>NW_022589768.1:4927237-5052737 GCF_004348235.1 Phoca vitulina | reverse complement strand
TGCCGGGCCCCGGCGCGGGGGGCATCCCGGCCGCGCGGTTCGCGTTACGACTTGGAACCGGCTTCTGCCCCCCCACCCCGCACGCCCCCGGCCTCGTGCCCGCCCTCTCCCGGGCCGCCGCTTCGCCCCCGGGGAGACGACTGGGCGCCCGAAGCCTGAGCCTCCCCTCCCGCGGCTCCCGCGCTGCGGGGCCTCCTGCCGCCCGCCAGGCCCGCTCCCGGCCCGCGCCGCCGTCGGGGGGCTCCGCTCACGGTCCGCCGGGCGCGCGCAGCCCGAGCTGCCAAATCTGCAGCTCAGTTTTCCAAAAACCACCTCGTGCTGTGCACACCCTGGAGCCGCCATCCCCGCCCTGGGGCGAGCTCTTCGCTCCTCAGCCCCGGCCCCTCTTCCAGGTTCTTTCCGAGTCTCCCCCGGGCCTCCGCAGACGCCGGCTCCGGCCAGGGGCCCGTCTCCCCGCTGTCGCCCCAACTTGTGCAGCCCGGGAGCTGCTCCCGGACGACGGCGCCTGCACCGCGCCGAGAGCGGGGCTGTGTTTTGTCAACTAGGCAACACCAGACACGCGGACGAGTCCAGAAAATTGTACTGATGACACCCACGCCCCCCACTCAAGAGTAGACATAAAACGTGTTGCTTCATTTACTTGGTACTTATTAAAGAAATATAAAATTAGACCTAACTAAAGCCCTACCCTTACTTCTCCTTCCTCCCAATCACTGGGCTCAAGTGGGTGCCTATCATTCCTACTCCTGTTTTTATAGTTTTGTTATGTATGCTGTATGGATCTACCAACTGTATAGAATACCAATTTTTGTTTTTCAGGTTTACGAAAATGACGTCATGCTGAATAATCTTTTGCAACTTTTCTCATTTCCTATTATGTTTTGGAGATTCATCTGTATGTATGATTAACTACTATGTAGTATTTCATTGTTTTTCATGTGCCTCATAGTGTCTCATAGCATATAGCTGGATTTTTAAATTTTAATATGAGAGTATATCTCTATTAGCTAGAGTTAAGCTTGTTTTATTAATTATAATTGGATTAATTCTCATTGTCATTGAATTCTTCTGTTGTATTTTGGGGTATTTTTCACACTTTTTTTTGTATTTTCTTTTCTGCATTCCTGTTATATCCTCTGGGTTCAGTTTCAGAGAACAGAACTCATTCTAGATAGTTTAAGTACAAAAGGATTTATTATAGGGTATAAAATGGCTAAAGGGCTTCTCTGGAGGGCAGAAGAAGCAGATTCTAGGCTGAACCTTCGGGAGTGACTTTGAGAGACATGCGGCCGAACCAGGCCACCAAAAGAGCCACTGCCCCTTCTGAAATCTGGAAGCCACTTCTTGAACGGGAAAGTTGTGGCTGCACTTGCCAGCTCCTGAACTGGATGGCTAGTGTCATGATAAGAAGCCACCACAGAGAAATCAGACACGTCCACAGCAGTCCTCACCCACAGGAATAGCACACCCCCAGGCTCTGCTTCTCTTTCACCTTACAAATCAAATAAGAGAAAATGTGATTGGAAGAGCCAAAATTGCATCCAGAATCCTAGCTTCTGAAATACAGGAAGGCCCAGGAGGACACAGGAATGGGTAATGAGCTAACTCCACCATATTCATCCAGCGACTCACCAGTGCATTTATCTACCATGCCTGCATTTTATTGCATTGAATGACTGGTTTTTATTTCCACATTTCCTCGATCTGATTTGGAAGATATTCATTCCATTTCTATTCTTATTATGGTTAGCCTGATCATTCTCAATTTTTTAATCAAATAAATACATGCGAAGTATTTAACAATAGTTTTACAAGGCCTATGATTTGGAAGATATTCATTCCATTTCTATTCTTATTATAGTTAGCCTGATCATTTTCAATTTTTTAATCAAATAAATACATGCAACTTGTCAATAGTTTTACAAGGCCTATAATTTTATTTTTTTTTTAAGATTTTACTTATTTATTTGACAGAGAGAGAGGGAACACAAACAGGGGGAGTGGGAGAGGGAGAAGCAGGCTTCCCACTGAGCAGGGAGCCTGATGCGGGGCTCAATCCCAGGATCTTGGGATCATGACCTGAGCCGAAGGCAGACGAAGGCAGACGCTTAACGACTGAGCCACCCAGGCGCCCCAAAGCCTATAATTTTAAAAAGAAGTAATTCCCATTTCCCTCTATAAATAAGCTTGTCCTGCTGTTTTGTGATTTTTTTTTTTTCAGTTTTAGATATTGACTATTCATTTTCTATGATGGAAAAGGACGCTCTGGCTATTTTGTATCCTCAACCAAAGTATGATCTTCCCTGCTCCCATTCTTTCAGTGTGGTTATATGATAATTTTTGGTAAGTCAGTAGTAAGTGCTTACATAGCATACTATAGTTCCATTTTTCTACAGTTGCAGGGGCGGGAGGAGTTAATTACTGCCTCTGATTTTTATTTGCTTACATTTCTCTCAACCCATTACAAATCCTTCCTCCAGCTCTCCAACAGAATAGTGGAAGACATGGCTGAGTCTATGAATGGTCAGTCTGGGGGGATCTTCTCTCCTAGAGCACTTGGACTTCTTGCTCCACCCGGACCGGTCGCTCTCTGGGGCCGACTGCTGCCCCCACCATCGTCCTGAGGGGTCCCTTCATCCCCCGTCCTCTAACCTGCTTCCTGCATCCCCCGTTGTGCTCGCACTTCATGTACTCCTTCACTGTAGTGGAGAACAGTCCCCACTAGTTTCCTGAGAAAAAAAAGAGTACATAAAACATAAAACCCATGCAACTGTGTGTGTGTGTGTGTGTGTTTATTTTACGCTCATATTTGATTGATAGTCTGGCTAAGAATAGTCTTCTTCATTGGAAATCCTGTTCACTTAGATCTGTGAACACATTGCTTCACTGTTTTCTCACTTCTCACATTGCTATTGAGAAGGCCATTCACATTCTCTTTCCTTTGTGGGTGACCTGGTTTTTGAGGGCCCTTATTGTTTATTTTTATTTTGTCACCCTCGTTCTCTGAAGGCTTAATGTTCTGATGTTTTACAATGATATGCCTTGGTATGGGGTTTTTGTTGTTGTCCACTGTCTGGGCAGTGATATGTGTCTACAAACTGGACACTTGTGTCCTTCAGTTCTGAAAAATTGTCTCTTTTTTATTTTTAAGATTTATTTATTTTAGAGAGAGAGCACGTGCTTATGAGCAAGGGGAGGGGCAGAGGGAGAGAGAATCCTCAAGCAGACTCCCCGCTGAGTGTGGAGCCCGACCCGGGGTTCCATCTCAGGACCCTGAGGTCATGACCTGAGCTGAAATCCAGAGTTAGCCACTTAACCACCCAGGCACCCCAAAAATCATCTTATTTTTGGATAATTTTCTTCTCATTTACTTTGCTCTTTCTGGAAAATCTCTCAGTTAATAGATCTTCTAAATGGCTCTTCTAAAAAAAAATGCTCTTCTAATTTTCATATATTTTCTCTTCTATTTTCTATTTCTTTTTCTTTTTTTGTTGCTCTGTTTCCTGATACATTTTCTCAACTTTATCCTCTGACCCTGCTAATTGAACTTTTATTTCTGCTATATTTTTAACTTCTAAGAGCTTTTTCCTGGTTTTTGAATGTTCCTTTTTTTTTTTTAAGATTTTATATTTATTTGAGAGAAGAGAGAGAGAGAATGATTGGGGGTGGGTGGAGGGGCAGAGGGGGAGGGAGAAGAAGACTCCCTGCTGAGCTGGGAGCCCGACCTGCGACTCAATCCCAGGACCCTGGGATCATGACCTGAGCCGAAGGCAGACACTTAACAAATGAGCCACCCAGGTGCCCCTGAATACTTCTTTTTTATTTATTTATTTTTTAAGATTTTATTTATTTATTTGACAGAGAGAAAGACAGCAAGAGAGGGAACACAAGCAGGGGGAGTGGGAGAGGGAGAAGCAGGCTCCCCACCGAGCAGGGAGCCCGATGCGGGGCTCGATCCCAGAACCCCGGGATCATGACCTGAGCCGAAGGCAGACGCTTAACGACTGAGCCACCCAGGTGCCCCTGAATATTTCTTTTTTAATAGCATCCTGTACTCATTGCATGGATGAGCTATTAATTACAGGTTATTTCTGTTTTTACATTTTCTTCTACTCCTTACATTGTCTGCTTCTGTTTTGTCTGAGTTCATTTTTTTTGGTTCATTTTGACCTCCATCTAGAGGCTTTCCCCAAATCTCTGGTGATCCTTGACTCTAAAATAATAATTAAGGCAGAGATGATAAATATGTATAGATTCCTTTTTTCTGGAAATAAAAATGTTTTTAAATATATATATTTAAATATTCTGTAGTAGAGATTGCTAGCTGTCACCCCATACTCATTCTCTCCTCCTTCCTTTATTAAAGGAAACCCGGAGTTTTAGCTGGGTACATCACTGCCCAGCTAAAGCCAGCTAAAGACTACATTTCCCACTCTCCCTTGCAAATAGGTATGGTCATGTGATTATGTTCCACTCAATAGGGTGTGAGCAGAAGTAGTATAGGCAACTTTCTGGAGCAGTTGCCTGAAAAAGGGGAGTGGTCTGTTTCCTCTTCTCTCCTGCTTGCTGGCTGGAATATGGATGTGGTAACTAGATCAGGAGCAGCTATCTTAGGCCATGAGATAAAAACTATGTGTTGAGGGGCGCCTGGGTGGCTCAGATGGTTAAGCCTCTGCCTTCAGCTCGGGTCATGATCCCAGGGTCCTGGGATCGAGCCCCGCATCGGGCTCCTGGCTCAGCAGGGAGCCTGCTTCTCCCTCTCCCTCTGCCTCTCTCCCTGCTCATGCTTTCTCTCTCTCTCTCTCTGTATCTCTGTGTCTCAAATGAATAAATAAAACATTAAACAAACAAACAAACAAACAAAAAACTATGTGTTGAGAATGACAGGACAATGGTAGCTAGGATCCCAGCACTGTGGGACCACAATATTAGCTCTGGACTGCTTCTAGATCATTACATGACTGAGAGATAAGCATCGATTTTATTTAAAGCCCTGTTATTTTGGCCTTTGTTACAGGAATCAAACCAGGACCTTTTATACTTAAATAGAAAAATTTGTGTAAACATATCAAGATATGGTTAACAATAGTTGCCTTTGGGGATGTAGGGACTACTGGGAAACTTTTATCTTCTGCTTTACACATTTCTAAATGATATGTGTTTAAAAAAACAAGTATGTAGGGCGCCTGGGTGGCTCAGTCGGTTAAGCGACTGCCTTCGGCTCAGGTCATGATCCTGGAGTCCCGGGATCGAGTCCCGCATCGGGCTCCCTGCTCAGCGGGGAGTCTGCTTCTCCCTCTGACCCTCCTCCCTCTCGTGCTCTCTGTCCCTCATTCTCTCTCTCGCAAATAAATAAATAAAATCTTTAAAAAAAAAAAAACAAGTATGTATTACTATTAATATCAAGAAAACGTAAGAAAGAACAAACACCATTTAGTTTTAAACAACTGACTATAAGCTATGTGTGCATGTGTGCGGCTTTTTTATTTTTTTAAGTAGGCTTCGCATTCGCATCCAGCGTGGAGCCCAACACGTGGCTTGAACTCATGACCCTGAGATCAAGACCTGAGCTGAGATCAAGAGTTGGGACACTTAACCGACTGAGCCAGCCAGGGGTCCCATAGAATCCTGATTTTTAGTTGGGCATGTGACTTTCTTATATTTTGGTGTGGCCATGTAAGTTCTGTTCAATGGGATGGATATAAAAAGAAGTTAATGTAAGCTGCTACAGAGAAGACATGTTTTAGACAATACTCATGTGTATGGGCAAAAAACTCGAGGACTGTATTTGTGACTAATTGTATAACAGGTTATTTTAGTTTCTGTTCTGTGGGAAGTGTAAAGCATTCCAACAAAGGGTTTTAATGTAGATTTTTTTTTTTTTGCACCCATGCTGTTGATTCCTAAATGTAATAGTCTGATCATGACGCTGAATAAATGTGTCTTTAAAAAAAAAAAAAAAAAAAGAAGTTAATGTAGCAGCCTCTGAGAACCTTCCTTGTAAGAGAGACACAATGCATATGCCTTTTTCCTTATTCTCACCTTCCTCTATCTTGCTGCTTAGAATGCAGATGCCAATATCTTGCACCATGAAGTTGAGGTTTTGAATGGCAGAGCACCAAGATAAATACCTTGACTTCCTTTTTTTAAGTGAGCTCTATGCCCAATGTGGGGCTTGAACTCACTACCCTGAGATCAGGAGTCACATGCTCTACACACTGAACCAGCCAGGTGCCCCAATAATACCTTAACTTTTACATGAGAGAGAAATAAACTTTCATCCTGTTTAAGGTCCCTTTTTGGGAGGTTTTTCTGTTATAGCTAAATCTAATCCTAACCGATACACATCTTCAGAGAGAAATATATTGAGTTCTAAACAAGATGAATAAAACAAAATCCACAAGTCAACATAGTAGAACAAAACTGTAAAGTAACCAAGGAGAAGAGAAAGATTATCTATGAAGGAACAGTAATTAAGCTAACAGCACCAACAACCAAAGAAGCCGGAAGATTTTTTTAAAAGTCTTCAAAATTCTGCGTTTTCAAACAACTGATTCCCACAAATACTGAGCAATTCTCTTACAATCTTTATCAAACATGAAAAGTTCTGAGAATAACTTAGACCAGGGGTCAGTTATCTATAGTCAATGGGCCAAATCTGTCCCACTGTTTTTGTAAATGAAGTTTTATTGGAGAGCTGCCATACCCATTTATTTATGTGTTTTTATGGCTACTTTCCTGCTACAGCGGCAAAGGTGAATAGCGACAAGGAGATAAAACCCGATGGCCTGCAAAACTCAAATTATTTGCTCTCTGGCCCTTTACAAAAAGGAGTTTGCTAACGCCTGACTCAGACAAAGGAGACATATTAGTGAGTGTGAATTCCCAGTTTTTTCCTTCTGGTCTTCACACGGGGATGCTCGGGGAGGTGGTGACTATGGTCAACAGGCCCGAGGAGCTTCAAAATAAAGCTCCCAGGTTTTAATTCCACCTCTGCTGAAGCATCCGTGTTAGCACCTGGAAACAGCTTGGGTCATGGGGGTCCTGAGTCTGCGCTCAGGTTCAGGGTCTTGAAATTCTTGGTGTATCCAACTTCTGCAACCTCCCCTTCCCTGTGCCTTAACTTTTCACTTCTGTCCAGGTCGGGGCTTTCTGCTGCAAGGCCTAGCTATGGCCCACCGCACATGGACCAATGGTGAGTGCCAAAGCCGAACAAAGGAAGCCGAAAAAAAAGTGCCTGAGAACCAGGGGAAAGGGGACAAGCTAATAAGAAGCAAGATAATTTATATCAAAGAACTTCAGAAAGTGGACCAGAGGCAGCAGAGGAGGGGAGGGAGAGGGCTGAAAATACAAATATTGGTTGAAAGTGTGTACAAGGAGCAGTTCGACATCTGACTCTTGATTTGGGCCCAGGTCATGATCTCAGGGTCATGAGATCAAGCCCTGGGTTGGGCTCCATGCTGCTGAGTGTGGAGCCTGCTTAAGAATCTCTCTCCTGGGACACCTGGGTGGCTCAGTCAGTAAAGCGTCTGCCTTCGGCTCGGGTCATGATTCCAGAACCCTGGGATCAAGTCCAGTGTCAGGGCTCCTTCCTTGCTCAGCGGGGAACCTGCTTCTCCCTCTGCCACTCCCCCTGCTCGTGCTCTCTCTCTGACAAATAAACAAATAATTAAAAAAAAAAAGATTTTTCTCTCCCTCTCCCCTTCCCCCACCCACTCACGCTCTCTTGTGCTCTCTCTCTTAAATAAATAAATACATTTTTAAAAATCAGGTTTCTGGGGTGCCTGGGTGGCTCAGTCGGTGAAGCATCTGCCTTCGGCTCAGGTCATGATCCCAGGGTCCTGGGATCGAGCCCCACATCGGGCTCCCTGCTCAGCGGGAAGCCTGCTTCTCCCTCTCCCGTTCCCCCTGCTTGTATTCCTGTTCTCGCTGTCTCTCTGTCAAATAAATAAATAAAATCTTAAATAAATAAAAAAATAAATAAAAATCAGTATTCTATTATGATACACCAGTGGTTCTCAAACTTTAGTGTTGATCAGAATCACTGGAGAGCTTATTAAAACAGATTCCTGAGCCCCACTTCTGAGCGTATGATTCAGGAGGTCTTGGATGGGGCTGAGAATCTGCATATCTAACAAGTTGTCAGGTGATGCCGAGGCTGCCTGCTCTGGGACCTCACTTTGAGGACCATTGCATTAGATGAGGGGAGAACATATACTGGAGAACAACTGGAAGACTCCACTACACACCTTTCAAATGTTCTAGAAAATTTGCTAAAATCTCTTCGACTATTGCTTCTTCTCCATATTCTCTATTCTTTCCCTCTAGAAGTTCAGTTAGATGCATATCAAACGTTCTCATTCTATTTTTTGTTTCTTTTTATCTCCCTTTCATATTTTTCCACTCTAGTTCTGTGCTACATTCTGGGTGGTTTCCCCAGATCCATCTTCCACTTTATTAGCTTTTCTCTTCAGTTCTATCTAATTGGCTGTTTAACCTGCCCATTGAGTTTTATCTTCTTTAAGAACTATGTTTTCCTAGGGGCACCTGGATGGCTCAGTCGGTTGAGTGGCTGCCTTTGGTTCAGGTCATGATCCCAGGGTCCTGGGATGGAGCTCCACGTCAGGATCCCTGCTCAGCAGGGAATCTGCTTCTCCCTCTTCCTCTGCTTGTGCTCTCTTGCTCACTCTTTCTCAAAGAAATAAATAAAATCTTAAAAAAGGACTATGTTTTTCGATCTAAGCTTTTCAAATCTAGCCTGATCTTTATTCAGAGTCCTGTTCTTACGTTTTTTCCCCTTCTTTTATGCCTTTAGTTATACAATTTTACATTCTCTTTCAGCATGTCGTTTTATTAGCCCAAGTGTGGGGAGCTCTGATCCTATTCGTTGCATCTGCTGGCTCTTGCTTATGGTGGATTGTTTCCTAAAGTTTTTAACTATGCTTTCATCTTTAAGGGGGCTTGATTTTTTTTTCTTTTTGGTCCTGTGGGTATCGTGGGAATCCTGGGTAGCGGGAATATGACTCAGATGCATTTATGCTTTGTTCAATGAGCTACAGAAAAATCAATTACTAGACATGAGGGTTTTTATTACATGGATATTGTAAATGCAGACCCTAAACCCCTGTAGGGCCAAATTTTTGGTTTCTCAAGGGTTGTTTTTTTTACCCCCAGAGCCCAGCCAGAGATAGCCAAGCTTCTTTGTTAACTTTACCACTGGGTAGCATTCACTATTTCCAGCTGAAATTTTACCTTACAGGCAAATGCATTAATCTGTACTGTTTCGTGGATTCTGGCAGGAGGCAAGAGATTCCTGGTCAAAGACACCACCCAGCAAGCAGCATGAGCATCATTTTTGTGTCAATTCCCTTTACCCTCCAAGTCCCACAGGGGTGATGCAGAAGGGCCCACGTGGATGCCTACACAGGCAGTGGGTTCTGTCACAGGGGAAGAATGAGCCCGTTCTTTGTGCCAGAAGAAGGCATTACCTCATCTCTCAAAGCTGCTAGCCACACACACAAGCCTGAGAAATGGCCCAGGAAAGAATGATCAGAGATTTGCGTTTGCGGCATAACCAGCCAGCATGCCCAAGAATGCTCAGGTCCCAGAGAAGACTGCTTCTCCCAATACACCTGAGGTCCTGGCTTGGGTTCCTGGTCTAACTCTCTGGGACTTAAAAACTGAAACTCCAACCATCACAGCCAAGAGGAGCCTAACGGGACATGATGACTAAATGTCATGTGGAATCCTGGAACAGAAAAAAGATAATAGGTTAAAAACCGAGGAAATTTGAATAAAGTATGGAGTTTAGTTAATTAAAAAAACCCCAAAACTTGAAGCTCCTAGATTACTGGAATAGATAAGCACATACTTACTATTTGACTTTTAGTCACTTGAGGATTTTCTTTCCTTGTGAGTTCAAGTATGCATTACAGTTTTTGTCATATCTTATCCAGTATTTCTAGGTGTTTTACGGTTTTCCATTTACCTTTGTCTACAACTTTGTTGGAATCCAGGTGTTTGTTTAAAATTTATATTCCTGGATCCCATCCCCAGAGATTATGATTTTTGCAGACTGGATTGTAGCCCAGGATTCTGCCTTTATAACAGATGATTCTGTTACAGGGGGTTTGGGGGCCAAACCTTAAGAAATCCTGCCATTAAGAATGTAATCATAGGGGGCTCTTGGGTGGCTCGGTTCGTTAAGCGTCTGCCTTCAGCTCAGGTCATGATCTCAGGGTCCTGGGATTGAGCCCACTTTGGGCTCCCTGCTCAGTGGGGAACCTGCTTTTCCCTCTCCCACTCCCCCTGCCGCTGCCCCTGCTTGTGTGCTCTCTCTTGTTCACTCTCTCTCAAATAAATAAAATCTTAAAAAAAAAAGAAAAGAATGGAATCATAGGATGGGTCAAAGAATTAATAGTCTGTCGTCTTTCTCTTGTATTTTTTTAAGATTTTATTTATTTATTTGAGAGAGAGAGCCACAAGCAGGGGAAGCAGCAGGAGAGGGAGAAGCAGACTCCCTGCTGAGCAGGGAGCCTGACACGGGGCTCGATCCCAGGACCCTGAGATCATGACCTGAGCTGAAGACAGACACTTAACTGAGAGCCACCCAGGCGTCCCCAGTTCATAGTTTTCAAATTAAAAGTATTCAACCTCTTAGCTTGGCAAACACTCCCTCCAATCTTCTGTTGCAGAGACCAGAGAGGCAGATGACACTTCCTGGCCTCCCTCATCCATGGGGTTGGCAACATGGCCAGTTTGGTTATTGAGATGTAAGGGCAAGCATTATGGGAAGCTTAACAAGGGACACATTTAGCTGCAGCTAGCCTCTTCCTTCTATATACTTTGAATAGAGAGATGATGCCTGGACCTCTGGGGCCATTTGCCACCATGGAAAGAGAAGGCATAAAAACAAACTCAGTATTCAGAAAGACAAAAAAACAATATTGCCATTGTTGAATAGCTAAACCAATACTTAGTGTTCCTCTAGATTTATGTGAAATAAATTTGTTTAAGTCACTAGAAGTCAGTTTTCATTTCTTGCAGCCAAAATCATTCCTGATGCACGTAAGGATCCTCATTTCTTTAAAACTTTTTTATTTTACATAATTTTAGACTTTTAGAAAAGTTGCAATAATTTAAAGAATTCTTGGTGTGCCCGGCTTTCTCAGTCAGTGGAGCCTGTGACCCTTGAACTCAGGGTTGTGAGTTCAAGCCCCACATTGGGTATAGAGATTACTTAAAAATAAAACCTAGGGGGCGCCTGGGTGGCTCAGTTGGTTAAGCGTCTCCCTTCAGCTCAGGTCATGATCCCGGAGTGCCGGGATCGAGCCCCAAATAGGGCTCCCTGCTCAGCGGAGAGTCTGCTTCTTCCTCTCTCCTCTCTCTCTGCCCCTCACCCCACTCGAGTCTGCTTCTCCCTCTGCTCCTTACCCCACTTGTGCTCTCTCTCAAAATAAATAAAATCTTTAAAAAAAATAAATAAATAAAATCTAAAAAAAAATAAAGAGGGGCGTCTGGGTGGTTCAGTCAATTAAGCGACTGACTCTTGATTTCAGCTAAGGTCATGATCTCAGGGTTGTCATATCAAGCCCTGCGTTGGTCTCCACACTGGGCATGGAGCCTGCCTAAGATTCTCTCTCTCCCTCTGCCCCTCCCCTCACCCTCTCTAAAAAAATTTTTTTTAATTAAAAAAAAGAATTCTCATATACTCTTTACTCAGATCCCTCAAATATTTGACTTCACTTGCTTTATCATTTCTTTATCTCTCTCTCTCTCTATATATATATATATTTTTTAAGATTTATTTGTTTGTTTTGGGGGGGAGAGCAGAGGGAGAGGGAGAGAGAGAATCTCAAGCTGACTCCCTACTGAGCATGGAGCCCAATGCGGGACTGGATCCCACGACCCTGCGATCATGACCTGAGATCACTACCTGAGATGAAATCAAGAGTCAGATGCTTAAACCGACTGAGCCACCCAGGCGCCCCTATATATATTTTTCTAAATCATTTGAGAGTAAGTTGATATGGTGCCCCTTTCCCCCTAGATACTTCAGTGCTTATTTTATAAAATCAAGGATATTCTCTTACATGATCACAGTGTAATTATCAAAATCAGGAAATTGACACTGATGTAGTACTGTTATCTAATCTACAGACGTTATTAAAATGTTTACCAACGGTCCCAGTAACATTCTTTATGGCAAAAGAAAATCTGAGATTGCTCACTATATTCAGGTGTCATGTTTCTTAGCATCCTTCAATCAGGAACACTTGTTCAATTTTTTAAAAAATATTTTATTTATTTATTTATTTATTTGAGAGAGAGGGAGAGTGTGAGAGAGAGCGATCACAAGCAGCGGGGAGGGGTAGAGGGAGAAGCAGACTCCCCGCTGAGCAGGGGAGCCCGACGCGGGACTCCATCCCAGGACCCTGAGATCAGGACCTGAGCCAAAGGCAGACGCTTAACTGTGTGAGCCACCAGGCGCCCAGGGTGCTGGGCCAGAGCTGCCTGACCCGAGCTCTGGCCTTTCGTAGGCAGAGGCAGGTGATGCAGCAACCTGGAAGAAGAAATCCTAACCCTGCCTTCCCCCAGACCTCCAATCTCCTTGTGACGCCCGCCACTGGCCAAACACAACCACAGCCTGGAGGGAGACAGTGACGCGGTCCATGTGGCCAGCAGTTCTGGGCACAGAGGAAAGTGAGGGTGGAGAGTGGGTCCAGCGGGACGCACAAAAGATCTTTAGCACACGCTGTCCTGAGTCTTCCCTCCTCGTCCCCATTCTCCCTCCACCTGTCTAAAGCCCACATCTGCATACTTCTTGTTCTTCTTAAAATCCATCAGTTACTCCCAATTATTCCTGGGATAAGATCGGAGGTTTAGTACTAGCTCATTAGAACTGATGGTCAGGGGGAGCCTGGGTGGCTCAGTCATTAAGCGTCTGCCTTCAGCTCAGGTCATGATCCCAGGGTCCTGGGATCGAGTCCCGCATCGGGCTCCCTGCTCAGCGGAGAGCCTGCTTCTCCCTCTCCCTCGGCCTCCTGCTCCCCCTGCTTGTGCTCTCTTGCTATCTGTCAAATAAATGAATAAAAATCTTAAAAAAAAAAAAAAAAGAAAGAAATCCAGAATGTAGAAATTCTACAGGATCAACATCATAAAACTGCAAGATTAAAAAAGAGAGAGAATTTATAGTTGAAGGATTTAAAAGGCCTGTCAACCAAATGTGATATGTGTACCTTGTTTGACACCTGATTCACACATATGAACTATTTGAGCAATTACAAGAGACTGCAGAAATGCAAACATCGACTGCATGTCTGGTATTTTAAAATGATTGTTTAAGTGTGATAATGGTTTGGGGATTTTTTTCTTAAGTCCTTCTATGTAAAGAGTGGGATTTCGCACCCCAGTACTATTGACATTCTGGACTGGATAATTCTTTGTTGAGGGAGACTGTCCTGCACATTGTAGGATGTTAATCAGGATCCCTGGCATCTACCCACTAAATGGCTGCAGTACTCCCTTAGCTGGGACAACAACAACAACTAAATCTCCAAATATTGCCAAATGTCTCCTGGGAACACAGTTGCCCCCTAATTAGAAACACTATGCTAAAGACACATCCTGAAGTACTTATGCTTGAAATGATACTGTATCTGGGATTTGTCAAAATAACCTAAGGGGGCTTGGGGTGGCATTAGGGAGGAGAACAGTTTGACTATGTGTGGATAATAATTGAGGCCACATGGGAGTTCATTATACTATTCCTTCTATTTATATGTTAGTTTTTCCTAATAAAAAAGTTTAAAAATTGTAGTGCTGAAGGCGTATTAAAATATTTCCATTTTCCCCAAGCATCTTTAGCATATTGGGTTAAATAAGTTGTCTCTAAATCAAAAGGTTATGAGTTTAATTCAGTTATTTAATAAGTCTTTGAGAAGCCCCTTGTCTACTTCCAAAATCTGGAGGAAGTGGATAATTTCATAACTGAATAATAAATTCAGGTAATTTTTTTTTTGCTTTTAACAAAATTGCAAGACTTAATCATGTTCTAATTATCATAAATCATTGAGATTCTTTGGATAAACTAAGGAGTTCCCCAAAATGGATGACATCATTATAACGAAACACCTTCTATTGCCATATGCTAATTTGATAGCAAAGGTTCGCAGAGCTTACATTTATAAAAATGAAAAATAGAAGAGAACTGGCCATGAGCCCTAACTCATTCTAGCAAGTAGTAATGTTTATCCATAAGTTCCTTAAACCTTCATTTAAAAACTCTTCATTTATCCCATTAAGAAACGCATTTCAAATATCTTACTTAAACAACTGTCCAGACAATATGGGACTTTGATCAAACATGCACTAATGAAAACTGTAATGACACAAAGTATTTTTCTGGATTGCATTAACAGCCTTATGGTCAAAGGAAATAGAACAAATTTTTATTTTTGTTAGATAATCATGACAGAATCATAAAAAGACTTACGCTTTAAATATTACATTAGGATAAAATTCTGAGGGAAGTGGAATGGAAACGTGAGCTTAAAGAGGAAAAAGATGTAAGGGTTCGAACTGATAAAGAGCTGTTTGTGTACCTTTAAAAATGGAGAGGGAACAAAAATAGACACATAGATCAATGGAAAATAGAGAACCCAGAAATAAACCCACACTTACATGGTCAATTAACCTACAACAAAGGAGAAAAGAATATACAATGGAGAAAAGACAGCCTCTTCAATACATGGTACTAGGAAAACTGGACAGCCACATGCAAAAGAATGAAACTGGACCACTTTCCTATGCCATATACAAAAATAAACTCAAAATGGGTTAAAGACCTAAATGTGAGACATGAAACCGTAAGACTCATAGAAGAAAACATAGGCAGTCATCTCTTTGACATTGGCCTTAGCAACATTTTCCTGGATAGGTTGGGAAAACAAAAACCGACTATTGGGACTATACCAAAATAAAAGCTTTTGTATGGGGAAGTAAACCATCAAGAAAATGACAAGGCAACCTACTGAATGAGAGAAGATATTTGCAAATGATATTATCTGATAAGGGATTAATATCCAAAATACATTAAGAACTTATAGCAAAAAATTATCTGATTAAAAAATGAGCAGAGGAGCACCTGGGTGGCTCAGTTGGTTAAGCGTCAGGTCATGATCTCAGAGTCCTGGGATCGAGCCCCTTGTTGGGCTCCCTGCTCAGCAGGGAGTCTGCTTCTCCCTCTCCCTCTCTTCCTCTGCTTTCTCTCTCTCAAATAAAATCTTTTAAAAAAATGAGCAGAGGACCTGAATATTTTTCCAAAGAAGACATACAAATGACTAAAAGACACTTGAAAAGGTCTCATCATCACTATTCATCAGGGAAATGCAAATCAAAACGAGATATCACCTTACATCTGTCAGTATGGCTAGAATCAAAAAGACAAGAAATAGCAAGTGTTGGCAAGGATGTGGAGAAAGAGGAACCCTCATGCACTGTTGGTGGGAATGTAAATTGGTGCAGCCATTGTGGAAAACGGTGTGGAGGTTCCTCAAAAAATTTAAAAATAGAACTACCCTGGGGCGCCTGGGTGGCTCAGATGGTTAAGCGTCTGCCTTCGGCTCAGGTCATGATCCCAGGGTCCTGGGATCGAGCCCCACATCGGGCTCCCTGCTCGGCGGGAAGCCTGCTTCTCCCTCTCCACTCCCCCTGCTTGTGTTCCCTCTCTCGCTGTCTCTGTCAAATAAATAAATAAAATCTTTAAAAAAAAAGAAAAAAATAGAACTACCCTATGATCCAGTAATTCTCCTACTGGGTATTGACCCAAACAAAACGAAAAAGCTAATTTGAAAAGACATACACACCTCTGTTTATAGCAGCATTGTTTACAATAGCCAAGATATGGAAGCAGCCCGTGTCCATCGATGGATGAACAGATAAAAGATGTGGGCTATACACACAATGGAATATTAGTCATAAAAAAGAAAGAGAGCTTGCCATTTGAGACGACATGGATGGACCTACAGGGTATTATGCTAAGAGAAATAAGTCAGAGAAAGACATATACCGGATGATTGCACTCATGTGGGATCTAAAAAAATACCCGAAACAAATGAAGCAAGAAAAAAATCAAACTCTTACTTACAGGGAACAAATTGACGGTTGGGGGTGGGTGGATGAAATAAAGGGGATTAAGAGGTATAAACTTCCAGTAAGTAAGTCATGGAGATGGAAAGCACAGCATACAGGGGCGCCTGGCTGGCTCAGTCAGAGGAGCTGCGACTCTTGATCTTGGGGTTGTGAGTTCGAGCCCTGTGTTGGGTGTAGAGATGACTTAAAAATAAAATCTTCAAAAAAAAAGGAAAATACAGCATAGGGATTAGTAAAACTGTAGTAACGCTTGGTGACAGGGGGTGACGGCACTTACTGTGGTGAGCACTGAGTGTAAAGAAAGATGCACAGCGGGTTCTGCTGCATACCTTTAAAAGCGAGGTAATTTTTATCTTGAAAGTCGCAGTATGTGGGCAGCTGCACACTTCGTGATTTAAAGGTTAGGAAGTTTAGATGTCAGATTTAGAACCCGTGCAGGGGTCCGGGTGCCTCCCTTCCCCGTGGGTTTGCACCGGCATAAAGGCGGGAGGGGCGCAGCTGTGGGGCGCGGGGGGGGCACTGGGGCTCCTGCGCCCCTTCCTCCCATTTGCCCTGGTGCTGGTTTCCTTATTTAACACCGTTAGGTCCTGATAAGCACCTTTCTGCCTCCCTCGATTTCTTTGCAGGACGACGTAGAGCCCGAGTTGTCTCAGTGACGCGGCCGCGGAGAGCAGCCCCCCACTTCTGGAGGAGAAAAGCGGGGCTGGGGGGGTCCCGCGCTCCCAGCACAGCGCCCACCACTCTTCCACTCGCACGGACCACCGTCTCCCGTCTTCCACTGCTGTTTACTTTCGAGGTATTCTGTTTTTCCTCTTATTTCCCAGTCCCTAATTTTCCAAGAGTCTGGCCACAGTTTATAAACACAACAGGCTTATATACATATTTGTATTTCTGAGTGAGGCTGTGCCTCGGGGCCTTACTCAAAAGGAAGCCACTCCCCCCCCCCTTTTGCTGTTTACTTTTTCCATATGCAACTTCCGCTAGTCCCTTTCTGGTGACCTGGGTGGAGCGGAGACGACCTGGTGCGGGGCAGCCCCGTTGGGACCCGAGGCCGCAGCGGTGCCCAGCTCGCCATCAGCCAACCAGAGGCCGCATTCCGCGTGCTCTCCGCAGCCCCGACTTCTTTTTCTGCTGAGGCTACGTGAAGCAGAGACACGTCAAAAAAAACAAGGCTAAACGCACTCCCCTGCGAAACCTGGCTTGGCCAGAATTCCGTGAGCTGGTAGGGGACGTGGGTTTGCTCCTTCAGGAAGACTGGAGAGGGAGTTGTTTTCTGTTGTGGTTTTCAATCATTAAAGCTCGCTCTAGCCAACGCTGTTGAACAGGAACTGCTAACAATGAAACTGAGAAAAATAAACACAAACATGAACAAATGACCTTTTTATTTCCTACAGAGATACAAAGGCAATTGTGTGCGGCCACCTCGTGGGCAGTCCAAATGGTTGGAAGTAAATTCATGATAAATGTCCTGGAGCCGGTGGAAGAGAAGGTCAGAGGAGGAGGGATGAGACGGAGAAGGCTACAGCCAATGAACAGCAGGAGGAAGAGCTCCGTGGTTTCAACGCCGGGACACGAGTTGGTCTGGGCCTTCTCCATGCTATTTGAACTGTAATTCTACAGGACATTTTGAAGTGCATGTTGCACTATTTTGCGTTAGGAGTTTATCAAGGGCACTACAGTCCTCAGGAATAACTGAAACACCGTATTTTATTAAAGGAGTTGTAAACTTTGCTCAGGGTCTGCCATGGATGCGGCCATGGGGGTCCGATGGGCATCGGGGATGGCTAGGCTCTTAAGGAGAAGGGGTTGACACTTTGGTAGGTCTCAGTTTTTGTGGTGATGCTACTTGTCTTAGCATCTGCTTTGGATCGGAGGAAAATATTCACTAAAAAGTGATCTTGCAAAATACAGTAAAAAACCAGGTCAGGCTGGTGGCATGCTACACCTCACCTCTTCCCAGGTGGAGGGTGTGAAGACTCAAGACAACTCACATTTGCACGATGGTGGACCTTACCGAGTAAACGGTCTCTCAGGAAAAACACATCTCCAATGCTTACATTTGTAATAGGGACACATCACATGATTTGTTATTAACGAAACAGTTTATTGGCTTTCAATATACATCAATAAATTTTTAAATGTAAGTTTATTTTGTTAAACTTTATGTTTTATGATAAAAGAATACTGAACCAAAACATCAGAGAAAATGGAGGCTCAGTAGCATGATTTCCAACATATTTTCCTGGATAAACAGTTTTGTTGTGTTTTTTTTTTTAAAGTATATGACTTTTTATGTAATAACAAAAGCTTCCTAAATTCAATGTTTAGAATTGAATTGTTTCTGACTAAACCCAGAAAAATGGGAGCTCATAAAATAAAGGCATGGCGTGGGCAGCAAGAGAAGAGAAAGAAGTGGGAAAAAGAGATCTTAATACCAAGTTAACGTTGGTTGGCTGGTTTTGTTTGTTTTTGTTTCAGTCTATTTAGGCAGGATTATCTCCCTGCAACCCTGCAGATAAATCCTAGTGTTGTAGCTATGTAAGAAAGTTCTAAGAGTTCAGATATACAGATAAGCCAATTTTTAAAAACCATTTTCTTACCATATTCTAAAGGCTTTTAAAGCATTATATAAATCTTAAAAAAAGTCCTATCACCCACATTTCAAGAAGTAAATCTACACTTTCATAAGGCACTCTTGAGACATAAAACAGTTTTGAAGACAATTACACTCTATGCTAGGGCTGGCCGGTCCTTTCGCCACAGGGAGAGCGGACAGGACCGCCTTCCCGGACGGAGCCCCCTCCCTCGAGCCGCGCAAACACGCAGGCACGGCAGACCGCGGCGACCCCCCTCGGCAGCCGGGTATTCCCGGTGACTCTCCTGCCCGCCCATCAGAGAGCTACACCGACAGCACGGTTCACATTTAATGGTGACATTTAAGAGCCGTGTCTCCCCCTTTGCTAGAAAGGTTTCCTTTGAGCACAGTGATTTCCGTGAGCTCCTGCGCATAAAGGAAAACAGAATGGAAGAGAACCAAGAAGCCCCTGGATCCTTCCATTTGACCAATGGGATGGAAACGTAAAGGTACTTCACCTTTAAATGAAAACCTAGAGACTGGAGATGTTTGGTGCCTTCCATGCGTGTCTGTTACTAGTGCTGAGAGCGCCTGCTTCCAAACAGCAAGAATTCAAGTCCCACCATCCCTGTTGCTAATTCACACAAACACCAAAGCTTACAAGAGAGTCATGCGGCCTCGCAGACCTTAACAACGGAGAGAGAGTTTAGTGGAGCTTCCGCTCTTTCCTAAGCGACGGAAGAAAATGAAGGAACAAGAGGATCAGACTAAGCCTGAAATACAATTTCACTATGAAGAAAGGGCAACAGAAGTCCCATCAGAGCGGGAGGGGTGAAAAGTGTGGCGCTGGGAGTGAATCAAGTTGAGGCTTTGTTGTGGGCCAGGTCTTTGCTTCCAATGAGGAAAGAAGGACCCGAGAACGGGAACCGTGAGGAGCTTCTTTCCTTCATCCTTCTGGGCTGGCGGCAACGGATCGATTACTTCCCGTAGAACTTTTTGTTGAGGAGGAAGATCAGAAGGTTGACATTTACTTTAGCTCTATTAAATAATTTCATGACCGCAACACCTTCATACTGTAGCTGCAGCAGGTCCTGTTAAAAAAGACATTTTGACCGTCAAACAAGTCTGTGGCACGAGACAAGACACGAGGTAGGGAGGGACCCAGAAGGAACGAGGAACGACAGACACGAAGTGGGGTGAGAAAGGAGCGCCGTCCCCTGCACAGCCCCCGAGAGCTCGAGGAACAGGGCACGCTGCTCAACTGAATTTTCTGGTCCATTTGGAGTTAAGAAGTCATGTGGTTCATATCAAAATTCACAAAACAGGGAAAGAAAAAGCAGCATGTTCAGTCATCACACATACTTCCTATTTCAGAAGTGACAATAACGTGTCTCCAGTTTGTCTAAGTGACAGGTCAGCTGGAGAAGGTGAAGGCATTTCAATCTGTGATAAATATACTAATCACTAAAACCAGGACACGGCCACCAGTGTTGTCGCAAGGGTATCGACTAGAGTCTTACTTTCTATTCCACATGAGAAAGCTTTTATATTCTGAAGGCAAGGGGCAAAAGGACAAAATGTTTATTAGGGGCCTACTATGTGCTCGACATTGGGCAAGCACATCAGATAGTGTCTTTTTAAGTCCTGATCAAAGTCCTAGAGGTCTGATTATCTCAAGTTTAAAGACGAAGCTCGGAGACGTTCAGGGACTTGCCCAACAGCACCGTGTGGGACGGAGTGGATCTGGATCCGAGTGTGAAGCCCCCGCTTCCCCCACTGCCCTCCACGGTCCAGAGCACATTTAGGAAGTGAGTGGTCTCACCCGTGAACTTCAGAAGAGACGTGATGAGAAAGCAAGAGTCAAAGCGCTTGAAAGAACCCCGAAGTTCAACCAGTTCATCTTCTGGAAAAATCCTAGCGGCTCCATGAGAACGAAGGCCCTGGTGTGTCCTGGGCCAACATAACACCTCATACCTGATCCTCACTCCCTATTTAATGCACCTGTGCATGGACGAACACGGTACCCGAGGCAGGCTGGTCGGCCTATACAACTCTGGTGAGCCTGAAGGCCAACAGCATCTTCCTTCGCGGAAGCCCCTGAGCATGTGCATCACGGAATCACTTCACTTTTGTTCAGCTAACACATTTGAGGATCTACTCATCACTGAGAAGGAAACGAAGACACACCACGGTCCTTAAGGAGTGCACAGTTTGGGGCGGGGGGGTGGGGAGTGCTGGTCAGAGTGGTAACACGTTTAGAGGAAGAAAGGACAGGGACGGGGGGTCAGCACGTGCAGAGATGGCCCCTGCCCAGACCGACAGAGGACAGCAGTGCGAAGAGGATGGAGCTCATGAGGACACACATGAAGTGCGGGAGCCTGGACAGGGCCCAGGAGGCCTTGCAGTATCCTGGTGCTTTTCTAATATGTAAAAACTAGAGATATTTCGGAATAAAAATTAGCTAAAATTATGTTATAAAATGATTCACTGCAGAGTTCTTCCTGAATTTAAAATGGGATTCAGTTTACAAAGATGCAATTTACACACGCCTTGTCAGAAATACACCTTTAAGCCCCTAGATCAAATCAAAATGAGAGAAAAGATTTCAAGCTACTGAATAAGCTAACAATTTTCTACTATCAATAGTTAAGAGTTTGTTCAAGGTCAAGGTACCAGTTCAATTTAGTGGCAACACGAAGTAGAAGCTTCAGATAAAAGCTTGGAGAATCGTACCGATCTGCCACAGCTCTCCAGGGAGAGCAGACAAAGGCAGACACACAGGGGCCCTTGCTCCTTCCCCGCCCGTGTGGGGCCCAGCTCACTGCTGGGTATGGGACAGCTGTCCCCAAACAGATCTCCTTTCTACCTGCTCTCCTACCTCATCGAGAACAACCACTGCACATACAGAGCTTTTGGTTCTGTGTGGTGCATACCCACCTGATAATGCAACATAAACGTCTCCATTTGAACGCCCATGAACTTGGCTTTCACTTCAAAGTCTCCAACTTCTTCTGTTGGACTGATTTCAAAGATAACATTCTTAAACCTGTTGAAACATAACATCGTAAGGGTGTGATTTTTACATTCTCGTATAAAAATATTTTATGAAATGCAGAAAGGAGATTTCTTCAAGGGGCGCCTGGGTGGCTCAGTCAGTTAAATGTCTGTCTTCAGCTCAGGTCATGATCTCAAGGTCCTGGGATCGAGTCCCTCATCGGGCTCCCTGCTCAGCGGTGAGTCTGCTTCTTTCTCTGCCCCTCCTCCTGCTCATGCGTGCACGCACGCGCTCTCTAATAAATAAAATTTTTAAAAACCAATCTTCAAGAGTGAAAAGGGGTAAAAAATAAAGGTCCAAAGTACTTCTACAGGTGGAGCAATGTGGGGCTGCTACTCTAAGTACCACATGCTTGGAGATTTGGGGAGAGGCGGGCAACCCTCCCTGCAGCCCTTGCATACCACGGGAAGAGGGACCACTGAGGAAGGCCACAACAGCCTCTGACGTCACAGGAATTCTCTTGGGCTTCCCTGTGGCCACTGCTGAAATCTAACAATAAAAGCGTATCAAGAGGAAACTAGACGGGAAGCAGAGGGAGGAAAGCTGTGTGAGTGAATGCATGTGTGGTGGAGGACTGCAACAAGTGCGGAAGGAAACAAAAAGGGGTAAGAACAAGAAGAGCCACGAGAGGAGCTGCCAGAGCTATAAAGGCAGTAAGTACTAAGTACCGCCAAAGATACATTGCTATTTACCGAAAACATTTAAGGTATCGCTCATTCTCAACGTGTTACAAGCCTGGAAATTTTATGGCAACAGAAGGTGTTGTTCCCTGGGTGATCAAAGTACATCGGCCCAGATTTCCAGAACTCAACTGTGGAGCAAACTTATCTACTAGGAACTGAGCTGAGAACCACGAATGCTGCAGAAGGGGCCACGGAGAAGCCACGGGAGGGGTCACAAAACCCATGAACCAGAACATGCGCATCCTACTCAGCAGGAGGTCCTCACAGGTCTTTCCTTAAAGGTACTTCCTGTGATAATTTTATTTTAACCAGTTTGCTTTGTTATCTGGTTTCTCCCTTTCTTTTTAAAGATTTTATTTATTTATTTATTTGTTGGGGGGGGAGGGAGAGAGAGGGAGGGGGGAGGGAGGGAGGGAGCACAAGCAGGCAGAGTATCAGGCAGAGGGAGCAGCAGGCTCCCCCCTGCTTTAATTTTTCTGATCCTAAAATAACATAGATTCATTACTGAACTTTGGAAATTGGTAAAGCATGAGAAAAAGAAAAGGCACCTGTAATTTCACAAGCCAAAGATAACCACTTAAACAGTGTATGTTCTGTGCCTCTGTTCACATAAAGATGATCTAACCACCCACTTACTTATCTATTTTTTTAGCATAAATTGTAAATACAGTCCTGTATCCCAACTTCTCTCTAGTAACATTTTGAGAATTTTTCACATTCTTTGAACACATCCTTTTTAATGGCCACACAATATTCCATGTTGTAGTTAAAGTTTAACCACTCACCTACTGTACAACACTTAGGCTGATTTTACTTTTTACGTTATTACACTTGTGGTACATGTTTATATGTAAATCTTTGGTTTTACCTCTGATTTTTTTTTTTATGATAGATGCCTAAAAATGGAATTTTTGGTCAGAGTATTAAAATGTTTTTCATTATAAAAACCACAAGACATAAAATTTACCTTCTTAACTATTTTTGAGTGTGTAGTTCAGTAGTGTTAAGTATATTCATGTTGTTGTGCGACAGGTAGTCCAGAACCTTTTCATCCTACCAAACTGAAACTGTACCTGTTAAACGACAGCTCCCCCTTCCCCCTCCCCCAGCTCTGCAACCACCATTCCACTCCCCGTTTTTAGGTGTTAGACTCCTCTAGGCACCTCCCATAAGTGGAGTCACAAGGCACGTGTCTTTTCGCCACTTGGCTTATTTCACTTAGTATAATGTCCCCACGGTTCATCCATGTCGTGGCCTGGGACAGATGTGTTTCCTTTTTAAGGCTAAATAATATTCCACCGTGTGTATATGTAGCACATTGTGTTTCCACATCCGTCCGCAGACATTTGGGTTGCTCCCACCTCTTGGCTCTTATGAGTAATGCAGCTATGAATGTGGAAGTGTAAATATAAATATCTCTTTGGGATCCTGCTTTCAGTTCTTTGGAATATATGCCCCAAAGTGGGATTGCTGGAGCATATGAGTTTTCAAATTTTTGAGGAACTGCCATACTGTTTTACATAGCAGCTAAAAAAGTTCAACCCTTATGTATCTCACTGAACTATTTTGCAGTAATGTCAGAAATGTATGCCAAAGTGCTTACTTATCTCACTACTTCCTTGCCATCACTGCATAATAAAATAATTTTCCATGTTTTTATTGGTTATTTACCCCAAAGATACAAATGTAGTGATCCGAAGGGGCACCTGCACCCAATGTTTACAGCAGCAATGTCCACAATAGCCAAACTACGCAAAGAGTCCAGATGTCCGTCGACAGATGAATGGATAAAGATGATGTGGTGTGTGGGTATGTACACACACACACACACACTGGAATATTACGCAGCCATCAAAACCCCCAAATCTTGCCATTTACAACGACATGGATGGAACTAGAGGGTATTATGCTAAGCAAAATAAGTCACTCAGAGAAAGACAATTATATGATCTCACTGGTATGTGGAATTTGAGAAACAAGGCAGAGGATCATAGGGGAAGAAAGGAAAATGTGAAACAAGATGAAATCAGAAAGGCAGACAAACTGCCTTTATCTTAGGAAACAAACTGAGGGTTGCTGGAGGGGAGAGGGTGGAGGGATGGGGTGGCTGGGTGATGGACACTGGGCAGGGTATGGGCTATGGTGAGCGCTGTGAATTGTGTTAAGACTGATGAATCATAGACCTGTACCCCTGAAACAAATAATACATTATATGTAACTTTAAAAAATAGTAATTAAAAATAACAATAATTTTCTAGGTTTTTAAATTCAATAGTTAAAAAACAGTATCTCGTTTTAAAACTTTGCATTTCTTATAAGTCTGGTTGAGTGTGTGCGCACACGTGCGCGTGTGTGTGAATCATGGCTTATTATCTGTATTTTCTTTGGTCATTTTTCAGTTGGGGACCTTGGTCCTTTTGAGTTTTTTTGTGAACACTTTATGCACTTTTTGAGTCTGTCTCATATTTATTATCTCTTCCTTTCTTTTTTGTCATTATTTTCTACTGTTCAAATGTTGTCCATTTTTTTGCCTGTCTTTCTTCTTTTCAATTTGCTGCTAGAGGCTTTGAAACCAAGTAACAGGGACGCCTGGGTGGCTCAGTCAGTTAAGTGTCTGCCTTTGGCTCAGGTCATGATCCCAGGGTCCTAGGATCGAGTGCCACACTGGGCTCCCTGCGCAGCGGATAGCCTGCTTCTCCCTCTGCCTGCCGCTCCCCCCTGCCTGTGCTCTCTCTCTGACAAATAAATAAAATCTTAAAAGAAAAAACAAACTTGTTGTTTTAACATACACAAAATCAGCAAGCTCAGCTGCATAAGGTCACAGGGCCCACTGAGTAGGCACGTAATAATGCCTGCTAATGACAGCCAGGCCAGATTCGGGAACCATGCAGAGAGCAAGCTGGCACTTCCCAGGAAAGAGAATGAGGGTAAGTCCCTGATTCCCAGCCTCAAGGAGAATAAAGTAAACTCTTCTTCTTGTTATTCTTATTTATTCTTGGTTTAGACGTAGGAGAATAAGAAATGGTGTCCTCCTTTAAAGAGGAAAGATTAAGATGGGGCCGGGGCACCTGGGTGGCTCAGTTGTTAAGCATCTACCTTCAGCTCAGGTCATGATCCCAGGGTCCTGGGATCGAGCCCCACATCAGGCTCCTCACTCAGCAGGAAGCCTGCTTCTCCCTCTCCCACTCCCCCTGCTTATGTTCCCTCTCTCGCTATGTCTTTCTCTGTCAAATAAGTAAATAAAAAATCTTTAAAAAAAAAAAAAAAAGATTAAGATGGGGCCCACACAAGCAGGTGGAAACACAGTCTGGGGCAAATATTCCACAACAAAGGAGAAGAAATCCCTTCTATGACAGACAAAACAATCCTGACTATTAGGCCTGCTGCACCTAAACAGATATCTAAGTACAAAGAAAATATGAAAACGACCATCCACATAGCACAAATAAAGGCAGTAAGATAAAGAGGTGATAAATGCAGAAATCAACTCAATGTATAAGACAAAGTAAAAAAGTAAATACTCACTGGTTCACTTGTAGGTCCTCAATCTCCAGAAGGACTCCTTTTTCATGCAGTCTTGCTGCCGTGTATTTCAGAGAAATCTTTTTGCTTTTCTTTCCTTTCATTTCCCTAGGCTTCTTGGAGACCCTGTAAAAAATCACACCATATCACTTTCTATCTGTAACTGTGTACTACAAGTCTGTTGGTAGTTCGAGGATATGAGGTCAGAAAACGGACTTCCCAGACATAAGCCTAAGTGACATACCAATTCTAAAATGGCAAATAAGTGTTAGGATTAGCCTGAGCAATCTCTCTGCACAACAGGGGAAGCATTACTAAACTGCTTTTGCCTTTAAGTGTATTTGCAAACCCACCATGAATTTGACAGTCTATGTCATCTGCCTAGGTCCCTCCCCTCTCAACACCCAGCACCTACAAGTTAGGTGTGAAGGCTTCTAACACCAGCCTGAAGGAACTGTATTGAACTCCAAGGGAGTCCCTGTAAGCCCCTTGGCTTGGCAGGGTGAAAATAAATATATCTCGGAATAAGTAATGTTTAGAAGATTTTAAACCAGTGTAGTAAATACAGAGGAATGGGAACAAGGAAAAAGAAACAGGCCTTAGGAGGCTTTGGGATAATCAAGGTAAGAAGTGATTTTCAAAAGTAAACAAGGGAAGACTAGGGATCTCTGAGAACCAGGGATGTGGGCTCCCACAGAAGGGTCTCAAGGGGCGGGAATGCTGGTACAGGGGTCAAAGGAAGTAAGCACTACGGAAGGCAACCGCAAGATCTATAGAAATTACAACTGTGCAGAATCTCTGGTCCAGTGATTCCACGTCTAGGACTTTATCTTCAAAAATATGCCCACATTTGCAAAATAACCTATCTATAAGAGGTTATTTGGTACAGCATTGTTTAAGTAAATGAGCGGAAACAACAAAAATGTCCATCATGAGACCGGATTACATCAAGTGCTGTATGTCTGCGTGCAGTGGGATACCACAGAGCCATCACAAAAAAGAAGAGGACCCCGCTCTGTTTGCTTAGAACGCCTAGAAGCAACGACGACCCCGTGGCAATGAGCACATCTCGTGCCTGGATTATGGTTTCTAAACACCATTCTTCATTAGAAGGCGCCAGGAATGCTTGGAGAAATAGCTAATTCCAAGCCTGGGGAATTGTACAAGTTGAACCAGGAACACAAGTCAGGAAGTGCTCAAACAACGATGGGGAAAGGTCAAAAGGTCACATGAGCCGCTCTGCAAGCTGGGTTGTGCGGGCCTGATTTGTATCCCTGCACATCAGCCCCACCTCACCTCAGTCTTCCAGGGAGGGAAGGAGAGAGCCGGGGTGCAGGCGAAGAGTAAGGAAGCCAGAGAAGGAGAGCTCATGTGGCAAAATGTCAAAAACAGGTGAATCTAGGTGAAGGGTTTATGGGTGTTTACTGTTCTATTCTCTCAACCTTTCTGAAGTTGGAAAATTCTTAAACTGAAAACTGAGAAGTACAAAATAAATTAACCCTAGTTAGTAGTGTAAGTAGAACTTGCACCCACCACCCCATCCCTCTGGGTCCTCAGTTTCCCTCCCTATAAAATGGGTGTGTTGCTGGTTGTCACTGGCGCCCACGGGGAAAAGCTGAGGTCTGGGATCCTGTCCCCAGGAGGTGTAGAGAGAGACCAGGGGATCGAAATGTCTATCATATTCCTTAAGTGATTCTGAGGCACACCCGGGTTTGGGGAGCACTAACTAGCCTCCTTCTGTGATTCTTTCATTTCTAGGGCCAAGAAGATATTTAGAACAAGGGATGCTTAGAAATAAATAAGCACCCTTGAAGTCCCCCCTACATTATTTATTTACATCATACAACAACAAATGGAACTAGGAAATCATGCAAACACTTAGAACAAAACAAAGAATTAAAGCAATAAATAGACCCAGCATGTTTTAAGTAAAAACTTCCAAGGTCACTTCAGTTGCCTCTACTTCTTTTTCCCCTGACATTGATTCTTAAAAAAAAAAAAAAAAAAAAAACTCACTTGCCCTTGCTGGCCAAGTTATCCAAGCAGGTTTTGATATAGCTTTTGTAGTAATCCACCTGCTCTCCGTAGAAAGTGGCCTTCGAGTTCAGAGCGGCGTACGTTTGCTGCAATTTCACCAGCTCAGCCTTCCTCCTCTGTCGGTATCTCCGCTGATTCCGAATGTCCTAAGACACAATTATTAAAATTAGGAAAATGATGGTAGGTATCACGTGCTTCTCAAATCATCCTTGCTAGAGCCCAGCAGTGCTTAACTGCTTGCATGACCACACTTTCTTAGCAGGTAGCAATTTTTTTTTTTTAAAGATTTTATTTATTTATGAGAGAGAGAGAGTGCACACAAGCCGGGGTGGGCAGAGGGAGAAGCAGACTCCCCGCTGCTTGGTCCCAGGACCCCGAGATCACGAGCTGAGCCAAAGGCAGCTGCTTAACTGACTGAGCCACCCAGGTGCCCCAACAGACAGCAATTTATGTTAAAAAATCAGCAAAGAAATTCAGATCTCATCAATCTTTTTTCCCCGTCTGTATTTTCTAGAGGTAGGGAAATGTGTTACTTTTACAGACTTCCACGTTCTTAGAATTTACTTGCAAAGCTGGTTTAACCTCTTAAATACGCTGTCAGGAGAGGGAAGAAAAGATCATTTTACCATATCAATTACCAAGCTCCCTGATGTGCACAGTACTGCCTTACTGGGCCAACAGTGAACACCTAACTCTGGGCCCACACCAGAGCCCCTTACTCATGAGGATTCACATAAATCAAGGATTTCATGACCAACTGGATGTGAATTTATATGTCAGAGTAGTCATTAAAAAGATCTCGAAGAATTATTTAAGGCCAAAGACAAATCGAGGCACAGGAAGCTCTAATTAGGGGCTTCTTCCTACTGATTTAGGCCATGGAATAAGTCGTCCAAGGGCAGGTGAGGTCCTTGTGCTGGAGAAGTCAGAAACAATTCCTCAGAGAAGAGGACCCTCATTTGCCTGCACACTGAAGGCACGCTGTCATCTCAACAGCTATGGTCACTTCACAAGCGCTGGGACAGGTTTACGCATGGCCAGGGCATCCCTGTCCCCCCCACACGGTACCTTGGCAATGTCGTTGATCAGCTCCTGGTATCTGTTCTTTGGGTCCACTGTCCCAAGCTCCGTTAACTTCTTCAAGCCCGACTGGATCTTATCCTTCTTCTCCTGAAGAGTGAGGTTACTGTCTTCCTTTACAAATTTTGACTTTTTCACCTTGTCAGGAGTTTTGGCATCACGAATAGCACGCCTCTGCATGGCCCTCTGATGTTCTGCTTCCTACAGACACAGAGAAGAGAAAGAAATTGCTGGCAAGTTCACCACACTAATCCAAAACCTGAGTCTGTAGAGCATGTCTACACCTGAATTTATACAGCTCTGAAACTCCATTCTGGAAACAGAGGGAGCAAACCCGCCCTCTTGACAACTGACAGAGAAACTGCACGGAGCACACACCGATCTCTTCATCTAGAAAAGATTACATCAATGAAGTCACATGGCCTCGTAGGACTTCTTTCCTGGATTCACACATACAGTTAGATTGGGCTAGGTAGCTACAAAATCCCTCGTTTTTTTCCTATCACATTTTAAGACACAAGAGCCATTTAATTTTCCTTGAAACACAGCTTCGTCCATTGGTGAATGTTATAACCACACCAAGGCCAGTGCTCAGTCCCTTCTTGCTAATGCTTTTTGCCACGTTGGCCAGGCTGGATCCACTGAAGGCCTCCCTTTGCTTTCAAGCCTGCTGCAAATGCCAGTCTAGAGAATGGAAAGTGCTTCCCTTGATACTTCTTTCCCAGTCAACGTCCAACGTTTGCCTGTTATGTCCCTGCCCGACATGACCCACACTGCTGTCTTCCTTCTTTAGCTCCTTATGATCTGGCTTCTGCATCTCCACTCTCGTGGCCAATTACCACCCCCCATCTCGAATCCAGTGCCTTTTCTTTGTTGTCCCCTCGCTGGTAGTCACTGCATTTTCTCCTTGCCCTAGGCGTGGCCCTGGTACCTACGAGGTTTCTCTCTGCTCATTCTCAGTACTGCAGTGATCACCTCTATGCTGACAGCCACATCTCTGTGGCTAAGGCTTGGTACCACATTTTGAACTGTTTGTACCAGGATGCTCACATTTGGAATGGCTTGTAATTCCTCCCAAACTGGAGCAATCCTCTCCCCAAGACTGCCCTTTCCTCCTGATGTCAAGACCACTCTGCATCACACAAGGTGAAGAAAATAAACGCTGGAGTCAGAGAGAGCTTGATCCAAGACTGGTTCTGCCTCTACACGCAGACGATCTTGGGCCAGTTTTGTGACCTCTAAGGTCTTAGACTCCTCGACTGTAACATGAGGATGAAAAGACTCACCTCACAGGGACAGTGGGAGGAGGAAATGAAAGAACACAGGGGAAAGCACCAAACTAACAGTAGGTTCTCATTAAAGACTGGTTCCGCCTTCCCTGCTTCACACCTCCTCCCATTAAACCAGGCGCAGTTGTCGGTTTTGATCCTTTTCTTGCCCCTCCCACACATCTAGTCAATAATCAATCATAGCTGAGAATTCAAACAGTGGTTTTCGGGGCGCCTGGGTGGCTCAGTCGTTAAGCGTCTGCCTTCGGCTCAGGTCATGATACCAGGGTCCTGGGATCAAGCCCCGCATCAGGCTCCCTGCTCAGCGGGAAGCCTGCTTCTCCCTCCCCCACTTCCCCTACTTGTGTTCCCTTTTCGCTGTCTCTCTCTCAGTCTGTGTCAAATAAATAAATAAATAAACCTTAAAACAAAAAAACAGTGGTTTTCAAAGAGTCCTCGGTGCGGCTGTAAGGGATTCCCACAGGCACCCAGAGTCCCAGAGGGTGGGGCTGCGAGGGCCCCATTCTTGGTGCTCCCAGAGCAGCTCCCATTTTTCCTTCTTTATAGCTGTGCTTCCGAGTAAACTCTCATCTAACAAAAAGGATTCCTAGGCTCAACATTTGAAACAAATGACCTACTTTTTGCATTTCACAAATGCAAAACAGGGGTCTTAGACAGAAGTTCCTCATCCATCCCTTCCCACTGCCGAGTCCCCCCCAACCAACGGGGGGGCCAGGACTTCATCCCACACCCTGATTGCTCGACTACGGACTGCTCTGAGAGCACCGCCTAACTGATCAGCATTAAACGGTCCCAAGGTTACAAAAGCTCTTTACTCTGTATCTGTCCAGGGCTAAACATGGGTTCTACTTATTTGTTCTCCTGTCTCACTCCTCACTCTTCACCCTCACCCTCGTCTTCATTCTAGAAATGTCAGTCCGATCGCATCAGGCCCCTCCCTCCTTGGTGACGCTGTCTGCATGGACTCTCCCGCCCAAGACGCCTCTCGTCTACGCATACACCCAGATTCCATCCACGCCTCCTAAGTGTGGCTCAAGTCCTGCTTCTTCCTGATGCTTCCCTCCTCGCTGGCCTCTTTCCTGAACTTCGGGAATTTTTATAGCCAACATCAAAGCCAATTTTTAATGGTTTTCTAATTATTTCAGGTCTATATGCCACATTTCTCCAACTAGATCATGAGTTCATTGGCTTTAGGAGCTACATTCTGTACTTTTTTCTATCTACCAAGGCACTTAACAAAATTCTAGTGATATAATAATATTCAATTTGATTACTAGACAGACTTGCTGATTCTGCCTCAGTTAATTAACACACACACACAGACCGCACATGATGTGCCATGAGCCTTCGGCCCTAAGAGCATCTGCCTCTTGAGGTAGGAGCCAACAACCTTCCCAGCAGGCCCTAACCAACACCTCGCCCAGGTCATCCAACAGCTCATGGATCGGATCACTGTGTTCTGGTCCACCCGCAGGGAAGCACCTCCTGGCATCTGGGTCCCACCCCCTCAACCCTGGCACGCACCAATCACGGGAGCATCTGTGCCCCCTGTTAAGTTCTACCTGTTCGCTGGTGGCTGGGGTTTCTAGGATTTCAGTCAAGGTCTCGCCTGGCTGGAACCGGATGACATCCACAATTAAACGTTTCGTACTGCAAGGAGACGGGGGAAGAGTTCAACGTCACCAGGTCTTCCACGTTCCCTCGAATGGAGCTAAGCGGCAGCGGGACATGCACCGCCCCACAGAGGTCCCGCCGGGCAGCTGCGAGCACGAGGCACTCAAGGCCCCAGGCTTATTTATGCGACAACTGCGTGGGTAGCAGGCTGAGGATTTCTCAGGTGTAGATTCTACTTCAGCCTCTTAGTGGCAAATGAGGCAGCTAAGTCCTGGGCAGAGTATAATAGATAAGGTGACCAGAATCATGACAGGCTTAAAAGGCCAAGGTGATGGTTTCGGCTATGAACAAGTGGACGTGTCCGCCAAGGCCCAGGCATCACTGCGCTGTATTTACCTCCTTCTTCCCACTTCCAATACTCACTTCAGCAGGATAGTCCGAGCGTCCATTTCTGCATCCTCATCCCCAGGCACATCAAACTTGTTGGTCAGCGTGAGAGACACTTCCGTCTTCGCCAGCGCCTCCTTATTGGGGTCATTTAAATTGCCAGCGCCCTCGCCTACAGTTGGGGGATACAGAGATCGGTGTAACGGAGAGGAGATACTGGAGAGGAGACGTTAATACAAGGCCAACATGTATGCTGTGGCAAGAACACCCTCTTGCTGAGAAATAAAAGAAACTAAACACCAAATGATGAGAGCAAAGGATCTATAAAAAAAATAATTTCATAAATGTTAACAAGTCATTTCAGTAATTGTAATATGACAAGTCTCTCCTAAGATATTCTGTTCATTTCCTTTATAGGACTTCTAATTTAATTATAGGATTGTGTGTATAATATCCACATTTAAAAGTCTCTCTTCCACTGGACCTCAGTTCCTCACAGACAGGGGTGGACCACATCTGCTTTCTTCCGTCACGCACACTCAGAGCTGGAGTGGGGCAGAGATGGACGAGGTGGCAGTTACAGCCTTCCTCCGGCACCTTCCCTGTCACCTTCTGGGCAGTTAATTCAGAACTTTACCTATCAGGGACTCGATGGTGGGCACCTCGCCCAGGTCGTCCAGCAGCTCATGGATGGGATCGTTGTGCTCCGGAGCAATGGCGTCCTGATGATCCAACAGGAGCTGCATCGAATACTCAGGAGTCAAGTCCATGAACAACACACAGCCCATCAGCCCTCAGCCCCACCAACAAGGCCGAATAGCACAGAAGGGATCGGATAACAAAGCTCCTGCATTCAAAGAACTGAACAGGCCAATCCCCACCAAACTAACCCAAGTCAACAATGTAACACATAAAGCATCAGGCTGGCCTCTGTTGAATGACTTATGGGATAATGCATGGAGAAGAAATACCGGTACTCGCTCAACCTCAAGGATGAAGGGATTTAAGTGGACCCTACATGGGCAAGAACAACAAACCCCACAGACTGCAATATCTAAAGTCATAATGTACCCTACAAGTTCAAATAACTCACATGCATACTCGTACTTAATGTGTGCTGTTTACGGCATCTCTTAGTTCAGAGAAAAATGCACTGGACCCGTGTTGTGCTCATCTTAGGGGCACTGAAGCAGAGCCTTTAAGACACTCTTACCCCCAAGGAAAGCCCTCAGAGAGGATAATACTTGAAATTTCCTTTACCTTTTCTTTTTTTTTTAAAGATTTTATTTATTTGTCAGAGAGAGAGAGAGAACGCAAGCACACAAGCCGGGGGGGGGGGGGCAGAGGGAGAAGCAGGCTCCCTGCTGAGCAGGGAGCCCGATGCGGGACTTGATCCCAGAACCCTGGGATCATGACCTCAGCCAAAGGCAGACGCTTAACTGACTGAGCCACCCAAGGCTTTACTTTTTATATATTTCCTCCTTTCCTGTTCTATTTACCCCCAAAGGAGAAAGGAACGAATTATAAAAATGTTGGGGGAAAAAGGAGCACCCAAGGGAAAATCACTCTAAGGGCCACAGAGGAAAAACTGGGTATTTTAGTTGTTAGAAAAACAACACCGAGGGCCAGGATAAATAGATCAGTGCTCACAACAGTGATTCTGGAGCCCACCCGTGGCGACCTGTTTCAACAAGCCTGTGCTAGCGTCCAGGAACTTCATTTGTGACCATAAGCCCAGGTGACTCTGATGCAGAGGGCCTGGGGTCACTTTGAGACACTTAGCAGATCTTGTTAATACGCAAAGAGAAATAAGGCAGATGTGATGTCAGCAAGATCAAAGGAAGGCGAGGTATCTGGCTTTCCAGAGATGGTATGCAGCACCTAGGGAAGGCAATTAAAGATAGAGCAACGACATTAAGTAATTAAAGAAAAAATACTTACAGTGTGGGTGTTGATGATTTCACCAATGGAAATGTAGATCACTGGTTTGGTAAGGGTCACTAAATCAGAATATTCATCCACATTAAATTTATCCTGAAGTTCTGGGACATCACAAGCAGTTTGGAAAAACCGTCTGAAAATAAACACGAGAGCCAGATCCCCGGGTGACACATATGTGAGGAACTGACGAGAGGACATCCCACAAACCTCTGGAGCAATGAGTTCAAAGAGGAGACCGTCAAGGCCCAGGATTCTGGAGAAGCTGCACATGTTTGCTGCGCTTCATGGCCTTTGGGCGGTGGTTCTAATAACTTCTCCCTCCACCCAGTTTTAATTCCACCCTCAAGAACTGCTCACCCGTAATTTAAAACCGTTTGCAAACACCAGAGTCATTAGGCAAACCAACTTTATCTCTAAGACAGTGTCCTGAACTCACAACTGGATGTTTAATTTACAAATGTTGAAAGCACTCTCCGATTGTTCTCTGATTATAAATTAACACACGTGCCTAATGCGGGTTCATTGCTTTTATGTTAAGTGCCGTCTATTCCGTTGGAATACATTTTAACAGCTCAAAATCCTCTTCATCACCTCCAGGGGCTATGAGCACATCAAACTCGTATCCTACAGCATGGCAGGGTCCAGGGAAAGCTAAGTGTGGTATTTAATCTTGTCCCGACACTCAAGAGATAGAAACACGCCCGCAAGTACCTTATCCTTTTCCCCTACCTGAATTTCTGGTAGGACTGGGAGAGATACTCATTAATGATGCCCAGGTGAGCATTATCTCCCAGAAACATCTTATTGGAAGCGGCATGCTGGAGCATCTTTGCAATGGAGCCAAGGTTTCGGCGTTGGTCCGTGGTTAGCTGGCCTCCTGCCGACAGGTCAATGATGTCAAAGGCATCAGGAGCAACAATGGCTGGATTCATGTATCGATAGTAAAGCAAGTTACCAAAAATCTGGGAACAGATGGAAAAGAAAGACGGGTATTAAAAACCACTCCACCAAATAAGCCACAAAAGACTTTGCTAGCAAAGAAAACCAGAAAATGCAGTCCTGTGAGGAAAAATAAACACTATGCTCACACACACACACACACACACACACACGCACTTTCTCTCAAGGTCTGAAACTAAAACAACTGAACATCCTCGGTTGGATACAGAGGAGAAAATGAGAACAGAACGGAATATCACTACAATGAAAAAGCAGGTTCAGAAGGTAACAATGATAGACTTAAAGTCTGTCACTGAGTGTTTTAGGGCATTCTTTGTTCACAGATCATGGCAGCAAATAAGGCTGCTGTCATCCACATGACCTAGTTAGCATAGTGTAATCTGTCCAACCCCCACCATCCTCATGCTGCAGACTTCAACGGTGGACAAGTTCATGCGTCTGAAATTAAAGTCACTCAACACACATCTCCTCCACAGAAGAATTCAAGGACAGTCACAGCATTTCCCCTGGAGTTTCATTCCAAAAAAAAAAAATTTAATTCACCTGAATAGAAAGTCTAGAATCGAGGCCTCATTGTAGGAAAGCACAGAACTAGGAGAGAGAAGAAAAAAGCGTTCAGATTAAGGAAAAAAGAAAAAAAAAAAAAAAAAAAGGAAGGAGCACAGCCGAGTGAGAAAAGAGATTTATCAGCAACAGCCTTAGCAGAAACCATGGTGCTTGCTGCCATTCACCCAGCCACCAGCAGAGGGAGCAATTCTTCAGCGAAAAGACAGGACTGGAGAAATTTATCTCAAGACAGGAAAATCCACCTCCTCTACTTGTTGGACGTCTGTGTGCGAAACAATAAAGGCGCTACAGAGGGACCAAGAGAGGTGCCATTTACCATTTACAATCACTTTCAAGAGCTCCCTGCCAGAATCTATGCTTGCCCGCTTGCTGTCGGGCCTAGTCTTCTAACGTTCTTCTCAAAGGGCTGCTGGAGGACAAGGATGTGTGACAAGGATGTGCCCACGTCCAGATTCTTACCTTCAGCAGCTCATCCTCACCGGCATCGGGGAACTTCTCGTGTAACGAGTCCTTCAGCACTTTGGCAATGAAGCGCATCCCGTAACTGTGGGATGGACAAAACTTGATGAGAGCCGCCGAGAGGGGGTGGGGGGGCGGGCAGACGGGCAGTCATACTGGGCTCTGTCTGGGGTCACAACTCGGCACTCACGGGATTTTGTCCACGGAGCTGATGATGGCTGAGAGGAACTTGTCTGTCACGGCCCGCATGTTCCTGATGGAGTTGTCTAGCCGTGTCCTGACCTCTTCATGAGCCAGAGCCTGCTCAGGGGTCACATCATAGGGCAGTTTGCTGGGAAAGCAAAAATCATCCCCAACTGTGTTAGGTAACAGCCAGAACAGCCCAAGGTAGGACTGTGCCTTTCAGAAACAGAAAGACCCAGAGAGACCAGGTAAGCTGCTTGTGCTCACAGAGCTGGTAAACAGTGGGGCCAGAATCTGAGCTCAGGGTTTTCAGCTGTGAACTGGGCGCCTAGAACTATGTGCCAGGCACTGTGACAGGCCCTTGGGATAAAAGATACATAAGACACGATAGCTTCCTGAGTCTCTAACAGTCTGGTGGGAGACACACACAGATACTGGTAAACATATTGTGCTATATAAATAAGAAGCTGACCAAGTGCCACAGAGCAGGGAGCTGCCACTCAAGATGAAAGGAATGGAGGAAAACTTCGGTGAGGAAGTGACACCTGAACTCAGGAAAAAGGGAGAAACACTGTCCTCCAGGAAGGAAGCTCAAATGCAGAGCAATGGAAGAGAAGGAGAAATGAGGTGGTCAAGTAAAGAGGCACCAGGTTGCGGAGGGTCCCATTCGTAACACTGAGAGGTCTGGACTTTCCTGGAAGCCAGGGAGAGCCACTAGAAGACAAGAGACCTGAATCTGAGGAAGATTTCTCTGCCCCCCCATGAAGAATGCATTAAAGATGGACAGTCACAGAGGAAAGAGATGGGTTAGTGCCACAGCCTGATTAAGAAATAATGAGGGCACGAAAAAGGATGCAGCAGTGGGGACCAAGGGGACACAATCAGTGGGATGTGGTGACCCTCTGGGTATTGGTGAGGGAAGTGACAGTTAACATACAGGAACTGGGGCGCCTGGGTGGCTCAGTTGGTTAAGCGACTGCCTTCGGCTCAGGTCATGATCCTGGAGTCCCTGGATCGAGTCCCGTATCGGGCTCCCTGCTCGGCAGGGAGTCTGCTTCTCCCTCTGACCCTCCCCCCTCTCATGTGCTCTCTCTGTCTCATTCTCTCTCTCTCAAATAAATAAATAAAATCTTTAAAAAAAAAAACAAAAAAAAACAAAAAAAAACATACAGGAACTGAAGCCTGAGGAGCTGATAAGATCCCTCAGGGAGAGTCTGAAGAAACTGGCAGGAAAATAGTAGACATGCTAGGCTTAATTGGGAAGGACAGGAGGGGCTGAAAGACAAAAACGAAATACAGGGGTCAAGGCTCCGGTGCCGTCAATGACGTCAAATAGTAGTAATGATTGCCCTGGACTATCTGGGTGCTCTAAATCCAATCCTAAGTGTCCTAATGAGACAGAGGCAGGGGAGATTTGACACACACAGAAGAGGGGGCAATGTGACCACAGAGACAGACTACAGTGATCCAGCCACAAGTCCAGGATGCCAACAGCCACCGGAAACTGGAAAGGGAAGGAACGGATTCCACTGGAGCCTCCAGGGGGAGCCCGGCCCTGCCGACACCCTGCTTGCAGCCCACGGATGCTGATTTTGGGTTTCTGGTCTCCACAACTAGGAGAGAGTTCATTTCTGTTGGGTTAAGCCACCAAGTTTGCGGTAATTTGTCATAGGCGCAATAGCAGACAAGCAGATAGGGACACAACTCCATTTGTCATACTGTGTCTGAATTACAACTAAGCAGACTACCAACACGAGAATTCAGCGAAAATCAATAAAAGCGTTCTGTTTGAAACAACTGGTTATATGGAATTTATAAGAATATCATATATTTTATTACTTGTAAGTTATGTGTTCTATACCTTTTATATCAATAAAATGTATAACTTTATGTGTAAAGGATATTTGATAAAAAATAGTAATGAGCAAAGGAATGAAAGTGCTCAGCACGATGAGTGAAGTCATAGAACAGACTGTTAAATTTCTCAGATTTTAGAGGCACAGGTTCCCAAGAGGGGACCAGGTCCCAGTCTGTGTGTCTGGTGGCTGAAGCTCAATTATCCGTGATGCCTGCAGGCAGGATCGGCTCCCACTGCACTGTTACACCTCCCAGTTATCACTGGCAAAAAATGTGTTGAAATCCATTTCCATTTTATGAAAAACAAAGTAAGACACCAGTTTCCTCACAGGGAAAAAAAACCCAACAACCTGGAATGCCTACCGGAACTTTGTTCTAAAACAGACTGACCCGTGGACCACGAGATCTCCCAATACCCCGGAGCCAGAGCCCCGTCATGTAGGGAAGCCCCGGTGCCCAGTCCAGCGCGGCACGCGTCAACCGCATTCCAGCATCTGAGCCTCAGCTGTACGGGGCACAACAAAAATGGACTTTTCACCACATCCAGCAGTGACCTGCCTCCTGGTGACAGACGTACATGTTACTGAGAAACAGATCAGGTGCCACATGATCCCCACAGGGGACAAGGCCTTTCTGAGCGTCCGCAGAGCGGCTGCTCTCCATGCAGAGGGCACCTTCCCCTTCGCCCGGGGGCCGGGCACCTGCAGAGCACGACACCGGGCAGCACTGTTCCAAGTGTGAGGTGGTGCCAGGCTACAACCCCCCCGGGACGGGAAGGAGCCTGAGCCAGGAGGTAGTCAACACGCTGCTTCCTTCCCTAGGCAACTGTGGCTACGAAAAACGCCAGCTGAACTCCACAGTGTGCTGAGAGACCCAGGGTTTTCAGTTCCTGGTCCACAGAGCACACCGTGAGTAGCGATGGTGGGGAGAGCCACCCCTCCTCAGCTCCAGAGAACTTCACGCACGACCTCACCCTGCTCCACAACCACCAGGAAAAACCACCCTGCACCAAGCTGCTCACCCGCTCCGTCCTCACTCAAGCTGGATAAAACCAGACACATGCTGGCTCTTTGAACTGTAATTTCCCAGCATTACACACATTCTACTGACACACCTTTCTTTCGATGCGTCCATGCTGGTGGTTAAACTGCCGCCCTAGCCGAGAAATCCCATTATGTTAGTCCAACCCGCCCCCAGGGTGCCAGGGCCACTCCACACCATTTCCTCCTCCTCAACGAAACACAGTGCTCTCATGCACCTAAGTTTTCCCGTCCAACTCCATCTCCAGTGATGCCAGTGACCCTTCAGGTTCTGGACCCCCGAGCTCCTCCCACCTCAGAATGTTCAGACATGAATACCCTGCACCCAGCTCTCAGCAAGACTGGCCCCATCTTAACCTTTAAGCCTCAGTTATGTGAAATTTCACCTTCTCGAGAGGCTTTCCCTACCACCCTACCTAAGTGAGCTCCCTCCTGTACTCCCCATTATAGTTCCCAAGGCAAAACCTCATAAAACTCTCAATTTGTCATTTCATTTTTAGGTACCTGTCTCTCCCGTGCAAAAAACTACGAAGAGGGCAGAGAGCTAGTCTGTTTCATATACCTACCACAGTGCCGGGCACACAGTAAGCCCTCAGTAAGTATTTGCTAAGTGCGTGGATAAATTACCAGGTCAACAATGTAAAGAAGAACTTTCTAAGAAAAAACTATTTGAACTATTACTTTATAATCAAAGGTTAAATGCTTAAAAAAGACAATTACAAAAATACCAAAGGAAAAGGTATTGTGGTTGCCATACCTTGCCTCTCCTGTCTGAGACTCCATCTGATTAACCCAAGATTTGTATATATCCACAGGGTCAGTTTTGATGTTGAGAGACTTGTCGTCCATAATCTCCTTCACGACAGGGGCCAGGATTTGTCTCAGGGCGTTCTGGCCCCGGGCACCTCGGTTGAAACTCACAACCATCTTAATGACTGTAGGATTTCCTGTCACGATCTCTTGAATCTGATCTACTTTTGACCTATAAAACATCAGATACAAATTCAATTTAAACTAATCATGAAATCTATCAATGTAAAGATAGAATATCTATTTAAAGAAAGACCCCATCCCCTGGAAAGAGAAACAGTTGGAAGGAAGGAAGTATGTGCTCTTTCTCTAGAAACATTCCCTGACACTGACCTGAACCCAGGACCTTCGTGCTGTTTGCAAACTCAATCACAGGAACCTGAACGGGTCCTTTATTAGATAAAAATGTGGCATCTTCATGTTTGGAGCAGCTTTTTAAAAATCCTATCTTAATATAGAATCTTCCTAAAATCACTTTAGCAAATCTCTTATTCTACCACCTCCTCGAAGCAGCAACACTTTATATTCGTGATTTAAAAACTAGAAGCTGCTCTCGAGTAAGGGTTTCACATAGAGCACAGAGTTAATGGAGGTCAAGGAGAGGTACGGGCAGGCCTGAATCTCAAACTGTGAGTAGGACAGTGGGACGGGGTCCCATGCCCGGCAGCAATCTGTTCATACTTGATCTCCTCCTGGAGTGCGGTCTTAAAGAGCCGTAGGAGCAGGTACTCCTCTCGCTGGTTGGACGCGTAGTTGTACAGGGTGAAAATTACAGAGTCCATGAACTTGGTGGACTTGTTCTGAGGCATCTGAAAAATCAGCTTCGCCAGATAGGTGGGGTTCGTCTGAAATAAAACCAAGGGATACGTCATTTCTAGATAATATAAAGGCTGGCACAAATATTCACATTCTTTTGAACTTGAAGATTTGGAATGTGCAGAAGTAATAAAGAAAAATAAGACAGCCCTTTGCTCACCCCTCAGTGGAAGCCAGAAATACTCTCGTAGAGATGTATGTTGGCTAAGGTTTCCTTATGGGAAAATAAATAAGCTAAATCTTACAAGACCAACTCCAGGAGCCACTCACCTGCAATAAATAAAACAGGTGTTGATAGGCCTCCAGCTTCTCTCTCTTCTCCTTGCTCAAAGCCTTGAGACCTCCCTTCTGCTTATTTAGCATCATCATATCAGACAACTGCTCCTTATTTTTTTTGGTAAGTTTTTTACTGTGGGAAACCACATCCTGGAAATGAAAGCATACACATAAATCAAAAAGCTTTGAAAGATGAAACTGGACACTGTGGGAAAGGTCTTAGAGCACCAAAAAAACTTGTATGAAAGTCTCTGCACTGGCAGATCCCATTAACTATTTTAGAATCATTACACCGTATCCTGTTTTCAGGACACCAATCAAATCTCCTACTTCCACCTCCCTATTAAGAACTTGCACTGGGGCACCTGGGTGGCTCAGATGGTTAAGCATCTGCCCCTGGCTCAGGTCATGATCCTGGGGTCCTAGGATGGAGCCCTGTGTCCGTTCTCCCTGCTCAGCGGGGAGCCTACTTCTCCCTCTGCCTCTCCCCCTGCTTGTGCTCTCTCTCTTAAATGAATAAAATCTTAAAAAAAAAAAAAGAACCTGCACCATAAAAATGTCCACAGACTCGGGAAACCATCTTCTAGGAATCTAGATTAAAAACAGTCTTAACTACCATAAAAGCTACATATTCACTAAGACGTTAACTGCAATGTTATTTGTAATAAAAACTTGAAAAACAACCTAAATGTCAGATAGGTGCTGCCATTAAAGAGAGTATTTATGACTAGTGATCACGTGTGAAGCATCTTATCCTCTAACAGTAAGCGAAAATGGAGGATACAAAATGACCGTGGGGGGTGGAATTATGGGATGATTTTTATATCTTTTTTTCTATATAAAATTTTGCTACTGAATTATCTCATTTCTTATGTAATTTTTAAAGAATGCATGGCATTTGCTGAGAAGAAAGCCAGCCTCCACCCCACCTGCAAGTCGGAACGGGTGAGGCAGGGGGTACCAAGCAGGACAAAGGGCCCCAAGGCCTCTGCTGGCGCTGGACCATACCTGCAATGTGATTTTATTTTTCACGAGCAGTCCAATTTTGATATCCATGAGATTGAGGTCATTCTCCAGCTGTTGGTTAGAACGAATGAGGGTAATGACCTCTTCCCGCATCTTCATAAGATCAAGCTCCTCCTGAAAATCTTGGTCACTTTGGTCAAGAAGGTGGACAAATTTTCGGACCACAATCATTGGAGGATCCTCAGCATTGACTGACAGAAAGAAAGTATGTGTCAGACACGTAATGGAATTACCAGAAGAAGTTCTAAGTCTTGGGGAAATGTCAGCACTGTCTTGAAAAAATAACTCTTAGACACACATAAGATATTTATTTTTGAGATGTGCAAAGACAACCAGCAAGTGCAGTCTTCTCGGTCATGCTACTGCTACGTTATGACAAAGGTTAAGACGGCAAGCAACAAGACAGAGCCACGGGTTAGCAAAGGGACTTACATCACAAGCAGCACCCTAGCCCCCAAGCCTTGCCTTCAGGACCAGAAAAGAGATCCGTGGAGAATACCCAGAACCTGACGGCTCTCAACCACTGCCTCAACTCTTGTCTGCCGAGCACAGTTACTCACTGAGAGTCTTGTAGTCATCACGAGCTTTGTTTGCCCGAATAAAAGCCTGGATTTTGATAATGTCATTTATCTACGGAACAAAGAAGAAGAAATTCCTTTGTTCATTTGTTCACCAAAAATATAGCAAAACTAATTCTACTGGTCCTTATACCCAAGGGTGCTTACGTGGTCTCGGAAATACTGCAGGCGATCTCTATAGCGCTTTCTAGCCTGGTGCATCCTTGCCAGAGACTGAATCTGTGGGGAAGGGATCCTGGAAATTAGAACAGTCCTTCTCAACACAGAGCACACTCACGTCCCGTGCTGAGAAACGCTGTCGGACTACCATACCTTTACAACTTCATCTTTGTGGGCGCGCAGGTAAGCTAAGCGATCTTGATATGCCTTCTTCTGCTTGTATCCCCTCCATTGTGACTGAAACCATCAAACATTACAGTGGACATATTACTTCCCAAGGATCGGAGGGAGTTAAAAAAATCTCATCTTCATCAATTACCCAAGTGCAATTCACGATGAAGCTTTCCAAAGGACCACAGCCAGTGGTGACAGGGGAATGAGGGCGTGGGCTGTCCTTCCACCAGGAGAGCACAGGGCTACCTCCCACTTCCCTAGGGTTAGCACAGCACTTCACGCCTTTCAGGGGCCCCACACAGGTTCTCTTACTGGCTCCTTACAACAAATCAGGTGAGGAAGGTAAGTATAAGTATCCCCATTTACAGATGAGGAAGCAAACTTAGAGGGGCTCACCACGGCCTGGCAGGGGTGGGGCCTTGGTTCCTCACCTGGAATTCCTCCTGTGACACCATGCTACCCTGTCACTGTAGTGAAACCACAGTTGTTTCCCTCAAGATTCAAATCTAACACAAAGGAACAGTGTTAGAAGACAACAAAGTACCGAAGAACTGCCTCTGGACCAGACAACTCATCACGAAAACCATCCAGCACACTCTGACTATTCTGATTACAGCAGTAAGAAAGAGGAAGTACTTGTCAAAAAAAGGGAGAGACCAGAAGTCAAGAGGGCAAAAACCACTCTCGTTCGGTCCTAAGAGCTGCCTGCTTCTTGCCCTGCTCCGGAAGCCCCCGCTGCTGTCTGCACAACCGGCTCTGAGATACCTGAATGCAGGTGATGGCAGGGATCTGTTTCTTCAGGAAGTTCATCCTGGATCGGAACTCCTGTCGAACCAAGTATCCGCGGCAGCAAGCCTGCAGCCTGGTGATCAAGCCTTCGTTGGCTAGCCAAAGCTGTTCTCGGTTGTACGCAGCCGTCACCCCAGAGATGGAGCTCTGAAAAAGCATCCGGTCACATTGGAGGACACACGTTAACCACTCTCATCCACAGCACACACACCAACACTCACAGCTTTCTAGGTCTGTCCCACATCTCTAACGAAGCAGTGGGAATGAAGACTTCAGGTCTATTTCTCAGGGCCAAGTTGTTCTCACGTCCAAAAGAAAAAGTTACACACACACACACACGTGATCTTTACACACTCACCTACCCAACACTGCCTGCCAGGAACGGTGCTTGCTGACAAGAGGACAGAATGGCAGGTACAACACAGGGCTGGGCACCGAGTCCCTGAAGCCCCCAGAATGCCCCAGTGGAGGACGGACACGGCAGGGGAATGGGAGCCTAGAGTGTGTGCACCGGGACCACGGGCACCGGAGAACCAGCACACTTCCCCACAGAGGAACAGAGCCAGGAGACTTCTTTCTAGAGAAGCGGCAGTTACCAGAGTAGCTGGCAGGCTAGTGTGAGCGGGTGAACCAGGCTGCTGTTGCTGTAATCCAAGCGAGGGATGAGCCGGGGCTGAGGGGGGCAGCAGCAGCGAGAACAGCGGCAACATCTGGTTATCCCCCTAATAGCCACGTTCCCCTTTTCCTTGGTATCAGAGCCTTGATATTGTGTCCTGGCCAACAGCAGGTGCTGTTAAAAGACTACACGGGCTGGGGATGCAAGCAGCTCATGCGGGGTATGCACAAGTAGTCTGGGAAGACCTTTGGGAAAGCTCCCCGAGAGAGACAGGGAGCTTTGCTCTCCTTCCCTTCCTCCTACTTCCTGCCTGAACTGGTAACTGGACGGTTGGTGCTCCAAGCGGTCATTCTGGATGACAAGGTGACCTTGAGGGTGGAAATCCCGTGCTAAGAATGGCAGAGCAGACAGACGGATCCTGGGAACAGATGGCTCTGTGGAGCCACCACACCTTCGCTAGACTGCCTGACTCCAGAATTATTTTATTTGAGGAAAAAAATACACCTTTATATACTGCAGCCTGTTTTTCTGTGAGACCGTGTGTGAGGTGTCTGCTGGACTTCTAGACTGCAAATGGAAAGGCAGGGCCGGTGGTTAGAAGGACTAAGCCTGGAGGTACAAGATTTGGGGTTCATAAGTGCAAAGGAGAGAGCTAGAGCCACCGACCTGAATGAGGCCTCACAGGAAGAATAAGCAGAAGAAGAGAAGGAGGCCAGTGGCATCCTGACGTGATTCAGTGGAGGGAGAGAAGGCAGGCAGCGAGGGAGACTGAGGAGCCCTCGCCAGTGGGAGAATCAGAAGAGAACTGCACTGAAGAAGCCAAAAGAGTCGCAAGTTTAAGGAAGAGAACACAGTGAGAGGTCAAGTATGAGGAGATCTTCTAAGAGACCCTGGCAATTCAAAGGCTATCGGTAAGTTCTAAAGCAAGAGTTTGACTAAAGTAAAAGCTGGACAGGAAACCGTACTGCTGTGAGCTAAGAAGTGAATGGTAATGGGGAATGAATCAGTGAGGGGCCAGACTACCTTTTAAGGCATTCAGCAAGAAACAGATGACAAATTTGTAGGCAAGGCCAAATCAGGAAAAGTCCATAGGCTTTAAAAATATTTTTTTTCCTACAATGAAGGCAACAAGACTATGTATGCAGGCTACTACTCAGAAGTATATGCTGGGGCCAGCGTCATCAGCATCATGGGGGAGCCGGTCAGAAATGCAGATTCTCCGGCCTCATCTTACACCCACAGAATCCGTCTCCACTTTACCAAGATCCCTGGGACACACACACACACACACACACACACACAATTCAGAGAAGCACAGATCCAGGTTACATATGAGAATAACTGGAACTATGAGAGGAGGAGTACAAGGTGGGTGAGGAATTGGGAGAATGAAATCAGAGACAAGATGAACAATAAGCTTTGGGCAAGAAAATGATTAAGGAATTAATGAAGACCCAGAGTCACTGAAAGTGCGGGAAGTGGAGAGTGGGAGAATCCAATTTGATAGACACTTTTTTTTTTTTTTAAGAGAGGTTAGTTCCTGCACCAAAGTGAAGCAACATCCCTCCCCTGTTTAAAATTCTAGTTAGGTCCATATGCAAAATACTAAGCAGGAGTGTCTCTGTGGAAGTTAATGAGCTAATCAAAGGGGTGTGTGACTCAAAACAAAGTTAAAAATCACTGCTAGAAGAGGTGGCCTGGCTTCCTAAACGGGCACGTTAGGCCCTGGAAACTCACCTGAGCCTTTCCTCACATGCCAGTTAACAGGCCCAGGACTGCTCGTCTCCCCATAAATGGCCCTTGTTCCCCCAGTCCTTGGGGCCTTTCCCCAAACAGTCCCTTCCCCTCTTCTGCGCCTGCTGAAATATTATCAGTGCTGTCTTTCTCCAGAACAAAATTAACTGCTTCCACAACATTCCCTCTATGTCACTTTTCTTGGAGCATCTGTTTCTGTCTGCCTCACACTGCAGGACTCAGTCCCATCCTATTGTCACCACCACACTGGGAACGCAGAAACTCTGACACATCTTTACATCCCACTCAACACTCACAGAGTTCAAGGGCTTTCGTTTAATTTCCTCACGGTGAAATCATTAGCAGAGAAGATGAAACACCGACCGGGAAGAGGAGAACTTCAAGCCCAAGACAGAAACTCATCCCTCTGCCAGATGTTCTGAATGAAGGGACTATCTCACTTTTTACACACGTGGGCACTGCAGTTCTTCTTCCCAGGAGCTGGGAAATGCTGCTCAATGGAAGCAGATGGCCTGTACTGTCCTCTCTCTCTAGGAATCTCTGTGCCTATTAGTAACGTGTCTCAGGGCGCCCCACAGAGCACCTGACTCTTGATCTTGAGGTCGTGAGTTTGAGCTCCACCATGGGGGTAGAGATTACTTTAAAAAAATAAATGAAGTAGAATAAAATAAAAAAAACATTTCTAACTATAGCCTACAGGAGCTTACTGAACATCTTCCCTCGATACCTTTTCCTCCCTTTTAATGTTCATTAGACAACTCCAGTTTAATGCACGTGAGCTCAGCACCAAGTGATGTTAAAAGTGCTCAACAGCCCATGAAGGACAAGATACGCGGGTACTACACACAAGCCCCGCAAACTTATCAGCACATTTTAAAAACCAGGAGTGGGCATGAGACAAGTACAGACGTGACTGAAATTCAAATCCAAGTTGGCTAAATTCTGAATTACTATGAAGTTTTGGGGGAGGGCTTCAAATGAAGTTGGAGGGGGAAAGGAAAGAGAATTTTAAAAAGATTCATCGAGGGGGGCGCCTAGGTGGCTCAGTCAGTTGGGTGTCTGCCTTCGGCTCGGGTCGTGATCCGGGGGTCCTGGAACCGAGTCCCTGCTCAGCGGGGAGTCTGTTTCTCCCTCTCCCTCTGCCCTTCCCCCCCTGCTTGCAATCTCTGTCTCTCTCACTCTTTCTCTCAAACAAACAAACAAATAAATAAATAAATAAAATCTTTAAAAAAACAAAAAAAGATTCATCAAGGAGCCTGGCTGGTTCAGTGGGAAGAGCGTGCACCTCTTGATCTCAGCGTCGTGAGTTCGAGCCCACATGGGGTGCAGAGATGACTTAAATAAATAAACTTAAAAAAAATCATCAAGGAGGTGACGCTTGAGATGGGTAGAAGTTTGACAGATGTAGATGTCGGGGAAGGGACCTCTCATGACAGTGGGGACTTGTGTTGTCCACGACCACGCCCCCATTGCTTATATGAGAGCCTGCTACACTCAAGGAGGTGTGAGTAACTGCTGAATGAATGAGCAAACAGTAAGAACCAACAGCATAAGCAAACACACAGAGGATGGGGAAAAAGCACTTTAAAAACAGCCATAAAAAAAATGCTGAGCTAATTTAATTTGAAAGTGCAGGTTATATTCTAAAACAGCATGGTTTGGAGTTTGTGGAACAGTCAGAAAAGACTGGAAAGGCAAATCAGAGAGATTAACAGTCACTGCATTTAACAAGGAGTTAAAGAAACTTTTCATTTTTCTTTTTTTCTGATCATCCAAGTTTTCTTTAATGAGCACACAATTTACCTGACTTCATTCTACAGTTTAATCTAGGCCCTTAGTCATTCCCCCAACCACTAGGGAAAAAACCAGGCAACATAGTTCGTTATATAGCCTTAATTTTAGTCTAGGCCTTCTAACCACAGGCCCTGTCCTTCTCACTAATATTGGCTCTAGAACACGTTCTCTCAGCTTCTTCTCTTTGTGAGGAAATGCGACCTACCTGGATCTCCTCCCGAGAAAGCTGCATTGAATTCTGCACGAAGTCCGGGGGTTCCTCCCATCTTCCTTCCTGGGTCTCCAGGTTGTGGTAGTAATGGTATCCACCTTTCACCCAGTGCTTCACCCACTTGCTGTTATTATCTCCTGACAGAAAATAAAGGAAAGATAAAAGAAACTCAGAGCCACACTTCCCACACTCACATATCTAACACTGCAGGATTATTCTGGCCAGGGTTAACAGTCTAAATAGAACCATTCCAAAAACCTGTTCCTTGCATCCATAAGAGTAAAGGGGAATCCTAAGTCCCTCTAAAATCATGGCTTCGTTATGTCTCATTTAGCTCACTCATTTCTACATTATAAAAAGAAAATATGAAGTCCAATTGTGGAACTGACCTTGACTAACTTTGTTCCTTTCAAAGCCAGTATCTAAGACCTTGTGTGTCAGAAAACTATTCTGATAAAAAGATTTGCAACCATTCGGCCTCTCCAGTTAATAAAAAAAAAAAAAAAGGCCATGCAATGGGATGAAAAATCTTATCTTTATTCCTCTCTTTCTGCAGATAAACTACTTTTATACAGACTTACGCAATCAGAACTAATGACGCCCTATGAAAGATAAATTGTCAAATACTTGGATGCTTTTTGCCTTTTCAGAAAATTGACCTTTTTTTAATTTTTTTATTGTTATGTTAATCCCCATACATTACATCATTAGTTTTAGATATAGTGTTCCATGATTCATTGTTTGTGCATAACACCCAGTGCTCCATGAAGAACGTGCCCTCCTCAAGAAAATTGACCTTTTTAACACAGCTGCCCTTAAGGCGGGTGGGGAGGTAAGAATTAAAAAAAAAATTTTTTTTTTTAAATGTTTTATTTATTTATTCATGAGAGTCAGAGAGGCAGAGGCAGAGGGGGAAGCAGGCTCCCCGCCTAGCAGGGAGCCCGATGCGGGACTCGATCCCAGGACCCTGGGATCATGACCTGAGCCGAAGGCAGACGCTTAACCATCTGAGCCACCCAGGCGCCCAAAAAAACTTTTTTTTAAATAGGGATATTATCTCCTTAGGGGCTTTAAAATAAGCCTAAATACTGTGCCTCTACACTAAAGTATATTTCCCTACAGCTGACCCCTCCCAGATTCAAGCTTTTCCTTTCAAGACACATATTTACGTCCCCATAACTCACCTGCTGCCAGTTTCTTCTTCTTGGCCTCAGCAAGGTCACTCTGGTAAGTCTCACCACATTCGGGGATGACTCCATACAAGCCAACATCAGGGGAACGAAGGGCACTCAGGGTCTTACCAACATCACCACTCTCCACTGCCTCATTAATGGCATAGATTCCTAGGGCAACTATCCCGGAAGAGAATTGTCACCAGAATAGTTTAGAAAGTGTCTAAAGCCACACACTACTTCACCAACTGTTCGCCTGCTGGCAAACTGCCCCCTGCCCACACCCCATCTCTCTATCAAGCTGAATACTGAGGTAGGGAGCCCAGCGCCACCCCCACCTGCCACAGAAACAGAAATAAACCACCGATACGTACACCTCTGTGCTTCTTGGGTGTCTTTGTTGGACTGCCAGATTCCACCTTGAATTTCATCCAACCACAACACAGCTGATTCGTCCTGGGTTTCCTATGCACCATGAAAAAGCAAAAACAATATCAGAGTTATGGAATTAGGGTACAAGAGATCAAGGGGGCTTCTGAGACTCAATCAGATGTAGAAGTTTCAAACACACAAGACACATCAAATAGTCAACCGGGAGAGGCTGGGCATCAAAAACCTGGTAAAAGATTACAAGAGACCTGCCTCAGGTGCAGGTGATGGGGACATGAAGATGAAGCAAGTGGTTCAGGAGGTCAAGAGCAGCTAAAAGTGGCAGAAGGACCAAACTGGCAAGGGGCCTAGGGACTTTATTAGTGTGACGAGGGCCATGCTATGAATATGAACATGTGGTATTTTTCAGAAAGCCCCCTTTGCCAAAATATTGAGATTCTCTATGACTGTTGTTTTTAAGAGCATCAGACTTTATCACAGGAAAAGCCAGAAGCCATAACAGGCAATCTAAACATAACCCCAGTTTATATTCTAAAACTTGAATGTTAAATCAGTTGTTGGAAACTTAAAAACACATTTTCACACCGAAACATAATAAACAGTGATTAGTTTCCTCAGCATGGCCAACAAAAGCTTCACAGGTCCATAGTGCAGTCTGAATTGAATACCGGGGACACAAATGAAATAGTAGTGTTGGCTTACTTCCCTCTTTCTAAAGACATCTTAGACTCTTTTTTTTTTTTTTAAGAGAGAGAGAGCACATGAGCTGGGTGGGTGGAAGGGGCAGAGGGAGAGGGAGGGAAAGAATCTAAAGCAGGCTCTTCACTTAGCACGAAGCCCGACACGGGGCTCGATCTCACGACCCGGAGATCATGACCTAAGCTGAAATCAAGAGTGGGGTGCTTAACTAATTGAACCACCAAGGTGCCCCCAATTTTTTTTCAAGTAGCTTATTGGCAATTGTTTGCTCTGAAGGGCATTTTAAGTAGAACTGTTTGCCAGAAGTATCCTTCTCTAGTATCTTCCAGTTTCCACGGATCTGGCTACCACGCTCTGATCTGGACACGTGGCTTCGGGATTAGCCCCAGGGACTCTGTGCTGTGAAGGGCAGGCAGCAGAGCTGATACTCTGCCGTCTACCTAGGCTCAGCCTGAGTCAAAAATGCAAACCTCTGATACCAACTTAGCTTTCAACTGTCTCCAACAGGGCTGTCTGTTTGCTCATGTTTCCAAAAGTCAGTATAGGAAGCACCAGCTCAGTAGATTAAGATGGCAGCCTTCTCCACAAGAGGTGAGACACCTCAGGTTTTCAAGTGGCCAGGCTGACAAGAGTCATGTCTGAGATGATCCTGGCAGATCCAACAAAATTAACTGCTTCTCAGGCTTGAGCTAATAGCAATCGGGGTAAATGGCAGATCAAAAATCCATTCTGACTGTTTGGTGTAAATACAATCTGACAATCAGACACCTGGGGGCAGGCACTACAACTCTGATGCTGGATGAAGCAGGGTCTGGGCTTCGAGGCAAAATCTCCCTGCCCTCAGGAGGCCCACCAGCCGAAGTCGCCAAAGCTCAGAGAAGACTTCACTTTCCCCCCCACATTATTGTGGAGGGAGACACAATGTTTCCCTCGGCAGAGCCAAGCTGTCCCCAATTCCTGCAATTTATAAAGCACACTGGTGACAGGATAAGGCCAACGGGAGGCCACTGACATTGAAAGCAGTGATTTACTCCTTTCAAATACAGAGTTTTACAAAGAAAGATCATTTAAAGAAATTAAGGTAAGTGCTGGGCTTAGAATCCTAAGAGGCACCATCCCAGTTTTAAGAAACTGACAGTCGGGAAAGGAAAAGAGTACGCAGACAAATAGAATGCAAGAACAAATCACCAAAGAGCTGCAGAAGTTTATAAACTCCTACCACCAGTCCCTTTCCGTTACTGAAAACAGAAAATGGCCACACAGAATCCCCCTAAAATCAAACGAATAAATACTGTAAATGCTAAGCAATAGTTTCAATGTGACACAAGAGGATGAGTCAGCTACAGGTTTGTGACAACATAAACAGAGAAATCCTACGCTAGATGGCTGGAGGTGCAGTCTCCAACAGAGGTAGCCTGAAAATCCTCTCACGTTAAAACGTTAAGTATTTCTATAGAACCAGGCTCTTTTGGGTTCGCTTTTAAGTTAATCACACATCAGATACCTCTGAGCAGAATCTGCTGTACGCAGAGCTGGGAGGTTTGGCACAACGTTCCTTGCATTCAGAGGAGGGCATAGCTCATCAAGAATTCTGACCATTCAGAGTTGTGCCTTCTCTGCCCCAGGCAGACTAAAGCAAAACAATTAATGCATATCCACACATACTCCCCTAAGAAACAGGTGACAGAGCTACAGTATGGAAGGCAAAAGAAAGAGAACAGATGGGTGTCTCAGCTGTTGTCAGGGAAAAATGATACAGCAATATGAGGAAAGAGAGACGACATATATCACCTCATCCCAGTATAAGGAAAGAACAGGTTCTCTCAGCTCAAATCAGATCAAATAAGATGACAAAAGCCCCAGGTCCTCCTGCACGCTCTAAAGAGATCACCCAAGATTAACACAAATCATTCAGCAGGAGGTTAAAACTCTGGGCTAGATGTTGTGGAGATTACGGAGATAAAAAAGATTTAATGTGAAAATGCTACATAAAATATGCTGAAATACTGCCCCCTAACAATGCTAAGGCTTAGCACACTGGCTCCATTTCAGAAGAGGTAAAGAGATAGAAACCAGAAATAAGAATCAAAAAAGTGGGCAATGATGCAGGTAAAAGAGGTGTAGAAGCCACAAAATATGGAAAAAGTAAAGGGACAAGGGACAAAAGAATGGCTATCGTGTGTGTGTGTGTGTGTGTGTGTGTGTGTGTAAAGCACAAACTCACACACCTCTAAAGGCCACTTCTTACCCCTTAAAACTTCCTTAGAAATCTCTCCCATTATATGCAGCACGGTGTGCATGTGTGATGATAAAACCTAGGTTGCAGTATATTACGTGTACATATACGTAATAGTATGTTCATCTGCCGTCACACGTGCAAACCGTGCCACATCATATGAACTATGACATACATGCTATATGCACATGTAAACACACACACATGAATCTGAATCTATACGCAACACAAGCACTGAACAATCAGAATGCAGCAGAACCGTACGGCCCGCTGGAGCAGGTACGTTAATCCTTTCGTTACTGCACAGTAGCCGTGTACCAAACAAAGTCTTTCAACATCCCAACAACGGGGACAGTTGCACCGGTGCATACCAGCTGATTTCTAGCTGCATGCATGTCTGTCTGTCTGTGTACACACATACTATAGGGTGGGGGAGCAGAACAGAGATTTACAGGTCATTCGTATCTGTAATTATAAAATGGGTTCTTTGAGAATCCCTGATATCCATGTCTTGGCATTCAGGTATTACTACCCCATGACTAGTAATCTACTTTTAGCAAGTATTCCAAAAACACTAAATTTAAATGAAGAGAGAAGTGACCATCAGTGAAAATAGCAGAGTAAGGACATCTGAAAATCCTCTCCTACATAAAAGAAACAAAACCCTGGTAAAAATCGTCAACTTTTTCAAAACATCAAAAATTTTGGCTTGCAGCAATCAGAGAGAGTTTATTCAAGAAAAAATACTGAGGGCAAAAATGAACTATTGGGACCTCATCAAGATAAAAAGCTTTTGCACAGCAAAGGAAAACAGTCAACAAAACCAAAAGACAACCGACAGAATGAGAGAAGATATTTGCAAATGACATATCAGATAAAGGGCTAGTATCCAATCTATAAAGAACTTATCAAACTCAACACCCAAAGAACAAATAATCCAATCGAGAAATGGGCAGAAGACATGAACAGACATTTCTGCAAAGAAGACATCTAAATGGCCAACAGACACATGAAAAAGTGCTCAACATGGCTCAGCATCAGGGAATTACAAATCAAAACCTCAATGAGACACCACCTCACACCAGCCAGAATGGCTAAAATGAACAAGTCAGGAAACGACAGATGTTGGTGAGGATGCAGAGAAAGGGGAACCCTCCTATGCTGTTGGTGGGAATGCAAGCTGGTGCAGCCACTCTGAAAAACAGTACGGAGGTTCCTCAAAAAGTTGAAAATAGAGCTACCCTACAACCCAGCAACTGCACTACTGAGTATTTACCCCAAAGATACAAATGTAGTGATCTGAAGGGGTACGTGCACCCCAATGTTTATAGCAGCAATGTCCACAATAGCCAAACTATGGAAAGACCCTAGATATCCATCAACAGATGAATGGATAAATAAAAAATATATATATGATATATATATATATGAGATATATAGATGTGTACACACACACACACACACACACACACACACACAGAGGAATATTATGCAGTCATCAAAAAATGAAATCTTGCCATTTGCAACGACGTGGATGGAACTAGAGGGTATTATGCTAAGCAAAATAAGTCAATCAGAGAAAGACAAGTATCATATGATCTCACTGATATGAGGAATTTGAGAAACAGGACAGAGGAAGATAGAGGAAGGGAGGGAAAAACGAAACAAGACAAACCAGAAGGGAGACAAACCATAAGAGACTCTTAATCTCAGGAAACAAACAGCGTTGCTGGAGTGGTGGGGGGTGGGAGGGATGGGGTGGCTGGGTGATAGACATTGGGGAGGGTATGTACTATGGTGAGCGCTGTGAACTGTGTAAGATTGACGAATCACAGACCTGTACCCCTGAAACAAGTAATACGTTATATGTTAATAAAAAAAAAGAAAAAACATTGAATTGGGACAATTCAACAACTGTGAGCTTTATGGCACTTTAATTGGCTCCACTCCCATCTGTCTCCCACCACCACCACCACACAGACACACACACACACCCCTCCTCCTTCAGAGCCCCATCTATTCCCAGAGAACTGTCATGAGCCAACCTGTTAGATTTAGATCCCTAGAAAGCCACAGCAAGGCTATCTTCATCTGAACTGACTTAGAGCTTGCCCAGTGCAAACAGCCTTTTCTCCAGGGGCATTTATCAAAAACAATAAGAGGCACTTGTTTAATATCACAGATGTCTAGAGCAATGCATAAAAATTTAGGCAAACAATAAGCTAACCAAAAAGCTTAAAAAGAAACGTTTGAGAATGAGACGTCCAGAGAGCTTTGAAAGTCTCTGACATGTTTCTGAGATGGAAATCCAGAAGGCCATAATGCATGTGCAAGCTGTGCACATGCTCAGAAGAGATCCGGTAAGGCTGTAAGGGCTCACCTCTGGGTGACCTTGAGGTTCTGCGCAAGCATGAAGCTAGGTCTAAGGCAAAATTGTAAACTGCCTGGCTGAGTGTTGAAGGTGTGTCCCAACATGCACACACTGGCCCTCAGCAAAGGCTGGGAGCTTTACTGGTTCTAGGCATTTAAAAACACTGTGCCTAGGGGCATCTGGGTGGCTCAGTCCCTTAAAAGTCCAACTCCTGGTTTCTGCTCAGGTCAGGAGCAGGGTCGTGGGATGGAGCCCCGTGTTGGGCTCCACACTCAGCATAGAGTCTACTTGTCCCTCTCCCTCTGCCCCCCCGTTCTCTCTCTCTCAAATAAATAAGTAAATGAATAAATAAGATCTTTTTAAAAAAATAAATAAAAATATTCTGCCTAATCATTAGCTGACCTCTAGCTAATCAAGCAGAGACTTCAGTGGCCACACATGACTTAACAGAATTGAAAATCACTAAACAAACAATAGTAACAAAGACAACAGTAAACTCTGAGGATGGAGTAGACTCTGATTTCCAGAATTGCCCCATTATTAAAATGTCCAGTTTTCAACAAAAAGTTACAAGACACACAAAGAAACAAGAAAGCATGATTTGACAAAGTACAACATCCATTCATGATAAAAACCCTCAACAAAGTAGGTTTAGAGGGAACATACCTCAACATAATAAAGGCCATATATAAAGAGCCCACAGCTAATATCATGCTCAATGGTGAAAAACTGAGAATTTTTCCCCTAAGGTCAGGAACAAGACAAAGGATGTCCATTCTCACCACTGTTATTTAACATAGTACTGGAAGTCCTAACCACAGCAATCAGACAAGAAATAAAAGGTATCCAAATTGGTAAGGAAGAAGTAAAATTTTCACTGTTTGCAGATGACACGATATTATATATAGAAAACCCTAAAGACTCCACCAAAACACTACTAGAACTGATAAATGAATTCAGTAACATTGTAGGATATAAGATCAACATACAGAAATTTGTTGCATTTCTAAACGTTAATAATGAAGCAGCAGAAAGAATCTTATCACTTATCACGACGAGGACTGAATAATGTACAGAACTGTTGAATCACTATCTTGTATACCTGAAACTAATATAACACTATATGTTAATTATACTGGAATTAAAATTTTAAAAAGGAAGAAAAAAGAAAATTCTATGAAACTACCAAAGTAGAAAAGAAAAAAAAGAAACAGGAAAGCATCGTTCAAACAGGAAAAAAAGGAAACAAAGACTTAAATCAGCTATTTTAAATATGTTCAAAGAATTAAAGAAAACCATCTCTAAAGAACTTAAGAACAATGTCTCGGGCGCCTGGGTGGCTCAGTCGTTAAGCGGCTGTCTTCAGCTCAGGTAGTGATCCCATGGTCCTAGGATGGAGCCCCACATCGGGCTCCCTGCTCCTCGGGAAGCCTGCTTCTCCCTCTCCCACTCCCCGTGCTTGTGTTCCCTCTTTTGCTGTGTCTCGCTGTCAAATAAATAAATAAAATCTTTAAAAAAAAAAAAAAACGAAAGAAAGAACGATGTCTCACCAGAGAATATCAATAAAGAGAAAGAAATTGTTTTACAAAAAAGAACCAAATGAGGGGCGCCTGGGTGGCTCAGTTGTTAAGCATCTGCCTTCGGCTCAGGTCATGATCCCAGGGTTCTGGGATTGAGCCCCGCGTAGGGCTCCCTGATCAGTGGGGAGGTCTGCTTCTCTCTTTCCCTCTCCCCCTGCTTGTGCGCCCTCTCTCCTGTCTTAAAAGAAAAAAAAAAGAACCAAATGAAATTCTGGAGTTGAAAAGTACAATAACTGAAATGAAAAATTCACTAGAGGGACTCAGCAGATTTCAGCATGCAAAAGAAAGAATCAGAGAATTTGAAGATAGGTCGATTTAAGTTAGACAGTCTAAGGAACAATATCCAGTCTGAGGAACAGTAAGAAAAAAGAATGAGGAAAAAGGAACCGAGCCTCAAAAACCTGTGGACGCCATTAATAATACCGATATACGCATAATGGAATTCCGAGAAGGCAATGAGAAAGGGAAGGAAGAATACAGAACGCTTGAAGAAAATCTGAATAAACCTACAATAAACACAGACATGGAATTAGTAATCAAAACACATTCTACAAAAACAAAACAAAACAAAAATACAAGACCATATGACTTCACTGGTGAATTCTACCAAATGTTTAAAGAATTGACACCAGTCTTTCAGAAACTCTTCTAAAACCTAGAAGAGGAAGTAATGCTTCCCAGTTCATTCTATGAGGCCAGTATTACCCTGATACCAAAACCAGACACAAAAATATCACAAGAAAAGAAAACTACAGACCAAATTTAAATTAAGCTCTTTTGCTTGCTAAATTTAGAACTCAGATGATTATTTTTAAAACCACTCCCAAAATGGCTCAGAGGAACTGCTAAGCTGAGGCCTAAAAAAAGCCAATTCTACCAAATATGCAGTCTACACGCAGCAGGGCCTGGCAGTGTTAAGCAAATTTTCCTCTAACCCGCCCCCCACCCCCTTTCTCCTCCTTTGATGAACTCTGAAAGTTATTCCCCAGCAAAAGGAAATGCTTCAAACTCTAGTCACATCCTCTAATGAACTGTCATGACCCAAACAAAAGGAGCAGTCAGGCTTACAGCACGAGTGAGAGGAGGTACAAGTTATATCCTCCAACGACTCTTTCTTTTTAGAGGTTTCCTTTTTTAGGGAACCAGAGCTAGCTTTCTCCCAAAGCCCACTCCTCTGTCTGTTAGATATAAGATTCCTTCTGGACTTAAATGGTAGCAAAAACAAAGGCCACCACCACTGGCCTTCCCAAAACCACTGCAGCCAGGCCCCAAGTTAGAGATTCGAAATCAGCACGAACAGAGGTAAAGCTTAGGAATCTGTATTTTAAAAATGACTTTTCAAGTGTTTTAACAATCAGCCAAGTTTGGGAGGCTCTGATCCAAAGGATCCAAAGTTAATATCAAAGACAGGGAACTCCATTTACAACTTCCTACAGCCAACTGATCCCTTTTTCTCAGTTTCCTGACTACACAATGGGAGTTGTGTTTCAGATCACTGACATTCGGCACAATCACGTGCCTCTTAAATGAAACCTAGTACTTGCTATACTTATAGGATTAGGACATGGTAATGCCAACTACTCTCCTAACAATGGAATCAAAGGGGACCTATCAACATGACAGTATTATGCACAACTCCTCTATCCCAACCCAAACTTAAAGAGCCTGCATAGGTATGAGTGTATAAAAGCTCCAAAAACACAGAAGCCCTGGTCTGTTTTTCTACCTTTGGCTTCCTAGAAAGAATCTGACCCCTTAAATTAAGAATTTCTATTAGAGGGGCACCTGGCTGGCCCTGTCAGTAGAGCAACTCTTGATTTCAGGGTTGTGAGTTCAAGCCCCACATTGGGTGTAGAGATTACTTAAAATTAAAAAAAAAAAAAAAAAAAAAGAATTTATTTTATTTCTTCTGCTTGCTACCAGAACCTCATTGTAGGGATCCTCTAAGTCAGAAAAGAAAGGTGTCGTCCTCCCAACAACGAATTATTAGTTAGGAAGAACCTAAAAGGAGATCACAATTAGAAAAACAGAAGTAATTATGCCTTAATCATGCAACTAATATCTGGGGGCCTACTATATACAAAGCAACTTCCTACTCAGCAACATGATAAAAAGAGGTATAAATCTTGTCCATTTCCTCAACGAACTAGCTGAGGTAAGACAAACTTTTTAAAAGATATGTTTGTGTTACAATCACCTATGAAAATCTCTATGTTCATTGTAGCATTGCTCCTAATAGCCATTAAGACAGAAACAACCCATGTCCATCAACTGATGAACAGCTAAAATATGCTATAGCCACACAATGGAATACAATTTGACAGTAAAAAGAAATAAATATGTACTACTAATACACGCTACAACTTGGATAAACCAAGCTGAGTGAAAGAAGCCAGTCACAAAGGACCACGTGTTGTATGATTCCATGTACATGAAATGTCCAGAATAGGCAAATCCATAGACAGAAGTAGACTGCTGGTTGCCTTGAGCAGGAGAGAAAGAGAGAAAATGAGAAGTGACTAACTAATGGGAGCCAGGTTTCCTTCCGGGGTGATAAAAATGTTCTAAAATTGATTGCACAATTCTATGAAGACAAAACACCACTGACTTGTACACTTTGAAATGCTGAGATCTATGCTACGTGAATTATATCTCAATAAAGTTGTTATAAAAACATGTCATTATCTACTAAAGCTTAACACATGTGTATTCCCTATGGCCCATAAATTCTACTTCTAAATGTACACCTAATAAAAATGGTACATATATTTACCAAGAAACATGTACTAAAATAATCAAAGAAGCATTACTTGCAATAGCCAAAAAGTGGGAAACAATCCAAAATTTCCAATGACAATCTATAACCACAGAGTGGAATAGTACACAACAATAAGAATAAACTATTGCTTCTTACAACTGCACAGATGAATTTCACTAACATTATGTTAGGCAGAAGAAGCCAGATACAAAAGAGTACATAATGTATGTACTTACATACCATTCAAATACAATTCAAAAACAGGCCAAAAAATCAACCATGGTGTTAAAAACCAGGATTGATTACCAGCAGGTGGGGGAGTGGGGGATGGATGAGGGCAGAATGGGATGCATCAGACAGTTCTGTTAAGCTTTTCATAATCTGACTACCGATTACACAGGTATGTTCACTCTTGAAAATCTATACAACTGTATACTTACATAACTTACACATTTTTTGGATCTTATACTTCAACACAGAATTTAATTAAAGAGACACAAGACGGGGGTCACCTGGATGGCTCAGTTGGTTGGCTCAGTTGGTTGAGTCTGACTCTTGATTTCGGCTCAGGTCGTGATCTCAGGGTCATGAGATCCGAGCCCCACGTCAGGCTCCGTGCTGAGCATGGAGCCTGCTTAAGATTCTCTCTCTCCCACTCTGTCCCTCTCCACCCCTTCCCTCTATTGAAAAAAAAAAGAGAGCAAGAGAGAAGTGTCTACAACAATAACAACAGAGGACCACAAAAAAAAATCCAAATGTGTACTGTCACATCTCATGTCCCTCCAGTGCTCTGAATCTAAAGGTGTCCAGGAAACATCCCTACCTCTATCTTGGTTCCAGAAGGGATGAAGTTCTCTGAACAGAAAGGAACAATTTCACTGCCACTCACCTGGGCTTTCTCTCTCTTTGCTCTGATCAGTGTGTCCTGGTAATGCTGGGCCACCTCCGTAAGGACCCCCTCAAGTTTGGCCGCAGGAATCTGCAGGGCCTGCAGCGTCTTCTGAGCATCACCTTCATCCAGAGCTTCATTAATTAAACCAATGGCTAAAATCCCTAAATATGAAAGGACAAAGGTTAATTTTTGAAATTAAGAAATTATATAAACAAATCAAGTTTTAAACATGCTAAGTAATCAGAAATCCATCCAAGCATTATCATGATTCAAATTATAATTTGCCACCTATAATATTAAGCAGCATTTAAATTCTTTAAAATTTTAGGTTTGTTTCATTTAAAATAAACTCCCTGGTATCCATACTCCCATTGAAACCTCAAGTCTCTGTTTTTAATTGCTCTAATGTGAAAGTAAAGAGAATTTTGATAAAACTGGCTTTCTTTTTTTTTTTTTTTAAAGATTTTATTTATTTGATAGACAGCAAGAGAGGGAACAGAAGCAGGGGAAGTGGGAGAGGGAGAAGCAGGCTTCCCGCAGAGCAGGGAGCCCGATGTGGGACTCAATCCCAGGACCTGGGATCATGACCTGAGCCGAAGGCAGACGCTTAACAACTGAGCCACCCAGGTGCCCCGAAACTGGCTTTAATAGTATAGCTTTCAAGTACATTCCAATGTGTGATCAAAACCATTTCTGATTCACAAAATGTTAGAGTTCAAGGGATCGTAAAAAGTCACCTGATTCAACATCTTTAAGAAAAGATGAGGCTCAGATTTCTTCCTCGAAATTCCACTGTGAACAAGTGGAGGCAGATGCGACCCCAGGACTCCCCACCCTAAGGGAAGGCTCTTCTCACCAAATCAATGGAATATTTCTCACAGGAAATACAAATTAAAACTAGAAATATTCACTCCTCAAGTATCTCAGGCAGCTGTGCTACTTTTGTAAAGATTCTGTGGTATAATAAAAACTTGGCTGACCTTTGACCCCAGTTCCTGGGAAGGAACTACTAACCTCCATTAGAATTTCCTAAATGATTGGATTATCTCTGTTATTCAGGCTTCTAGGACCTGAGTTTATACTAACAAGGTGGGCCCCTGGATAATCTCAGGATGGGGGCTGGTCATGCTGGAAAGACCAACCACGTGATCAGAATACCGGGGCTTTGAGCCCCATGATATTGTGATATCAGCCCAGCCTACCTATCTCCAGGGAGGGGAGGTGGACTGGAAACGGAGTTTAATTACATGGCCACTAGTCAACCCTTCACAATCATCCTTGAAAACCTCTGGCTACCCAAAGTTCAGGAGAGCGTCCCTGATTGTGATACACATCCTGAGGACACATAAGCTTGGCATTTGGGACCCTACTATATTTGGGATCACCCTATAGGTCTCCTGTTTTGGCCAGTCCTGATTTGTATCCTTTCCAGTAAAACTATAATCATAAATACAGCACTAAGTTCTGCTAAGTCCCTCTAGCAAATTATTGAATCTGAGGGGGCTGTTGAGGGAAGCTCTGAGTTTATAGCCAGTTTCTCAGAAGTGTAGTGACCTGGGAACTCCTCAGAGCTTGTGGCTGGTATCTGAAATGAGAGGAGTCTTATGGAAGCCTGAACGCTACACCCATGCAAGATGACGTAACTCGGAGTGGTTAGTGTCAGAACTACTTGTTATAAAACATTTAAAAATAACAGATAATGTTCAGGGGCGCCTGGGTGGCTCAGTTGTTAGGCCTCTGCCTTCGGCTCAGGTCATGGTCCCACGGTCCTGGGATCGAGCCCCGCATCAGGCTCCCCGCTCAGCGGGAATCCTGCTTCTCCCTCTCCCACTCCCCCTGCTTGTGTTCCCTTTCTCGCTGTGTCTCTGTCAAATAAATAAATAAAATCTTTAAAAACAACAACAACAACAACAAAACCAGATCATGTTTAAGTCACCTCCTGGAAACTTTTAGTTCTTATTACATACACACCTAATTGTACCAGTTGCCTGATGTTTTGAAAATACTCAACCTTAGTTTTTTGTGATACACACACACACACACACACACACACACACACACACACACACTTTCCAAAAAATCTTTCTAGTAGTGTTTAGAACCAGTTCATGGGATCACACACATCTTTAATAGTTGCATTATTTGAGGGGATGGTTACGCAGGTTACTCACTCTCATGTTCCTCTTGCACCACCAGATTCACATGGTCCACACAGGCTTGGATGTCATTCCATGTAATAAATGCATTATTTTCCGCATGTGCCTGAGTTTTCAGTTTCATCAGCTCATCGAGATACCTGCCCCATTCCCCCAACAAAAAAGACAATGAAGTGCAATGTAAGATAAGGGACCTTCAGGATTATCAGGGACGACAGGAATGGGAAGACTAGAGACAAAGTATCCAAAGAACAAAGACAGCTAAGGTACTCGCATAGCCTCACATACGCTAGAGAACAACTCTTGAGACTGAGGAGTGACCGTCAACAAAATGTGAAAACGTAAGGATATCACTTATTCTTTTTCTTTTAAATTTTTTTGTTTGTGTTTAAGTAATCTCTACACACAATGTGGGGCTCCAACTCACAACCCCAAGGTCAAGAGTCGCACACTCCTCTGATTGAGCCAGCCAGGCACCCCCAGAATATCACTTATTCTTAACAGTCTGTTACATGTTCTAAATTCCAGGTATCACCAGCTAAGAATCAGAGGCAGTATCTTAAGCAATTCCTCTAAAGACAAGAAAACAAGGCCATAAACCAGCTAACAAATGTAGAAGGAAGGATAAATCAAGATATCATCCTTAGGGGCGCCGGGCTGGCTCGGTTAGTACAGCATGCCAGCTCTTGATCTTGGGGTTGTGAGTTCAAGCCGCACGTAGGGGCTTAACAAAACAAAACACAGATATCATCATTAAGTAACTCTTACTGATAAAGTATTGATTTAGACAAGGATTATCAACTGGGGTTAAAAATATTAGGTGATTGTTAATGGGGAACTGGACATTTTGAGGTGCAAAGGTGCAAAAAGAGATTATGCTAAGGGAAAAACATAAATATACGTAAGAGGGATAAGTTGTCTCCCTGATTCAAGGATCAATCTTAGTATCTCTAATGGTGACACAAGTAGATTTTATATGCCTCTAGTTAAGAGAAAATATTAAATACACAAACCAAAAACACTGACTCGATCTTGAAAGCCTTTAGACCTAATTTCCAATTTACAGAAATGAGCCAAATACCAGGAAGCAACCAGAACCAGAAGGTGCAACATTTTATAGGACAACTGGTCCCATCTCTTTAACAAGTCAGTTTCATGAAGAAAGGAACAATGCTAGATTAAAAGATACCTAAGTGGTACAACAGTCAGATGTAACACATAGTCCTGCACTGGATCCTGGTGTGAAGAAACCAAGTGAAAAGGACAGTTTTGGAACAAGTGAAGAAGTATGAAAATGGACTAGGTTCAGCAGATATTAAAGAAGAATTCTTTATTTCATCAGGGTATAAGATAGTACTACTTGGCTCTATAATAAACATCCTCATTGTTTTAGGTAAGCATACTTACATATTCAGGAGTGGAATGCCATGATATACATAATTTACTATAAATCCTCCAGCATAATAAAGAATAAAATGAATCAAAATAGAAAAAAAAAGAAAAGAAAAAACGGATTGCACACTAAAGTCACAATGCCTGACAACAGGAGAGCTGACACCCAGAAATGGATCCCATCTACCGCTCTGCGCACCCACCTCTGACAGTTTTCTTCTTCGATATTGGTAAGGCCTGTCACCGAACTGCTCAGCTGTTTCCACACTGTGTTCATGTCCCCTGACTCCAGCGCCCTGTTGATGAGGGCCACCGATGACAGCATCTCTACTGCCACAGAGAGCTCAGGATGGGTGAGGCTGTGCTGCACAGAGACGGGGGAGGGCGGGGTGAGGAGAGACATTCTTGGATGCCGACAGAAGTCAGAAGCTCAAGTAAGCCATAAGCAGTCTAAGGTTCTGGTTAAAAAAAAAAAAAAAGCCCTGCCAACCACACTGAGAAGTGGGCCTGAAGTTCACCTCTACTCCATCCTGCTCCCAAACAGGACAGGTGGGGCTGACTCACCTCAGGACTCTGCTGCTGCAGGGTGACCAGCTCTTTCTGATAAAGATCGGCCGCAAACGGGTACACCTGGGGCAGCTGGGCCTCAGGATTCATGAGCTCCAGAACAGTCTTCTCAGCAACACCCTTCTGGATGGCAGCGTTGATTGCTGCCACGGCTGCCAATCCTGCATAGAAAACGGGCCAGAAATGCAGCTGGCTTAGGACGCCCCCAGGGGAAGGAGAGGCGGTTTTCACAGGAGAAAGTTACATTCTGCGGATAAACTATCAGCCAGGATGTTTGAAGTGGAGCTTTCATCTTTAGAAAACAGCCCCCCACTTTGTATGAAGGTGAACTGTTGGCCATGCCAACTATATCCCAATAAAGCCGTTTTCCACTCCAATTCATCCTGCGACTCTCCTTCTAAAACATCTCTTCCATCCCGTGCAGCCCGGAGAATCAAGGACCAGCTTCTTAAGCGGCCATTCAAAGGTTTCCACAATCTTTCTAAGCCTTTATCTTATACAACTCGGCCCCAAATATCTACAGAAATTTTATTCTCATCACTGTTGCTTCAATACATCCCTCATCATCTGTATCTCTGCTCACACTTCCTTTTCCTCTCGGCCCATGTTGGCAACATCCTTCTCTCTCTTCCACCATCCAGATCTCACCCAGGAAGCCCCTAAGTCTCACCGCCTCCAACGCTCAAGTGCTTCCAAGCCAAAGTGAGCCCACGTGGACTCCAGTTCTACTCTGAAAACCAGAGGAGCCCTCCTGCCAAAGGCCCCTGGTACTCGATTATGGCTAGCAGGCTTGGGGTGGGGGTGAGGGGTGACGGGATCTGACCTCAGACGCCCCAGTGGACCTCAGCCCTCCTCAGGATCTCAGGGAGAGGACTCTTACTTCTCTGATACTGTTGGGCAGCACTGTTTGCAGCATCCACACCAGACTGGAGCTCTTCCTTCTGTAGGGGATCAGCCTGACCACCCTAAGAAAAGCAAAGAACATTTATGTGAAGATTCTCATGCCTGTGACTCCAGGCCTTACAGTGGTATCTCAACAGTAGTCACAGGGACGGAGAACCATGGACCTAAGTGACAGCGTCAGGCTCCGTGCAGAGAAAGCAGCAGTCCTTGCCAAATACCGGGTAGAGTGACTTTCCAGATACCAGCACATAAAAAAAGATAGTTTGTGAGAAGCATCAAAATATTGACATAAGACATTTACAGACTCATTAGCACATTAATGCTGCTTACTTTGGCCGATATATGCTGGGAATCTGAAAAAATGTACACTTGTTTGTCCTCATTCAGACAAAAAAGCAAGCCACTCATATTTGTCCTACAAACCCCACTAAGTGCAATTCCACAGTCTACTCTTACTGCACGTTACGTGCTTTCCCAGTGCTGGCCAGAGGAAACTAGTTGACGTTTGCTTTCTTTTAAGTAGAAAGTCCTGAAGTAAGAATGTGAAAGAGATTCAGGTTTTCCCCCATGGCTTTGAGTTGGGGAATTAAGAAGGATGCTTCAAGTGAAGGGGTGGTTAGGTTCGAGGGCAGGTACTACTTGTTTAAGAGGGTTTACAACTGGAAAAGTGAAAGGGAACTAAAGACAATGTGTTTCTTACCTGAGGATATCTTAAAAACCTACATTTATATGCAGGAAAAAAAGTCATACTAAAAGCTATAGGTTATAGTCTAACTACAGGGAAAAAAGGCCCCATAAAAATCTTTAAAGGACAGCACAAGATTCGCATGGATATATGTGAACGCCCACGGGTTCAGCCCACCATACTTTTACCTGTCTCTTCTGCTGCCTATCGCCCTGGAGCTGCTTGAGGTACCAGTCCCCGTTCTGTTGCTGCAGCCCCCGAAGGCCCAGAGCTGGAGACTGCAGGGCCTTGAACAAGGCGGGTGCCACGCCCTGCTCCAAAGCCAGGTCCACATTTGCTAAGGCAGAAGATGCTGAGGAGAGGAAAAGGCCACAGCTTATGAAAACTCTTTGTGAGCATCACAGCCTAGAATACTTTTCCTTCCCCAAAACCAAACTCAATTTCAGATGAGGGAAATATAGATCAGATGGCCTTTATTCTGGATATCATGGAAGCACAAGATCTTGGGATTGGAAGAGAACCTTAAAGTCCTCAAGTCCAGGGGCCCCCAGCCGGGCTGTTCATCAGTTAACAGATTCCTAGACCATGGCTCAGGCCTACTAAAAAGCTTCCAGATGTAGACACCTTGGCACCAATATGGGGTAGCAATATAAGAGGCACCAATCCAAACCAATGCATGTCTAAGTGCCCTCTAAACGCCAAGTTATTGTCTAGATGAAACTACTGAACAGGGGGAGGTTTCTCCCACAGCAATTTACTACATCTTTGAGCAATTTTGCTTAAAAAAACAAAACAAAACAAAAACAAAATCGTGAAAGCTTTCACCCTAGTGTTGACGCTTGAAAACATCCAGTCCCTCTTTCCCTCTGACAGTCCACCCCAGACTAAAGAGCCTTCATTCCTTCTTAATATCATCAGTCTGAATCCCTTCATTACCCTGCTACCTCCTGAACACATTCCACCAGGACAGTGAGGGCCCAGTTAGCAAGGGTGGTCTGACCGCGGGGAATGGTAGGGGCTACCTACACCCTCTCAATACACTCTACTTCTACTCATAGAACCTGAGGTCATACAAGGTCTTTTAACATCTGGCAGTGAAAACCTAGATGTTCCTTCATCTGAAAACAATAAAGACACGTTCCTCACAGTGTTGTTAAGATCAAACGAAATCACATACATGAAAGCACTTTGTATATTGCAAAATAAATAAGGTATTAGGTTGGCAGTCAGAATAAGGTATTTTCTGACTTCAAAAATAATACCCACTGGCAAGTGATCATTACTGTATTATTTTCAGTTTCCCTATTTTTATAAGAGAAAACAGAGTTCTCCCTCCATGCTCCACCCAAGGGATCTGATTTTATCACCAAAGTAGCAAAACAAATCAATAATAACATACTAAAAATAAAAATATTTGGGGCATAGCAGCACTTAAAAATTTTAAATGTTTTAATGTTCATAAAGAAAAAAAAGAAAAAGAAATATAAAGTGTTAAAAGGAAAATTTTAAATCTCTGGATTTGTAGTCTCACTGTAGACTCCTAAGAGACTATTCACTCCTCTCCAATGATTACACCTGCAGTTCAGCTAACTCATCACCACACCAAGGCGAAGGCTCCTTGAGTGGGTCCACATGACCATTAGCCAACTAATCATCCATTCCCTCAACAGCATTTACTGAGCACCAGCTTTGTGCTGCAAATAACAGCTGTGAACAAAACAAATGCTCTCTGTCTCGGTGGAGCTTTTACAGGAGTGGGGACAGAAAAGAAACAATACAGGTAAACAACCAGGCTTTTTCTAGGTATGCGATGTAGATTATCTATCTACAAAAGCATCTAGTCGATTATGCTTTTACTAGAAGCATACTTACTACATAAATAGGTAAATATTTAAATAAACATAACATTCACACTATAAAGATGATAAAGTTTAGAACATTATTTAAATACTTTCTTCCACTAAGCTTTAACTAATTTTCTGTGTTCTACAAAAAAAGTAAATAAAAACTTATTCTCATTTTTAACTATTTGGCCTGCAGCTTTCTCCCGGGGCAGTGGCTTCAATGCTGGTTCTCATACCCTCAGGGAAAGAATCTTATCTGTAATTATGTTAAGATAATTCCTGGGACCTAAAGTTCCCTTATCTTCCTAGCACACAACTTTCTATTGCTTCAGACTTGGCTCTACGATTAGGAAAAGACTGTCACTCTCTGGGGAATCCTGCCTTATCCTCACCTTATCTATCCAGTGAAGGTTCTTTTTTTTTTTTTTTAAAGATTTTATTTATTTGATAGAGACACAGTGAGAGAGGGAACACAAGCAGGGGGAGTGAGAGAGGGAGAAGCAGGCTTCCCGCCAAGCAGGGAGCCCGATGCGGGGCTCGATCCCAGGACTCCGGGATCATGACCTGAGCTGAAGGCAGACACTCAACGACTGAGCCACCCAGGCACCCCATCCAGTGAAGGTTCTTATACAAACCTCCAAGGAAAGACATTATTCCTGTCTTTTTCTATGACTGTACCTCATACATCTTTGATACATTGTTCTAAGCAAGTTACCCTGAAATTACTCATTTGCATGTCTATCTTCCCTACCACGTTGAAAGCTACTTGAGGGAATTTTTTGAAAAGAAGTATTTATTTATTTTAGAGAGAGAGGAGTGGAGAGGGAAGGGCAGAGGGAGAGGAAGAGAAAGAGAAAGAATCTCAAGCACAACACAGGGCTCGATCTCACGGACCTGAGATCATGACCTGAGACCTAGTCAGATGTTTAACCCACTGAGCTACCCAGGCGCCCCTGAATGGAACACTTTAAAAACATACAGCTATGTCTCTTCCCCCACAGTTTTATAACTGACTCTCACAGACTTAGCCAGGTAAAGCTACGACGGTTATAAAATCCTAAACAACATAGTAGGAAAAAAACACCTTATTAAAACAAAGAGTGTTTTATGCAGTGTACGCAGCAGGAAACATGCCGGACTTCCTTCTCACAGAGACAAATATTGCTGGCTTAAATATTCATACAGATACAGCACAACACATCACCCATACGTGAATGGAACTATTACTCCGTTCAGAAAACCATTATCTTAAATGAACCAGAATGGAACAGAATACAAAGACTCCTGGTCAGGATTTAGAGCCCCTGATCATACGGAGTTTGTAAAATCTTATAAAGTCTCTCTAGTTATTCCAAGTATTGGTTCAAGGGAGAATTAGTGCCTCCCAATGAACAGAGAGGACAAGGATTACTATTACTATTGTAATTATTATCTTGAGCAAAACAAGGTCAAACCTGGTTGAAATCATATAAGCTTTTTAGTTCTTTTGGTGGGTCTAACCATTACACTAGGAATAACAGGGATTTCAAAAGAAGCAGAACTCCTAAGTAATCTGTACTAGAAGGAGTTTATAGAGATGTCAGAAACAAAGGCAAGCAATAGAAGACAATATGTAATTGCGTAGAAAATTAGGTAGTTGGTTTATAAATGCCATGGGAGAGCTGGAATGGGCGCAGGTGAGAATTGAGCTGGACCGTGAATGACTGTGTAATTTGGGTCAGGTAAGAGATAAGGGATGAGGGCATTATACTGAGAATACACGATTAGCAAAAGCTATGATAATGCTAATGTTTACTGAGTACTCACTAAATACCAGGCAATTTACATGCATTACCTCACCATCTGCAGAACAAGTCTGTGCCACAGGGGTCCCATGCCACAAAGCTATTAGTAAGAAGCCAAGAGACCAAGTTCCTGGTCTGAGCCGCTCCAGAGAGGGACTCTTTCATGAGTCATGAAAGGAACAGAGTGAATATGGGAGACAATTAGGCAAATGAGTTTGTATAGAGAGTTGTATGCATAAAATACCGCATAAAAAACTCCCCTAGGCTAGGGGTCTGCGTTTTGTCCGGCAAGTGATGAGGAACCAATGCAGGTTCTTTAGCGGAAGAGTGACAAAATGAAAATGACACTTTCAAGACATTTAATTCCTCAAAAGTATATAACACATACATACAAGACTCAATAGAATGGTATAATCTCATTTTTGTTTAAATATGTTTTTAAAGATATGCATAAAAATATCAATAGTAGTGGGGGCACCTGGGTGGCTCAGCCGGTTAAGCATCTGACTGTTGATCTCAGCTTAGGTCTTGATCTCAGGGTCATGAGTTCAAGCCCCGTGTTGGGCCCCAGGCTGAGCATGGAGCCTACTTAAAAAAAAAATAAATAAGGAAAAATAAAATCCCTATTTAGATTTTTTTAAAGTGTATTAACACAGGGTAAAACAGTGAAATTAGCCAACAATGAGCCCAGAAGCTACAGCAGATGAGCAAATAGAGGGAGGGCCTGCCTGAGGATGACAGCAGCTGAAACAGAAGATATATGAACACAAAAAAACAGTAGTAAGCAATAGTTCCTAAACAAATCCACTAATGTCTAAAACAAACTTAGGGGCGCCTGGGTATCTCAGTCAGTTAAGCGTCTGCCTTCAGCTCAGGTCATGATCGCAGGGTCCTGAGATCAAGTACCGCATTGGGTTCCTTGGTCAGTGGGAAGCCTGCTTTTCCCTCTGCCTGCCACTCCCCCTGGTTGTGCTGCTCTCTGACAAATAAATGAGTAAAGTCTTTAAAAAATAAAAATAAAAATAGATCAACACTCCCATTATTCTGTAACATCCCCGCAGGTACCCAACTAAGGGACATACTTACTATTGACTTTGTTTATATTGCCTTGAATTTCAGCTTGAGTGAGCAGCTCCTCATAAACATCCCTTTCTCTCTCAGAGTTTTCTGTCTGAAGATGAATAAAAAGTGTAATAAATCAGTTCAGGTCTCTTTGGAAGACCTCAGAAACACTTATACTCCTCCCACAACCATGAGAGAACAAAGAGGAAGGGTGCTACACAACTCTTCACTAAAAACACAAAAGCAGATCCACTTGTTAATGACAAGCCCAAGAGTGCTTCCAGAGTTGGGCACAAACAGAAGCACGGGCGAACCCTGCCCTGCTCGCTTGGGAGCCTGCATCCTTGCCTCAGACCTGAGCAGAACGGGCACCCCCAAGGTCCAGATCTCAGAACTTCTCATTGCTGTGCACAAAATTCAAGAATAAAGTAAAAGTCAAAATGGAATCTAATACCAAAAGACTGCATACTGTGTAAATCCATTTCATTTATATGTAATTCTTAAAAAGGTAAATATAGGGATCTGTTCAGACTGGAAGTTGCCTGGGGCCAAGGGTGGGGAGTGGAGGGCAGCAGAGGCCGACTATGAAGAAGGACCTGGGGACTTGGGGTATGATGGTTTTGTAACCACACACGTTTGTCAAAACCTATCAAACCATACATGTAAAATGAGTAAATTTTACTGTGTGTAAATTATACTTCAAGAAAATGGATTTTAAAAAATGGAGTCCTATCAAACAATGAAAGAATATAAATCAATTAGAAAGAAGAAATGTTCCATTTTTACCCTGTTTTTAGCGTTGGTCATTTTCTCCTGCTTGGCCTGATAGAGCACATCCTGGTATGTGGAAGCCAAGGGCTCTTCGAGATTTACAAGCATGGCGTTCGGGTTTCTCAGAGCCACAAATGTGTCAGCTGGAATTCTATGGTCAACAGCCTCATTAATGGCAATAACAGCAGCATGCACTAAAAAGAAAAAAAAAATTCAAAACATAGAACACTGGGGTTATATAGAGTAAGGGATGTACATGACATATCCAGAACAACATCATAACCCCCTACTGCAGGAAAAGGCTCGTTTTGATAGAGAAAAGATGACTGGGGTTGGAGGAATGGCTTCCTGAATCCTGTAAACCTAGTCTCTTCCTGGATGCGCAAAGGCCAAAGCTCTCCCTGTGATCCCATGTCTGGGATGCTGAGTTTGGAATCTCACAGGGAAATATTCGTTAAAGAGCCTTGCAAAGAGCAGATATTATGGAAATGTTCACCCTTATTCATCATGTAAGTACCATTAAAAAAAAAAAAAAGAAAGAAATCCAAAGAGGCACTGAAATGTAGAACTCACTTTCTAAATGCTTTCATTTTCATCGAAATCACTCACTTACTTCCAAATAACAATAGCACAGAAGCCCGTAGCAGTGTTAAACTACCTCTACCGACCTAAGCTTGCTAACAAAATTCCTAACGTCCAGGACCATCATAGTATCCATGACTGAAAGTGGTAGCAACAATCCCATGTGAACCCACAAAATTTCTCTCTGCTTACATGCGGCTTCATCCACTGAGAGTTCGTTAGCCAGGATGCCCCCGATCTTGCTGAAGGCGGGCATCTGGATCCCGTACTTCTCCAGTTCAATCTTCATGTTGTTGATTTCCTCTTCTACGGGAAAAGATGAAGACCCAGGTGAGCAAGTTAAGCACCTTTCCAGAACTCAGAGAAGGAAACAGATTCCCCAACTACATAACGGGATAAAGTGGTGGCTACCTCCTAGGATTATGAGGATTTAATGAGATGATATACGGAAAGCACTGAGCATAGCACCTGGCACAAAGCATACACTCAGTAGACATTAACTATTATTACTATTATCAAGAGCATCAAAACTCAGTATAACATGAGAAACAGCCCTACAGAAAAGAGTTTCTCAAAACTGCTCCTTCTGGCATTTTCTACAATGAACTTCCAAATGGAGCAGCTTTGAAGGGAGCTCAGCAACAAGTGACCCACAAGCCAGCCAGATGTCTTTACACGCCAAGTCACTAGCCGCTATTAAATTATTTTGCTTCCAAGGCAGGAAGCCAAATGATAAAGAAAACAACATGTAAGGTTTGGCCCTTTGCCCCAGGTCTGGTGAACAACTTCCCCAGAAGGAAAAACATCATAGATAAAAGTTTTATTAAATTTAAAATTCCCAAGCCTACAAAATAATGACCAGTTCAAAATATTTGAATCTATATTACCCCTAACCAATATTACTACTGTTCTTTTTCTCCCCAATCTCCCATCTCTTCAAGCATCTGACAATAGCAAATACACACAGAATAAGGTAAAAAAGCTAAATTTTTTAATTACTCAATTGTCACCCTAGCTTTGACCACCGTAGGTACTTACTAAAATGAGAGAACAAAGTTTGAAATTCCAAGTTTAGTGGTCTTCTCAATGCACATAGGAGAAGCAAGTTACTTCTTTGATCTCTGTTGCCAGAGTGTTTTTAAAGCCCTATGTCTTTAAGATTGGTATTGTTGACTCTCCAGGCTATTCCACATAAATCAAGCATTTCCTGCCAAGTTTGTAACTCCTTACCTGTGAAGTCAACCTTTCCATATAGGTCTTGAATCTGAGGAGCCAGGCCCAGTTTGAACAGGTACAAACTAGAAGACACGATATGCAAAAAGAGTTAGGCCTCCCAGCCGCACCTAGCTGCTACTCTTAGATTAACGGGGAAAGTCAGCATAAAGAACCAACATTCTGAACATATCCCTGCATGCTACCATATTCCCCTTTGTGGTTACCGTACTTTATGTCAGAACCTTTTCTTAGTTTTACATAATATTGTCCTAGAAAGTCACATAATGCAATGCAAAAAGCACTGGACTGGGAATCAGAAGACACAAGTTCGAGTCCCAGTTCTGGTACAAATCCAGTGTGTAATTAGATGTTAACATACATGTGAATATAATTAATCTAAGTGGAGAAATCTTCACTTCTGTCCACCTTCCTGTGATCAATAAGTTTTAACTAACAAGATATTTATAACATTGTCATGAAAATGATTCAAATAAAAAGTCTTCTTTAAACTGAATTCGGACGCCTGGGTGGCTCAGTTGGTTAAGCGACTGCCTTCAGCTCAGGTCATGATCCTGGAGTCCCGGGATCGAGTCCCACATCGGGCTCCCTGCTCGGCGGGGAGCCTGCTTCTCCCTCTGACCCTCCCCCCCTCATGTGCTCTCTCTCTCTCATTCTCTCTGTCTCAAATAAATAAATAAAATCTTTTAAAAAATAAATAAATAAATAAACTGAATTCATATTACTGATGGAAATAGCTCAGGTAATTTATGAGTTTTAAACAAACATTATGTATCTTTACTGTTTAAATAAAAAAAGAAATCTATTCGACTTTAAATCTCATGAAGGCAGGAATAAAAGTCTTGTTCACCAATGTCTACCCGGAACTTGGCATATATTAATAAATATTAACATTTCACAGATGGACAGATGGATAAGTAAATGTCTGTAAGCGTGAATTCGCTTAACTGGATTCTAAGGACCTAGCAGATCATAACCAACAAATTAGAAGTGTATTTAACAGGGACGCCTGGGTGGCTCAGTCATTAAGCGTCTGCCTTCGGCTCAGGTCATGGTCCCAGGGTAGCCCTGCCATCAGGCTCCCTGCTTGGCGGGAAGCCTGCTCCTCCCTCTCCCACTCCCCCTAATTGTGTTTCCTCTCTTGCTGTCTGTCTCTCTAATAAATAAATAAAATCTTAAAAAAAAAAAAGTGTACTTGACAGGGATGGACACGAGCAAGACACTGATGGCCTAGCAATAAGGGAATAAATAAAAAAACGCCTAAGAAAGAAATCACAGTAACTCAACAGAGTGACCTACAGTTTTTGCAAATAATCTATAAACCTCAGTTTGATCTAAACACAAATATGGATCATGTATACTGCATTCACAGAACTGATCAGAACTTAAATTGTATAAACACAAATGTATAATCTAAAAAAAGTCAAGTATTCTGAAAATACATTCGAATTTATACATTCAGAGTAGCTAATTATTTTCTCAGGTAAGTACAAGTATGAATCATCTGTATATGATTAAGTGTTTTTTTTATTTTTATTTTATTTTATTTTTTTAAAGATTTTATTCATTTATTTATTTGAGAGAGAGAATGAGAGAGAGAGAGAGAGAGAGCACATGAGAGGGGGGAGGGTCAGAGGGAGAAGCAGACTCCCCGCTGAGCAGGGAGCCCGATGCGGGACTCGATCCAGGGACTCCAGGATCATGACCTGAGCCGAAGGCAGTCGCTTAACCAACTGAGCTACCCAGGCGCCCTAAGTGCTTTTTTTAGAGTAAAATGCTCAAAATGGAACTATATAAAGTTTCTCTCTCAAAAGATTTTAAATCTATTCAACAAAATTTCCAAAGCAAAAATAGCCAATAACATTCTATACCTGTCATGTGTCCCTATTATATATATCATTTCTCCCACATAATATGTCCCACCTGCATTCCAAATTAGTAAGAATACTTTTCTTCAGGAACCCTCTTTTATTTCTACTTGGAAAGAGCAAAGTGGCTGCCACACTTTACGAAATTTCAAGAATGTCACTTTTACAAGCCCAAGAAGAGTGAGTTCGTTTTTAAGATCTTCTGATGGTAAATTAAAGTTTTTATGATATCCCTGGCTGATATGAATAAAGTAGAGGAGAAGCTAAGACACAGGCACCATCTTTCTTTTATCTCAATTATTGGGACTATTTTAAGGAGCTGCTGGAGTTATGAATATAACCACAATGGCCACTCAGACCCTCTGGCCCAGAACCGAGACAGTACTCAACCTCAAAGTTGAAACTTTCAATCCTACCAGTAAACACCCCTGTCCATTCTTTGCTCCTGTTCTCCCTACATTTACAAATAAAACTGTTAGGTGCCTACAACAGTCAGCCTGTGATTGAGCTCAGGTTCATTCTTCTTTTCTTTTTTCCCACCAGAGCTGTACTTTGTAGCAATGGGGAAAAGGAGGCTGTGGATTCCTATTATCTTTGCTGCCTGCAGAGTAACCTGGAAGAAGTCACTATGCTGATCTCAAAGACTGTTAATAAAGGCTCGTAAACACAAACATAGCAGTTGCTTAGGAAACAGAATCTAATACAGTCCACAATCCCTGATCTAAATTCTTTAGGCCAGATATGAATTTAGGATTTCTTAGATATTAGAAAGGTGTTATAGTATATACAGTATTATATCATGTCTGTTTACTTAAGTACATACAGGATTATAAAACACGCCAGCAAGCCTTGAGGCAGCACCTCTAAATAAATACATTACTTTTCTGCAGAGAAACATACACATAATCACAGTAAGCAGACTATTATTCTCAATAACTTCAATTAATTCTGATCAGATTTTGCCAACAAATGAGTTGGAACCAAACAAATATAATTTTCAGCTTTTACATTTCTTTTGAATTTAAGATATAGGATTATGGGCCAATTTAACCCCAAAATCAGTTCTTAAAAAGATAAAACATCAGAGGAAATGGAAATAAAGTATACAAATATATATGAAATAATAATAAAGAATTGGGGTCTCGGGATGCCCGGGTGGCTCAGTCAGTTAAACGTCTGCCTTCAGCTCAGGGTCCAGGGATCGAGTCCTGCATCGGGCTCCCTGCTCAGCGGGGAGTCTGCTTCTCCCTCTCCCTCTGCAATATCCCCGCTTGTGCTCTGTCTCTCTCTCATAAATAAAATAATTAATCAAAAAAAGAAAAAAAGAACTGGGGTCTTATCTGAGGGTGGAATGGAAGGAAGGAAGGAAGGTAGAAAACAGGGAGATGATGTTTTTCTGTCGCTGCAAATCCAAAAGGGAGAAGGGGCCTCACCGCCCACAGTGAAGTGGGAGCCTGCCTGGAACACTGTCGTCCTATACGGCGAAGAGGAGGCTCCAAGCACGTATAAACTGCCTACATATCAACGGCTGCCGACGCTTCAGGAAAAACACTCCAGGGAGGAAAGAAACCATAAATGACCAACCAGAACACATTGCTCTGTATAGAATTTCTAAGCACAGGCTGCACAGTGAAGAGAAATGAGTAACAATAGCAGACTTCCTCCCTTTCCGATTCTGAGAAAGGCACAGTTAATTCTTTATCTCCAGTTCAGAGACTTTGGGGGCCTGGGAGCCAGGTGACACTGCAGAGAGCCATGGCTGCGGACCGCCCAGAGAGGAGTTCCACCGGCTCGGCCCCTTGCTGGCCAAGTGCAGATATCCATTGTAGGTACAACCTTCACAAGGTTATCAATACAGACAAACCTCACTGTTAACACTGAGCCAATCACAATACTCAGAATTAATCTGATTTTGGCTCAGACACATACATTTGACATTGTTACAATCTGAACATTCCCCTAGATACCACCCACTGCTAAGTATTTTTGAAAAATTCTTATGTTACTCTTGTTTGTCCAACGTTATGCCATGTACCTTGGAGGGAAGGAAAAGAAATGTAAGGCATGACCTCTGTCCCTAAGAGGCTAATAATGTAATAGAGAGAAAGACAGTAAACATATGAAAGAAACAATAGAACTAAGAAACAAAGAAACACAGGAGTTTAGACAAAGGAATGAGTGGGAGTCGCTGGAAATCACAAAACCTCACCAAGAAGGTAGGAACTGAATTAAAACTTGACTGGATACACTGAGACAAACATGAAGAGTCATCTGATAAAAGAAAGCACCATTTCCTTTTTTCATTTATAGGGCAGAAAATATCCCCCTGAGCTAGAGAAGGAGAAGGAAGATTTGTTACAATGTATGATTTTGACACAAACATTTATTGACTACCTACTACAGCGAGGCGTCTAAGCACTAGAGACACAAATAACAGAAATCGGTCTTCCTCCAAGGAATCCACAGAAAGCAAGCAACAAGAACAAATAACCCAAGGAGGATGTAAAAACCCTATACTTGAAGTAAGAGGTATGTGCAAATACTAGAAGAGCACAGAGATGGGAAGGAGCTAATTCTGTCTGAGGGAGAAAAAGTAAAAGAAGGCGTCCATGAACATGGCGTTCCACAGTAGCAGCTGGAGCAGAATGTGGGTTAAACTAGGGAGTAAAAGGGCATTCAGGCAAGAATGAACCAAAGGCAGACGAGTGTGGCTATGCACTAGTCCTCAGCTACATTTTTTTCTTTTGTGGGTTTCACACGGGTTCCAGGGATCCAAGGGTCTGGCACATTTTCTATCAAACTGGAGACAACAAGGGTTTTCACGGGTCAATATGATAAATATATTCATATATATAATTAACATTTATTAAGCATACATACAGGATGCCTTATAAAATGGGCAGCCCGGCAAAGAAACCCCATCAGCATGTCCTGCTCACTTCTACCACCTTCTCGTTTAGCCCTATGGACATCAGGTAAATTTGTACCACTCTGGTATGGTGCTATCATATCTACTGAACCCCACCCTCCCTCCACACAGATCGCCTCTTCCTTCCAATACAGTACTTCGCTGATTCTAAGAGCCAAGGGCTTGAAATTAGGCCATCTTCAAAATTTACTATGAAATTATGAAAAAATTATACTTTGTTTCAGTTCTTATTTATCATATTTGTTTGGCATAAACATTACTTAACAAACAACTGGCTTGGTGAGGACCTAGAAAACGAAATAAATTAAAAATCAACCATTTGAGGGCGCCTGGGTGGCTCAGTTGGTTAAGCGACTGCCTTCGGCTCAGGTCATGATCCTGGAGTCCCGGGATCGAGTCCCACATCGGGCTCCCTGCTCAGCAGGGAGTCTGCTTCTCCCTCTGACCCTCCTCCCTCTCATGCTCTCTGTCTCTCATTCTCTCTCTCTCAAATAAATAAAATCTTTAAAAAAAAAAAAAAAAAAATTTAGAAAAAAAAAAAATCAACCATTTGGTAGTTGAAGGCATTATTTGAAGATGTTGATAAAATTTAATTATACTACTAAAGTATTAAGACATGGTGAGTGTATTCTGTAATTCAGCTACTGGCTTGTGACAAAACAGTAAACAGTGAAAGTTTTGAAATGTACATACTTTCTTGTAATTATTAAGAGATTTTAATTAAAAAGGAAGAAACTACATCCCAGCTGAAATGCACAGTTCACAGAAATACTAGATCAACAATGAAAGACTATACTATGTTTTCAGAGCCAAATTATCTGCTATTACGGGGATAAATAAACCCCTTCTCCCTACTCCCTACAAAAACACAGCTGCTTCTCACCATTTTGTTAAGACAACAGTATCCTATTCTATTCGGAAATCCTGAAGCTAATGCAAGAACTTTTTTGTTATACCATGGACAAAAGGCTATGCATTCAATTTCGAGATATTCCTAAACTGTGTTTTTTTTTTTAATTGAGATAAAATTGACATATAACATTATATTAGTTTCAGGTGTACAACATAATGATTTAATATATATATATATTGCAAAATGGTCACCTCAATAACGTCTCACTAACATCCATCACCACACAGAGTCACGGATTTTTTTCTTGTGCTGAGAAATTTTTTTTAAAGATATATTTAATTTAGAGAGAGAGAGAGCGAGTGCTCGGGCGGGGTGGGGGAAGGAACAGAGGGAGAGAGAGGGAGAGGAAGCAGACTCCCCCGAGTGGGGAGCTTGATTCAGGGCTTGATCTCAGGACCCTGAGATCACGACCTGAGCTGAAACCAAGAATTGGATGCTGAACCGACTGAGCCACCCAGGCACCCCATACTGGGAACTTTTAATATCTACTCTCTTAGCAACTTTCAAGCCTACACCACACCATTATTAACTAAAATCCCCATGCAGTACATTACACCCCCAGGACTTAGTTATTTTATAGCTGGAAGTCTGTAATTTTTGACCCTCTTTACCCATTTCGCCCACCCCTAAGTCCCCACCTCTGGCAATTTAGCAATCTGGTCTCTGTGTCTACGTACACTGTTTATTTTACCAAGAAAATCTGATTACCTGAGTGCATGGATACAGTAGATACATCTTGGCATGTTCTTTCGATCATAGATATCTGTAGTTTCTGGGTAAAAAATCTAAGGAGGAATAAAAGAAGCAGAGTAAGGTATCCATCCACTGGATCATTCACCAATCACTAATTATACAAATAAAACAATTAGAAAACATTATTGGCATTCAGCAAGTAACTTCATTAGGGGGAACAGACAATTCATCCTAAGTAATGCAAGGAATAAAATGCTATAAAACAGAATAAAAAGCACGAATTGGAAAAGCAGGTATGTGACAGTGATTTGCTTACTGCACTCAGACATGGGCGGATGACACCCAGCTCTCGTGCAGTTTAAATCAATGGCAAATGTAGGAAGCTGTGAAGGACTGCCATCTGCCCAGTTACTGTCTACCATGACTAGACTCAGAAATAACTCAACAATGAACATTTACTTAGATGCTTTGGGTTGTGTGAACTACTACATTTAGACATTGAAAAAAAGCTACAAAATACTAAAATGTGTTTTATGCAGGGACACCTGGCTGGCTCAGTCTGAGCCCCACACTGGATACAGAGATTACTTAAAAATAAAATCTTTTAAAGAAATGTGTTACATGCTTGGGAGAAGAGAAAAGATACACAGATGAAGTAGCTGAAATAGAGGACATGTGTGGGAATGTGGAAGACCGGTGGTTCTCCTGGGTAGCACTTGCCACAAATAATCAATTACTTGTGTATTATCTGTTTGACTACATGCTACATGAAGGCAGGGGCCAGGTCTATGCAGTTCACTGCCATATCTTCAATGCCAAGCCCAGAGCCAAGATCATGGAAGGGGTTCTACATTTAATGAATTAATGAATGAGGTTGAATAGGAGCATAGTAGATTTAGATTGGGTATAATCTTGAATTTCAAGATCTATCTTCATGGTGATGTGGCACCATACAATTCATTCTATAATTTAGGGGGAGATAAGGTGATAGTGGTCTGGGGAAGTGAAAGACTGAATTTTGACGCCGTCAAAAGAATCTGGATGAGTAGTGAAAGGCAGTAGGAAGAGTCCTGTAGCACCGTGTGCCTGTTAAGAGCCCGAACCGCCGCCCTCGAGAGATGGAATGTACCAGAATCGTCTTTTTTGATAATTTTTCAAACTCTGCATGCTCACTTTCCAAGACGGAGATGCCATCATCTCCTGAAAGGTAAAGATCACAGTCGCGTTGAGCCACCCTTCCCGAAAACAGTACAGAATACATTTTAGAAAGTAAAAGAAAAATATGGTTGGGTAGGGTAGGATGCAATCCGATTATGAGGACCTTGAAAGTCAGACAAGTTTGAACTTGATATGCAGGGCCCAGAGAAGTCCTAGCTCTGGAGCCAAGGATAAAAACAGAGCTCAGGAAGATCTGACTGGAGACAGGACACAGGGTACATTGAATTGTGGAGAAATTGAAACTAAGGAGATAGGCTGATAACCTCTTTCAATAGATAAAAGAAACATTTCAAATACATGAGGAAGGCTTAGAGCATAACTGCCATTTAGGAGTTCAAGGTAACCTCAAGATTCTGAGACGGGATGACTGGGGAAATGAGGACAGGCTACCATTTAGTATAGAGGAAGGGAGGTTCACTTGGGGGAAAAGGAAGGTTTACTTTCAGATAGGAGGAATTCTAGCTAATAGAAAACTATCCAAGAACAGTCCAGCAGCCATGCGAAGACAATGTGTTTATCTTATAGCAGTCTTCAAAATAACTGAAACCATGAGAACAAGAATGTAGTTAAATAAGGACTGCATCTTAAGGAACCCCCACCACTAGGATTATGGGAGGTAGAACACACGAGGAAGATGGAGGAGTAGTTGAGCAGACTGAAAACGATTTAAAAATGAAAGTAAGGGGTATGTGGCTGGCTCAGTCGGGAGAGCATGTGACTCTTGATCTTTGGGTTGTGAGTTCAAGACTCACACTGGGTGTAGAGATTACTTAAAAATAAAATCTTAAAAAAAAAGTCAAAGTCAAAAATCACAAAATATTTCCTGGAAGAGGTGGCCAACAGGACCAATTATAATAAAAAGACAAAAGGGAGAAGAACCAAAAACTTACAACATTAAGTTTCTATAATTAGCCTATATGTACCATATTAAAATATTAGGGAAGACATCCCTGTGAACACTATATATGTATGGTCAATTATATATCCTACGTTATATTATGGGCAACAATTTTTAGGCTAAGTATCTTTAGTCCACATTACTCAAGTCTTCTGGACCTAAATCATGTAGGGTAGACATTTCAAGGCTGATAACCATGATAGCCCTATTGTCCCTGAAAGCCTTTAGGGAAGTCTATGTTTGTTGCAGTTGTGGTCCAGGATAATATACTACCATTAGTAAACAAGAAAAGTAGTAAAATTAAATCATTAAAAAAGCATTTTGAAGTAACAATACTACTAGTAATAGCACATATTAACAAAGCTCTTAGTACCATTTAAAAGAGGTTAAATCATCATTGCCCATCAGGCATACGTAAGAAACAGGTACAAGAAGATACAGGTGCACAGAAAGGCCAAGTAGGTGTAAGAACTTGACACACTGCATTTCCTGACATGTGTGGGCCTAATTCTCAAACCTACCAGTGTGAGGAAGAGAGCTTCAGCACTTTGCTCTGAAAAAAAGAGGACAAAGGCTAGTCTTCTGCAAAGACTTGGCTCTGGATTTAACTCAATTCAAAACACAGATCTGCAAAACTGAGCTCGGTGCTTATGCTAAATACCAAATGTTCACCTCCCAGTGATTCTAGCCATTTTCTGATCCTCCCCAACTCCCTTTTTTAATCTTTCTTTGGTTACAAAAATTCAGACTCTACAGGAAGTTATAAAGAAAATAAAAACTGCCCCTTAATCCCATCACACAGAAATGAAAACTATTATCTCCTTACAGACTTTTCCCAAGAATACTCACTTTTACGTACAAATAGCGATCTCACCTTAGCCAGAACACAAACTCTTATTACCTTAGCCTGTTTGGGTTTTCCCCCCACTTCACCCCTCACAGACAACTGCATTTGTCAATACAGATTCGTATCCCCCTTTCTAATGGCTGTACTAGTGTCCGCCTGGCTGCAGCAGTTAATGCCCCCACTGAAGGAACCTGTGGTTGCTATCAATTTCTTCTATTCGAAGCAATGCTGAAATTTTCGGGCTTGTCTGATATGGGGGGTGGGATAAATTCCTAGAAGTAGAATTCTCAAGTCAAAGGATATGGAAAACAAACAAGATGTCCACGCCTCTAGGAGTTGACAATATAGCATGGCCTTGAGGGTTCAGGATAGGACCGGGCGGGGGGGGGGGGGGGGTTGCGGAGGCTAGAGATGGCAATTTCACTAAGAGTGGCGCTAAATAAGATAAACTCCTGAGCAGAACACTGGAGGATACACACTCACTCCAAATACTCATGCAGGTTCTGCATACCAATTGTACCTCAAGAAAGACGTTTTAAAAAACAGAGAATACAGCTGTCACCAAAACAAGATATGAGAAGTAATTGCCATCATATTGCCTCTACAATTTGAAACATAAAATAATAGCCCATCATGCTCTCTTACAGATAGGAGTATTCTGCAGCTGGAAAATGACACTTTTAAAATATTTCCTAAAGTCAAATTTTAATGTAACAACTTTGTGAATAAATAAAATGAAAACACTGACTTGTATACTTTAAAAAGGTGGGTTTCACGGCATGTGATTTTTAATGTAAGTCTACCATTTGATGTAGTAAAAGTCAATGACATCATAGGGAATTTCTCTAGGGTGAGGTGAAGCAGGGAAAAAGAGAAAGAACAAAACTATTCCCTAAAACAAACAGAAGAAAGAGATCCTTTAGTACTTAAAAAAAAAAAGAAAGAAAATCATCAAAGATTCAATTGAGAATAATTCTACAGGCAGAATGAGAACTAATAGCCGAATCTAAGCCGGAACTCTGAGGACCACGTAGGTTACCTTAGGCAATCCAATCTCATCCATGGCATTCAACCACTGAATCACGTTATCAGTATGTCTGAAGTGCAGGCCAGTTGCCTAGAACAAGTAAGAGACAATTAGGCGCTGTCGGCAATACTGCAGCGAATACCAAATAAAGACTCTCTTTGCACAAGTTTCCTTACAAGACTTTGCAAGGTCCCCTTAAATTGAAGGTCTATAGCATTATGTTCACATTCCAATTCTAAAAAGCCAAATCCACATCTCAGCTCCCTTCACCTGAGAACCATCTGGAGAATCTTCCTGTATAATATGCTCTACAGAACACGGTCTTTGGAATTCAATTATCCTGGATTCAATCCCTGGCTTGGCCATCTACTGGTGACACTGAGCAAGTCGTTTCACCTCTTTGAGCTTCGTCCTCTCTAACACCTACTCTACCTGTGTGTTGTAAAGATGAAATGGGAAGATGTACGTAAAGCACTCAGGGTGGTATCTGGCATGTAGAAAATACAAACTGACACGGGGTGCCTGGGTGGCTCAGTCGTTAAGCGTCTGCCTTCGGCTCAGGTCATGATCCCAGGGTCCTGGGATCGAGCCCCGCATTGGGCTCCCTGCTCAGCGGGAGGCCTGCTTCTCCCTCTCCCACTCCCCCTGCTTGTGTTCCCTCTCTCACTGTGTCTCTCTCTGTCAAATAAATAAATAAAATCTTTAAAAAAAGAAAAAAGAAAATACAAACTGACAGATACCATTAAATATATTAATCAGGGTTTTCATACTACACACACAAATATCCCCCTCTAAACCTCTAGGTCTGTTATTTTACAGAAAGATTTACTCTCTGGAGGGGAAGAGGGGCAGGACTACTGTTTCTATTGCCACGCAGTCTCCACTCCTGTTTTAAATGTGTTGTTGCACGGGGCACCTGGGTGGCTTAATCAGCTGAGCATCTGACTCTTAGGTTCTGGCTCAGGTCATGACCCAGGCTCATGGGATCCATCCCCGCACTGGGCTCCGTGCTCAGTGGGGAGTCTGCTTAAGATTCTCTCCCTCCGCCCTTCCCCCTGCTCATGCTAGCTCTCTCTCTCTAAAAATAAATAAATCTTTTTAAATGAATGAATGAATGTCCCATACTGTACAGTGCTCCACAGAACAGCTCCAGAATTCTCTTCAGAAAATGAAAGTTTCGGGGCACCTGGGTGGCTCAGTCGTTAAGCGTCTGCCTTTGGCTCAGGTCATGATCCCAGGGTCCTGGGATGGAGCCCCGCATCGGGCTCCCTGTTCCGTGGGAAGCCTGCTTCTCCCTCTCCCACTCCCCCTGCTTGTGTTCCCTCTCTCGCTGTGTCTCTCTCTGTCAAATAAATAAATAAAATCTTTAAAAAAAAAATTAAAAAAGAAAGAAAAGAAAGTTTCTCTTTGGGATGTTCATTTTGGTTGAGGACCTACATCTTCCTGGTTGTCCTTTGAATATAAACATAAAACATAAAAACCTCTTTTGATTCTGTCTTTATCCTTAGCTCATTCCAAGTTCTGGCCCAACTCCTACAGTCAACCCGCTCACATCTACTCTTGGTTTTACAAGCTTCCACTATCTTTTACGCTCATCCTTTTCCAAATAGCTGCTCATAGGAAAGCTCCCCCACAACAGATTTTGGTCCTTGTCAACATCCCAACTTCATTTTTCTTTTTCAGGGCCCTGGGCCACAAGAATCAAAGCCTCTCACTTACCTCAATTTCCTGAAATTGGATTGCTTTCCCAATTTACCTCGAATTTTAATATCACAGAGGGACCTTTTTTTCCCCTAAAGTTGCATTGCTTTTGCTTTCAATTTGCCAACGCATCTCAGTGCTTGGTTAAAATTAAACTTGTAATTTCCCCCTAGTTACTTCCTCTACCTTCTAAGAAATAAAACAAAATCATCAAGGACCATGAAGATTTCTAGACATACACCATCATAGGAATTGTATCAGAAATACAGACACCACCTTTTACTACTATACCTTCTCCACTCTGCCAGGTGTTTCATTTTGATGAACAAACACACTCATACATATTTCTCAATAACTCTGGTACAGGATAAAGTCCACTAACTTTCTCTTTTAAGTTTATGGAAATTTAAGCCCGAGCAGGGAAGGCCTCACCTTGTATCTGGTCTGCTCTCGATCGTAAATTTTCTTCAAGGACACCACTTTAGGCGAGAAGAAGTTTCCCAGTTTGGCGAGGTAGACCCCATTCCTCAGCCCCTCCTCCAGCTCTGTGGTGGGAGGCAGGTCTTCCCCGAGGCATGCTTCCATCCACCTGCACAAAAGCGGAGAGGACAGGAGGAGAGAGGGAAGGTCAGATCCCCTCCTTAAGAGATTTTGAGCCTCATTTCTATTCTCCTTGCAGGAGTTTAAGTTCCACATAAGCAACGCTCTTTTAAGATCCAATTTCACACACATCCTTGTCCTGACCCAGTCAGATCTCAGAAGTGGGGAACTTAGGAAAACTCCCGAGCATCAAGGCCACCTTCTTCTCTACCCTGCTTTCCTCCCCTGCGGCAGCAGAACCAGCTGGCTCCCCACCCCACCTGCCCAGAAACCTCAGGCCCTAACCCTAAGTCACTCCTGCAGAAAACCCCTAAGGAAAGCCATGTGTAGCTGAAGCCAGCACTTCAACTGTTCAAAAATTTAAATGTATTTTCTCTTCCAGTTTCAGAATCCACAGAGAATTTCTAGGTTCAGATTTTAAGGCTGTTCGGGGATTACATGAATAGTCAATTATCTCAGCTAAAATAGGGAAGGAAATGCCAATGGAAGCAGTAAGAATGAATGGGTGTTTTTCAGAGGTGGGGGAGGAGGTTGTAAAGGGGAAAAGAAAACTGTATTTTCCCCCAGAACAGAGGCCCAAGATAAAACAACACACATCTGCATGTATTTTCTACCAATAGAAATGTAGGTAACTAAAAATCATTTAAGGCGATTTTTTTTTTTTTTTAGATTTTGCTTTTTAATTTGAGAGAGAGCAAGAGCGGGGGGGGGGGGGGCGGCAGCGGAGCAGACTCCCCGCTGAGCAGAGAGCCTGATGCGGGGCGATTGAGCCGAAAGCAGATGCTTAACTGAATGAGCCACCCAGGCGCCCCGTATGCATTTTTATGTAATTCTTGTATTAACAAATTGCTTGAAGGATATACAACAGACCTTAGATTTATGATATTTCTAGAAATTGTTACTTTTATAATTCAGAATAGATTTTCTTGTATTAATTCTAACTTCCCAAACTGAGATTACTGCTCAGAATTTTTACAACATAGTATAAGGAAAAGGAACAATTTCCCTGTGTCTCTCAAGTTCTATAAATAGTCATAGTATGTATTTAAATAAATACTGGGTGGGTGTATGCATGGGCCAGAGAATTTTCTGATTGTTCCCTATACCCGATGATACAAGTTTTTACCTCTGGCTTTTCTTCCAGGTCATAGAACTTAAATGATCACGGCGGGGCGGGGAGACAACAAATGAGTTTTCCAGAAGAGTTGCCATAGTAGTTAAATTAGAAACCAACTGGTAAGAGCTACAAAATCCAAACCTCTGCAAGAGCCCAAAGACCAGAAGGGCAATGTGGAAAAGAATGTAGGTCGTTGGTATGGAAAACAGTTGTAGTCCAAGAATACATCTTCTATAATCAGCCCTCCAATATTTTATTGCTAAAAAGGATATGGCAAACAGCTGCTGAAAACCCCAGCTCTCAGGGGACAGTCTACCTTGTGTTCTCATTAACAGAAACAAACCTAGAACAACTGCAGTCTAAGCCAAAAACAGCCCTTTACCATGTAATGAGGAAAAAATTATTTTATTTTCTCCTCAAAACAAGGTAAACATACAGGGAAGACTATGGATAAACAGCACAGTGCATGCTTTTGCCTTGAATCAGAGCTAGTTACCAAATGCATTTCGGTTCTCCTCTGAGATCATTACATCAAAATCAAAGTAAAAGGAAGGACCAGAGGGTGACATCTCCCACAAGCCTTTATCTGCGCCTTCGCTAGGCAAACTGCTGTAAAACAGTCCTGATTAACAGCTAGACTTAGAAGTTTTGTATAGTGGAATAGAATACCTTGCACATCACAGAAATGTCAGGCCAGAAGAAGAAGAGCCAATTGTGATCTGATGAAAAGGGGTAAGGGAGAGCTAGAATAAATAGGCAAAATACAGAAGTGTCTTTCAGCTGCCCCAAACCCAAAATTGCCCTCCAAATTACCACACACGGGGTGGTGACCTCTGTCTCACAACAGAGTATCACCTGGTTTGTTTATAAGAATAAGTTAAAAAAAAATAAAATAAAGTAAGTTAAATCAGGACCAAATTGCTTTGAAAAATTAAGAGTACTAAGTAGGGTGCTATGTTACTCTAATTTTTAATATTAGCAGAAGTCTAGATTCTACTATAATCCCAAGAAGATACAACAAACCCTCCTTTCTGTCCTCTACAGCCCATCTGAGATTTCCCCCTCTGACACTAAACCACAGAATCACAAGATGATAGCCAGGAACTTAAAGCACTTCTAGGGCAAATCTCTTTGTTTTGTTTTGTTTTTTTTTAATAATAATATGTATACATTAGAGAAAATTATTAGACACTTCTCAATATTTTATGAATATTTTCCATGTTATTATATAATTTCTGAAGACTAAGTTACACAAAAATTCTACCAAGTGCTTAACTGGTCACCTATGTTGGACTCATGTCACTTCCAAATAGTTTCAACTATTAAACAACACCACAAGGAACATCTTTGTGCATGTCTTTAGAATTAATTCCTAAGGAAAGGACCTTAGAAGTCTAACTCCAAATAAAAAAATTAAACATTAAAGAAACTTTTTTTATTGTTCAAAAGCTTACCCAAAGGCTATACCTACTTGTACAACTCCCTCATTTTACAAGTACAAGGTCTATCGATCCAAGGTCAACTACTAGTTAGTGGCAAAGGCAGAATAACAAGACCCTGATTCCCAGTTAAGAATCTTCTACACTAGACCACTGTTGCTCTTACCACGTCACTCCGAAAACCTAACAGGGCTGAGCCCCACAGGGCGGAATAAATAGGGCAAAGTGTCAGATATCCCATACAGGAAAAAGTCTAGTATCTCTCCACATTCTGTCCACAAAATAGGGTTTTAAGTATTTTAGTTTAACTTTAAGTCCACACTGATTTTCAACTCAGACACAAAGCTTCCTTATAAAACGTAAGCATTTAATTTAGCTTTATAAATACTTTTTTTTTTTTTTTTTTTTAAAGATTTTATTTATTTATTTGAGAGAGAGAGAACACATGAGAGGGGATAGGGTCAGAGGACGAAGCAGACTCCCTGCCGAGCAGGGAGCCCGATGCGGGACTCGATCCAGGGACTCCAGGATCATGACCTGAGCTGAAGGCAGCCGCTTAACCAACTGAGCCACCCAGGCGCCCCTATAAATACATTTTTTTAAAGATTTTATTTCTAAGTAATCTTTACAACCAATGTGGGGCTGAAACTTACAACCCCAAGATCAAGTCACATCCTCTACCAAATGAGCCAGCCAGGTGCCCCTTGCTTTATAAATACATTTTAAAATAAATCTATGCACAGATCCCTACCTTACACCATTCACAAAAATCAACTCAAAATGGATTACACTCGAAGGTAAGACCTGAAACCAGACACTCCTGGAAGAAAATATTGGAAGTAAGCTCCTTAACATCAGTTTTGGCAATGATATTTTTGGATTTGACAACAAAAGCAAAGGCATCAAAAGCAAAAATAAACAGAAGTGGGACTATACCAAACTAAAAAGCTTCTGCATGGGCAAAGGAAACCATCAACAAAAGGAAAAGGCAACCTGTGAAATGGAAGAAAGTATCTGCAAATCACGTATCTGATAAAAGGTTAATATCCAAAATATATAAAGAATTCATACAACTCAACAGCAACAAAACCAAACAATCCAATTTACAAATGGGCAGAGGAACTGAACAGACATTTTTCCAAAGAAGACACACAAAAGGTGCTAAGCGTCAGGGAAATGCAAATCAAAACCTCAATGAGACATCGCCTCACACTTATTAGAACAGCCATCATCAAAAGGGCAAGAGACAACAAGGGTTGGGAAAGATGTGGAGAAAAGAGAACCCGTGTAACTACTGGTGGGAGTGTAAATTGGTGCAGCCAGGAAGGAGAAATGTGGAGGCTCCTTAAAAAATTAAAAATAGGACTGCATATGATCCAACAATCCCAATTCTGGGTGTACAGTCAAAGGAAATGAAAGCAGGCTGTCAAAGAGATATCTGCACTCCCATGTTCACTGCAGCATTATTCACAATAGTCAAGACAAGGAAACAAGAGAAGTGCCCATCCACAGATGAATGGATACAGAAGATGTGACACGCACACACACAAATGCACACACACTGGCCTATCATTCAGCCATGAGGAAGAAGGAAATCTTGCCATTTGTGACAACAGAGATGCACCCGTGGGCATTATACTGGGTATAATGCTTATATATAACTGCTTATATATAAAATCTAAAAAAAAAAAACCTCATAGAAACACAGTCGAAAAGTAGTTGCCATGGGGTAAGGGGTAAAGGAAATAGGGAGAGGTTGGCAAAAGGGTACAAATTTTCAGCTGTAAGAGGATAAGGTCTGGGGCACCTGGGTGGCTCAGATGGTTAGGTGTCTGCCTTCAGCTCAGGTCATGATCCCAGGGTCCTGGGATCGAGTCCCACATCTGGCTCCCTGCTCAGCGGGGAGCCTCCTTCTTCCTCTCCCTCTGCCACTCCCCCTGCTTGTGCTCCCTGGCTCTATCTGTCAAATAAATAAATACAATCTTTAAAAAAAAAAAAAAAAGAGGATAAGGTCTGAGGCTCTAATGTAAAACATGGTGACTGTTGTTGATCACCATGTTTGTGTAACTGAAATTTGCCAAGAGAGTAAGAACTTGAATGTTCTCACAAAAACAAAACAAAACCTAAACCTTTCATAATGTATACATATAACAAATTACCACAATGTACACTTTATTTTTTTGTACACTTTAAATACCCTACAATTTTATATGTTAATTATACCACAATAAAGCTAAAATTAAAAAGTAAATAAACCTAGGGTGCCTGGGTGGCTCAGTTGGTTAAGCATCTGACTTAGACTCAGGTCATGATCCCAGGGTCCTGGGATGGAGCCCCACATGGTCGGGCTCCCTGCTCAGCAAGGAGTCTGCTTCTCCCTCTGCCCCTCCCCCAGCTTGTGCTCTCTCTCATTCACTCATTCTCTGTCTCTCAAATAAATAAAATCTTAAAAAAAAAAAAGTAAATAAACCTATGTATGAAAGAAAAATCAATGGCCAACACAACTTTCTGCCAAGTCTTATGTTCATCCCTCTCATGATAATCACAGAATCCCTCAGGTGGAAAGCTCCCTAAAGATCTTCTCCTCTACCCCAACTCCTCCACTCCCTCCACCTCCCACCCACTCCCCCACTTTCGTGCCTGAATGCTTTCAAATCCTATCAGCCAAATCATGCCATAGGCTGAGCCTGACCGCTGTTGCTGACGTGGAACCAAACATTCAAGTTAACTCATTTCATTTCTGGATTCTAGCAGCCAGAAGTTTTTATTAAGCCAGCACCAGTTCCCCTTTGGCACCCTAAGCTGCCTTGGGGAGCAAGACAACATATGGAATGAAAAATATAATGTGGCCGTGATGAGCACTGGGTGTTATATGCAACTGATGAATAACTGAACTCCATGTCTGAAACTAATGATGCACTATATTGAATTTAAATTAAAAAAAAATTGTGTGTGTGTGTGTGTATGTGTGTGTATACATGTGGCCTGCGCTGGCCAGGGACTTTAAGAGACCTGGATTTAGGGGTGCCTGGGTGGCTCAGTTGGTTGAGCATCTAACCCTTGGTTTTGACTCAGTCATGATCTCAGGGTCCGGGGATTAAGCCCCACATTGGGCTCCCCGCTCAGCAGAGAGTCTGCTTGTCTCCCCTCTGCCCCTTCCCCTACTCACACACTTTCTCTAATATAAATAAATAAATCTTTAAAAAAATAAAATTAAAAAAAAGAGAGACCTGGATTTATAACCTGTCCCTTATCAAGACAGTCACTTAACCAGTTTCTTCATTTGTTAAAAGCGAGTAACAATGCTTTCCAGGTAGGTCTGTTGCTGAAGGTGAAATAAGATTGGGCAGCTCAGTCCGTGGAGCGGCTGACTCTTGATTTCGGCTCAGGTCGTGATCTCAGGGTCATGGGATTAAGCCCCATGTCAGTTCCACACTTGGAGCAGAGTCTGCTTGTCCCTCTCTCCCTCTACTCCACGCTCTCTCTCTCTCTCTCTCTCAAATTAATCAATAAAATTTAAAAAGGGGGTGGGGCGGCACCTGGCTGGCCCAGTTGGTAGAGCATGTGACATTTGATTTTGGGGTTGTGAGTTTGAGCCCCACGCTGGGTGTAAAGATTACTTAAAATTAAAATCTTAGGACACCTGGGTGGCTCAGTCGGTTAAGTGTCTGCCTTCAGCCCAGGTCATGATCCCAGGGTCCTGGGATCGAGTCCTGCACTGGCTCCTTGCTCAGCAGGAAGCCTGCTTCTCCCTCTATCTGCTGCTCCCCCGTTTGTGCTTGCTTTCTCTCTCTCTCTGACAAATAAATAAAATCTTTAAAATAAAATAAAATAAGATCTTTAAAAAAAAAAAGACTGCATATAAAGCACGGAGCTGGCAGTGTGTGGTGGCTCAGTATGAAAAAAAGTCTGTGCTTTTCCTCCTCTCCCCTCAGATGCTGACACCTCTGTAACTGAAATGATTATATTTCCTTCAAGTACTCTTCATAAGAAGGGAGTAATATTAGCACCGACCTGGAAGGATGGGTGTGAGGGTTACAAGAGATAATGCAAATAAAGCGTTAAGAACTGCCTGGAACAGAGCGAGCACTCAGATGTTAGACAGGACTCCTGGGCCCCCCACACATCACCCTCACTCATCTGTGAACTTTCTCCAACTGAACACCATCCATGTTCCAGGTAAGGTCAACGAGCCTGAAATGGAACAGGACTATCACCTTCTTCATTCTGAAGTACTCCATAACCACAAACAAAGCCTCAGAGTAAATCATTTTTATTACATTTTTCCAATCAAGTTTTTTGCAAATTCGTTGCTGCTGAATCCTATCTCTGCAATTCCATATTAGAACCACTACTTGCACTCATCTCCGTATTTCCTCGTGTTCAGTTCAGCCCACTGTCCCTAAGGTCAGCATCTTTGGGAACCCTAATTCTGCTACCCAAAATATTAACTCTCTTCTGGCTCCACATCGTCCACAAATATTAATGGGCTTGAAAAGAATGAAGAGGAGTTTACCAACTGGCCAAGGCAGGGAAGGCCTCCAGGCAGAAAAATAACCATCCTAGTTGTGGGGACACTGAAGGATTTTAAGATGGGAATAACCTGCTGAGATCTGTTTCGGAAAATCACTTTGGCAACACTGCGGAGTTTTTTAATTTTTCTCCCAGTACAAATATTTCTACAAGTACAAATGTTTTAACAGGTAAGTCACTTTTTTAAAAAGTTCTAAGAATATCACACCACGTGGTAACGTCAGCACACCCTACCTGTGATCAGGAGTCTCAGCTGTGGCCACAAATAAAACTCAGTGACAAAACTCTTACATGTCTTCTATCTCTCACAGAGTTTGAAGAAAATGGAGAGTAGCGTTCTTAGTCCCTCCTCTCACAACAAAGGAAATAAACTTTCAACATTTTTCTCCTCCTCAAGTTAACACGTTAGAACTGCTTTAGCAAATCTAAGTCACATGAAAATTATCTAAAAAATTTAAAAAGTGGCTTCAGATCTGAAACACAACTACTAAACATGAAAACAGCAATATCTAAGTAGTTTGTTTTCAGGGCTCCTGGGTGGCTCAGTTTAAGTGTCGAACTCTTGATTTCGGCTCAGGTCATGATTTTAGAGTTGGGTGAGCAAGCCCCGTGCTGGGCTCCAGGCCCAGCTTAAGATTCTCTCTCTCTCCCTCTGCCCCTCCCCCATCTCTCTCTCCCTCTTAAAAAAATAAAATAAAAATAAATGGCTCGTTTTCAATATAAATAACATGAAAAAAGAATCTAACACCACCTGGCTGATATAAAGCTAAATACTTTGAATGCACTATCTCACTTCATCCTTGCAAAAACCTCATTAAGTGGTATTATTGTTTTTTATTTTAGGGATAAGGAAACCATGGGCTCCCAAAAGTGACCCATCCAAGATTACCCAGCAGATAAGTGGCTGAGCTCACACTTGAACCCAAGTTGGTGTGATTCTAAAACCCACACTCTACTGTTATAATCTACTGCCTCCTTCAGTGACCGTAATAGCTACCACCTCTGAACACTAACAAAACCTCAAGTTCTGAAGCTGTGCTTCCCGAAGCACCCTGCACCACAGTACACAACCTCCCCAACAAGCTGTATCAAGCACCAAGAGAGAAGCACACTGAACACTGGTGACATTGACACAATTAGTGTGGAAAACGAGTGCTTATATAAAAGTCTGTTTTTAATATAAATACATCACAATTCTTATAAATAATTCTTATCTACCTCTCACATTTAGCCTATTTCTATGGAGCTTTGTTTTACACATATTTTAAATCAACTCTCTCTTTTTTAAAGATTTTATTTATTTAGAGAGAGAGAGCGAGAGAGCATAAGTGGGGAGGAGAGGGAGAAGCAGGTTCCCCACTGAGCAGGGAGCCTCACCCAGGGCTTAATTCCAGGAGACCTGGGGCTTAATTCCAGGACCCCAGGATCATGACCTGAGTGGAAGGCAGATAATTAACCGACTGAGCCACCCACGCGCCCCTTAAATCAACTTTTTTTTTTTTAAAGATTTTATTTATGTATTTGACAGAGACACAGAGAGAGGGAACACAAGCAGGGGGAGTGGGAGAGGGAGAAGCAGGCTTCCTGCAGAGCAGGGATCCCAATGTGGGGCTCGATCCCAGGACCCTGGGATCATGACCTGAGCTGAAGGCAGACGCTCAACGACTGAGCCACCCAGGTGCCCCTTAAATCAACTTTCAAAAAAACACCTATCCACTCTGACAGCTACACATCCATTCAGGACACATTTCTCTCTCTCTTTTTTTTTTTTTTTTAAGATTTGTTTATTTTATTTTATTTTTTTTTTAAGATTTTATTTATTTATTTGACAGAGAGAGAGAGCACAAGCAGGGGGAGTGGCAGGCAGAGGGAGAGGGAGAAGCAGGCTCTCCACTGAGCAGAGAGCGTAACAGGGGGCTCGATCCCAGGACCCTGGAATCATGACCTGAGCCAAATGCAGATGCTTAACTGACTGAGCCACCCAGGTGCCCCTAAGATTTATTTATTTTAGAGACAGAGAAAGAGCGTGGTGGGGGCAGAGCGAGAGGGAGAGAGAGAATCAAGCAGACTCCCGGGTGAGCTCAGAGCCCAATGCAGGGCTGGATCCTAGGACCCTGAGATCATGACCTGAGCCCAGATCAAGATCTCGTCTGCCACTTAACCGACTGAGCCACCCGGGTGCCCCTTTCTAATGGACTACACCATGCAACAGTTATCAGCAGCATGAAATGTGCTAAATGCCTGTTCCCACCTTCAAGGAGATCACCCCCTGAGAACAGAGATGCTTAAACAACTAGCTACAACAGGGGATATGTGAACTAGGCTTTATAAGATAAACTGTATTTGAAGAGGTGAAAAAATGGGAAAAGGAGACATTTGAGATAAAGCATAAATGGAGGGCAAAAAGGCACAAAAACAGGAGCGCCCGGCTGGCTCAGTTGGTAGAGAATATGACTCTTGATCTCAGGGTTGAAAGTTCAAGCCCCCTGCTGGGTGTAGAAATTACTTAAAAAAAAAAAGGGATGACAACAAATGGTGTATTTGGGGGATGATGAGTCACTGCAGTAGAGAGTAGGTAGAGATGTATCTGGAGCATTAGAATTTTAATTCTCAGGCAGTGGGAACCACCGAAGTTTTTGAACAGAAGAGTGGGTTGGTCAGAGGAATCCAGTAAGGTCTTTGACTAGGACAATGGTGGGAAGAGAAAGAAAACTGATGAGTAATTACAAGGGAAAAACTGACCCCACTTGACAGTTGGTTAGACAGCTGGCACTAAGGGATAGAAGGGGGAGACAAGGCTTTACAGACAACTGGAAAAAAAGGGGGGGGCGGGGAGGCAAAGTTAGCTCCTGACTTCACATCTTGCTACTGACATTGAACATCAAATGGATCAGAGGGGAGCCTGGCTGGCTCGGTCAGTGGAGCATGCAACTCTTGATCTCAGAGTCGTGTGTTCAAGCCCCACATTGGGGGAAGAGTTTACTTAAAAAAAAATTGGGGGGTGCCTGGGTGGCTCAGTTGGTTGAGCGTCTGCCTTCAGCTCAGGTCATGATCCCAGGGTCCTGGGATTGAGCCCTGCATCGGGCTCCCTGCTCAGCGGGCAGCCTGCTTCTCCCTCTGCCTGCCGCTCCCCCTGCTTGTGTTCTCTCTCTCTCACTGTCGCTCTATCTCAAATAAATAAATAAAATCTTTAAAAATATTTTTTAATTTAAATTTAAAAAATGGATTAGAGATTTTGAAGAGTAAGATAAAAGGAGGAAAAAATACAGATGAATGGTTGTACAATCCTGAAATGGGAAAAGCCTCTTCAAACAAAATTATGGCAGCAGATATAAAGAAAGAGGGAGGGGCGCCTGGGTGGCTAAGTCAGTTAAGGGACGGACTGTGGATCTCAGCTCAGGGTCCTGAGTTTAAGCCCTGTGGCCCTGTGCTGGGCTCTACAAAAAAAAAAAAAAAAAGGAAATAAATTGGCTACATAAAAAGCAGTTATACTTCCACAGGACAATTAAAATACTTTAGAGAAAAGATAAACTAGAGGGAAAATTTGCAACACATAACAAGAAATTAATAATCTCCTAATCTTTATATGTATATATACATTTTAAATGCTTGAAATAAAAAAAATGACAAGTATTTCCCTAGAAAAATCTAGAAACATAAACAGGCAACTCACAAAAGAAGGGCCATAATTATAGGAAAAACTCTTAATCTCACTACTAATCAAAGAAATGCAGATTAAAGTAACAATAACACCATTATTTGACTACCAGACTGGCAAAGATAAAAAGGAACAAGAGCAACTTACTATTGTCCAATACGTGGGGAAACCCCACGTTCTCGCACTGTTCCAGAAGAAAACCTGGCAACATGTACCATGTTTAGTAAACTTTCAGAAACTTCTATAAAAGGCAAAATGTTGCTTTATTTTAAAAGATGATGTGGTGACTTGTGGCCCGGATGACTAAATGAAAGAGGATGCCAGTCAACGAGGCGGGGGCCACCAGCAGAAGCAGGCCAGAATGACAAATTCATGCCGGAACCGTGTTCAGCTTGAAACACGAACGGGACATCAGGTGGTGACACCCTGTAGGCAGTGGAAACACAAGTCTGGAAAACTCAGGAGACAGACCCGGCTGGAGACCCAGGTGTGAAAAGTGGCACCATGGGGGTGGGTGAGCTCACCAGAGAAACAGACGGTAGAGCAAAACAAAATACGGCCAAGGGGCGCCTGGCCGGCTCAGCTGGAGGGGCATGTGACTCTTGATCTCGGGGTCATGAGTTCGAGCCCCACACTGTGTGCAGAGGTGACTTATAAAAATAAATAAATAAATAAATGGTCAAGACTGTGCCTCAGAGAACACCAACACTTAAGTGCTGCGTATTACAAAGAATAGTGACGACTAGGGTAAAATGAGAGCCATGAGAGAATCACATGATGGCAAGCAAGGAAGGAAAACTTTTCAGGAAGCTGGGAGAGGTCACCAACTTCGATGCTGCAGAGAGGTGGATGGCAAAGGGAAAAGGATGCAGCAAACATGGAAGAAGGCCATCTGTGACCCCCCCATAAGGGGGATCTTAGTGGAGTGGTGAGCAGGGGGAGGGAGATACAACTAGAAAAGCAAGTAGAAGTGGGGAACTAGAAACAGCCAAAGTAGACTTCCTTTTCAGGAAGTTTAAGAAGGGAAGAGAAATTGGAGGAATGGAGTAAGGGTTGGTCTGAGGTGGTGGCATGTCCTGGGAAGGCACCTCTCTCTTTTTATGACTCAGGAAGAGGCACTTAATTGCAGGCTGCAAGAAAGCAACAAGTGCTGAGGGGACTGAAGAGACAAGAAATAAAGAGCCAAGGTAGAAGGCAACATTCTAAAGAACACAGGGGGCACTAGCTATGGAGAGGAACAGACCCACTTCTTCCCTGAGTAATGAGGGAAGGAAATAAGAATGACAACTTATCTAACTAACCTCTCTGAGCTTCAGTTTCCTGTCCATAAAAACACGGTAAGACTGTTAGGGGGATCAAATGAGATACTGTATGCAAACATACACCAACAGGCTCTGTGTACCCGTGTTACATACACAGGAGTACGTGCATCAAAGAGCTAGATCCCAGGAATAAACCTCCTCCTAGAGCCTAACACCCAGGAGCCTGCCTAATACCTGCCTACCTTGTCTTACCAATGGCATTTGTCAAAGGGACTATATGCTTGGCCCTACCCATTCCACTAGACAGCAAGACAAAGAAATCAGTATTCAGAGAACTCTTAGCACGGTAAGCGCTGAAACAAGCCCAGACCTCGAGCATGCATTGGGAGAAAAGAATCAGGGTGGGAATGTGAATTAGGGGTCTGTGAGGAGGAAACGAGTTGAACGAGTTCTGCCGAGCACGTGACTTCAGTGGTTTCCCAGCTCAGTGCAATACAGAGGGGAACATACCAATGCCGGAACTGACTACTCCAAACCATCGAGATTCGGTTCCTCCAGGAGCTGCTCCTCCGGTTACCACACCCAGCTTGCACAGCAAATGCCCCCACATGCCAGGGTTACTCGCTGCCGAAAACCTCGCAAACTGGGCAGTCTTTCCTGGCAATTAGGATTCTACTAAGACACTAACACATCTAAGCACCATCCAGGCACTGGAAACAGCCTAGTAATTTCAATCCAGTTGGTTAAAAAAAAAAGAGAGAGAAATGAATGCAGAGTATTCAATTAAGAACTCCTCACCACCTGAAGAAGGAAGGGAATTAGGGATAGTTTCTCAGAGAAAATGGCATTTAGGTCTTGAAGGACTCTGTGTGGGGTGAGGGGGGTGGGGGGGTGTTCAGGGGGCAAACATGTCAGGCCAAGGGAAGAGAATGTGCAGACCCTCTGAAGGATTTCAAATAGGAATGAAATGATCAGGGGCAGCTGGGTGGCTCAGTCAGTTGAGCGTCTGACTCTTGAGCTAGCTCAGGTCTTGAGCTCAAGGTTGTGAGTTCAAGCCCTGCACTGGGCTCCACACTGGGCATGGAGCCTACTTAAAAAAAAGGGGGGGGGAATGAAATGATCAGATATAACTTGAGAGATCACTCCAAGCAGTATGGATGAGGAGGAGGGATCGGTAAGGGGCGAGGAAGATCTCGGGAAGTAACAGCAGTAATCCAGGCAAGAAATGATAAAGGCTTGTTTTCCAAGCCATGCAAGCACATGAGAAACCTTGATAGTATCTGCTTTAAAAGAAACTTGGGGTGCCTGGGTGGTTCAGTCGTTAAGCGTCTGCCTTCGGCTCAGGTCATGATCCCAGGGTCCTGGGTTCGAGCCCCACATCGGGCCCCCTGCTCAGCAGGAACCCTGCTTCTCCCTCTCCCACTCCCCCTGCCTGTGTTCCCTCTCTCGCTGTGTCTCTCTCTGTCAAATAAATAAATAAAATAAAATAAAAAAAGAACCTTGAGTATAAATTAAGCCAATCTGAACAGCTATAAGAATGAGTTAGAAACAGAAGGGAAACTTTGTTCTTCTTCTTAAGTAACTTATTTTACCTCTGTCTTTCTTGATACCTAACACAGACCCATCTCTGAGCAAATAATTTTACTCTTTGCTGAACTGGATAAGTTGTGTCAAGTCTATGTGTCGAAATTAAATGTCTAATGGTTATCATATTTCAAGAGTCCCCGTTCTTACTGGGGTGATGGAAACTACACTATGGTGACAATTGTACTATTTTGGTAAATTTACTAAAAATCATTAAGTTGTACATTAAAAAATAGGAGAACTTTATGGCATGTAAATTATTACTTCAATGAAGTTTTTTTTTTTTTTTAAAGTCCCTGGGCTAAAAGGATTAGCTGCTCACTCCCAGAGTCTTCCAATGCAGAGCCTAGGGAAACATTACGACGTTTGATCCATCAAGCCCTCCACCTCTACTTTACCATCTATCACAAAGCGTGAAAGACCTTTTAACCTTAAATGAAAAAAAAAAAATCCTCAAACTGAGTTAAACTTAGGTGATATTAAATCTCAGCAGCTGCAGCCCAGTTACTGCTGGCTGTGAGCAGCATGTGAGAAAAGAAACAGGTGAGAGTCCTCTACAAGGCAGAAGACAGGTACATATTCCTTTGCAAAAGCAAGTCTAACTCATCACAGCCTACTGCTGCAGCTGCTAGAGCCCCAGGAACAAGGAGAGCCTATAGAACAAGTCATAGGTCAAAAATTTAATTTTCAGATCTAGTATTTAGTGAGAATAGATCAGGCGGAGGGGTTAACTGTCATACTCATTAAGGACATACTCCTTGCCCTCTGAGGCTCACAGTGTATTAGGGAAAAGAAAAGTATAAGGAATTTATAATATATTGTGAAAAGCTATAAAAAAAGATACGGTGGTGAGGAGAGGTGGAAACACAAGGGACGAGCATCTAACTCAGACCTGGAGTAAGGGTAGGTGTTCCCTCGAGGAGGTGCTACCTGAATTTACTTTCTTAGATAGGCAATATATATACAAAGGTCAAAATTCAAAAAGTATAAAAAGCTGGGACGCCTGGGTGGCTCAGCTGGTGAAGCGTCTACCTTCGGCTCAGGTCATGATCCCAGGAGGATCATGGCCCAGGATCGAGGCCCGCATCGGGCTCCCTGCTCCACGAGGAGTCTGCTTCTCCCTCTGCCTGCCGCTCCCCCTGCTTGTGCTCTTTCTCTCTCTCTGACAAATAAATACAATTTTTTAAAAAAGTATAAAAACTACCCAGTTAAAAGGAAGAAAACTTCATGAAGTGAACAGACTAGAGTGTCATATGCTACCGAGATTAAGAAAGATACATACTGGGGCCCCTGGATGGCTCAGTCAGTTAAGCATCTGACTCTTGATTTCAGCTCAGGTCCATGATCTCAGGGTCAGGAGACTGCCTTGGCCTTCTCACTGGGGCCAGCTTACGATGCTTTCTCTCCCTCCCCATCCGCCCCTCGTGTGTGTGTGCTGTGTGTGTGTGCTGTGTGTGTGTGCTGTCTGTGTTGTGTGTGTTGTGTGTGTGTGCTGTGAGTGTTGTGTGTGTGTGTTGTGTGTGTGTTGTGTGTGTGTGCTGTGTGTTGTGTGTGTGTTGTATGTGTGTGTGCTGTGTGTGTTGTATGTGTGTGTGTGTTGTGTGTGTGTGTGTGCTGTGTGTTGTGTGTGTTGTGTGTGTCTCTCATAAAAAAAAAAAGTACTGAAAATTTTCCAACGGACGTAACAATTAGGTCATCAGTGACTCAAGCAAGAGAAATTTCAGTGGGGGAAAGGAGGGCGCACAAATCACACCCACAGGAGTTAAGATAAAGAAGTGGACACGGAGAATACAGACAAGTTTTTCTTGAAGGAAAAAAAAGAAGGGACAATAATCAGAGTAGGGCCTAGTAGTAAGGGAGTAGATCTTGAATGGATGAGGATGTTTATGTACCACAGAGAAAAGAATCAGCAGGAAAAAATGTAAGTTATAGTTAAGAAAACAATACTGGAATAAGGACCCTAGAAGACAAGAGGGGACAGGATCCAAACCACACATAGAAGATAGAGTCTTGGGGCGCCTGGGTGGCTCAGTCAGTTAAGCATCTGCCTTCAACTCAGGTCATGATCCCAGGATCTTGGGATCAAGTCCCGCATCAGGCTCTCTGCTCAGCGAGGAGTCAGCTTCTCCCTCTGCCTCTGCCCCTCCCCCGCTCATGCTCTTGTGCTCGCTTCCTCAAATAAATAAAATCTTAAAAAAAAAAAGAGAGAGTCTTAGGAAGAAAGATACTTCCATTGCTATGGTAAAGCTGGCATGCTAAATGAGACGGGATAAATTTGTTAGGGTTAGAGAATTTCTTTTTTTTTAAAGATTTATTTATTTGACAGAGAGAGAGACAGCGAGAGAGGGAACACAAGCAGGGGAAGCAGCAGAGGGAGAAGCAGACTTCCCGCCAAGCAGGGAGCCCGATGCGGAGCTTGATCCCAGGACCCGGGGATCATGACCGGAGCCGAAGGCAGACACTCAACGACTGAGCCATCCAGCCACCCCTAGGGTCAGAGAAATTGAGAGTTTGTAGAGAGAGTAAAGGTCATCAAGCCATAATATGGGAAGCTAGGGATGGAGAGGACTACTAAGAATAAAGAGTTGGTAAAATTTTTGATCGGCCTCACCCACCTGACAATTCAAATGTTACTTTCAAAAGTCACCTCCTCCATGCACTCTTCTATGCTCTACCCTTAGAAATAAGCTCTCCTTCCTCCAAACTTCCTCTAAACTTTACCTCTTAATATATCTCTTTACCTCTTAATATAGTTATTTAAGTATATAAGGGTGGGATCCTTTTCTGATTTACCTTTGAAGGATGGTGCTCAATAAGTAACTGCTGAATGACACAAACTGTTCTTTTCCTCATGCTTCAGGACTATAGTACTGAGGTCTCAATCATAACCAAATAATAATAATAATAAAAATAATATAATTATCCTAAGCTCTTTTTTTGTTTTTAAGATTTTTATTTATTTATTTGACAGAGAGACACAGCGAGAGAGGGAACACAAGAAGGGAGAGTGGGAGAGGGAGAAGCAGGCCTCCCGCCAAGCAGGGAGCCTGATGAGGGGCTCAATCACAGGACCCTGGGACCATGACCTGAGCCGAAGGCAGACGCTTAATGACTGAGCCACCCAGGCACCCCAAATTATCCTAAGCTCTTATCCCCACAATACTAAAATTCTCTTAACCACCCCAACCCCCACACTCCACACAGCTTTGCACCAATTCAAATGAATATTCCTGAGCATCTACTTTGTGGAAAAGCACTGTGGAAGGGGTACTCCTGGGTACCAAGAAGCAGAAAAAGACAGTCTCAACTCTACAGGAACACAAAAATATGTACATTCATGCTTTGCCTTCTCTCCCTTCTAATTTCAGCTTATCGTACAAAACTCTGCCATAAAATAATCTTTCCCTCATCTAAACTCTCACACATTTAACTGCATCATTTCATTGGCAGCCTTAGATTGTCTTGTGACATTAGTTAAACCTTTCAGCCTTTGATGCTGAGTAACTTCTGAAATGGTGATGCCCTATCTGTCCAATTAATCTGTAAATCCCCTAAGGACAGGATTGCGTTAAGCTTTCGCCATCTTCTCCGCAGATCTATTAGAGGGTCCTGAACAGAGCCCAGAAATGCTTTCTACCTGTTTTATTTTATACGAAGTGCTTTTCCCCACTGTTTTAGCCATGTCAGAAAAAAAAAAAGAGAGAGAGAGAGAGAGAGCAATAGAATGTTATCAAGTCATTTAGGGGCACCTGGGTGGCTCAGTTGGTTGAGCATCTGCCTTAGGGCTCAGGTCATGATCCCAGGGTCCTGGGATAGAGCCCCACATCGGGCTCCCGGCTCAGTGGGGACCCTACTACTCCCTCTCCCTGCCACTCCCTCTGCTTGTTCTCGCTCTCTCAAATAAATAAATAAAATCTTTTTTAAAAAAAGTTCCTCATATTAAACAGATTTCCATTGCCTGGTTCTGTTCCTCTGGTACCACACGTGATAAATCGAACCCCTCTTCCATTTTTCAGGGATTTTTTTAATGATGTATGTAAAATGTTGGGGTGCCTGGGTAGCACCATCAGTTAAGCATCCAACTCTTGGTTTCAGCTCAGGTCATGTGATCTCAGGGTCATGAGACTGAGCTCTGCATCAGGCTCTGCACTCAGTGCAGTCTGCTTAAGACTCTCTCCCTCTCCCTCTGCCCCTCCCCTCTGCACACGTGTGCACACTCCCTCTCTCTCTCAAATAAATAAATCTTAAAAAAAATAATGTAGGCAAAATGTTAACAGTTGAATGAATTCCTATACTGGACGACTATCGCACTTCTGAGATTCTGCATTTCTAGGGAAACCTTGTCTCCATATTAAATAATCTTGGTCGTTTCAATGATTCATCATACATCGTAATTTATAGACCTTTTATCATCCTGGTCAGGCTCATTCAACATGCCCTAGTCCTTGAGCAATAACCATGTCTCAACCAGTGGGCCAACATCCACTGATTGGGAGGGGTTCCTCAGGTCCTATGTTGAAAAGGATTCTGATCTATCAGCCATGCCTGCTGTGGGTGTGAAAGATTCCCACCAAGTATCTATCATCCCTGCTCTAGACTACTGTCAAGGTCCCTCTTAAATTATGGCCAACTTCAGGTATCCTCTGATCAATGCAGAGGACAATGGAACCACCTTTTCCTTTTGCATATACCACATTTCTATTAATGAGTTGATAAACAACACAGATTTGTTTCATTTTCTTCAATTTTCCCACTAATGCTATTCCCGTAAATGCAACTACTCTATCCTGCACCTAGACACTTCATTTGCAACTACACCCCAGTGTAGGATGTCACATTTTATCACTATTAAATCTCATCATTAGATCCAAGGTGTTTTGAAAGCAGAACTTTCATGCAGTGTATTAACCACCCCTCCAGCAATTAAGTCAAATTCAATCAATACACATCACTGATAAGTCCCAATAAAAATGTTTTACCTGTAGAGAGCTTTCTTTGAATTTAAAAACCTAACAGCTCCTTTCTTGAGATAAAATTGATATAACATATATTCACCATTTATGTTGAATTTTAAAGTATGCAATTCAATGTTTTTTTAGTATATTCACAATGTTGTGCAACCACCATGACTATTTAATTCCAGAAAATTTTCACCACTAGAAAACCCACAACCATTAAGCAGTCACTCCTCATCTAGCAGCTCTTTTTGAATATGGTTTATTCAACTGGCTATAAATCTTAACTACCTTACAAGCTAGTCCACATTTATCCAACCTGTCACTAAGGTTTCATGAGACATACTTGCAAATGCCTTGGTAAAACCTAGACATTACTGTGTTTCTCTGATTCACCAACCTGGTGACCCTGTCCAAGAGAAAATGATGTGAAAGGGCTTGTCTCGGGAAGTCCTGGTTGACTCCTAAGCATCACTTCTTTCCTCAAGAAGTGCTCATAAGCCATCTATTTGACACTATGCTAGGAATTCTGCCCAAGACTAATTTGCTAGACTAGAATTTGTGGTACCTCCTTTTCCTTTTTAATAATTAGTACATTTGCCCTCCTCCACTTTTAAAAACCACATTCCTAAAACAACAAAATACAAAAAAAACTACACTTCTGTTCTGCCTAATGCCTTAAAGATCACTGATGACAGTTCAGCAATTATACCTACAATAATAGCTTTAATTTAAGCTAAGCCAAGAACATGAGAACTCGAAGAATAGAAACTACAGGTAAAACATGAAACAGTTGAGAACTGACCATGAACATGCCCCAAATTCTTACTTGAAATGGTCCCTCAAATCCATTATTCTGGCAAAGAACAGCATTTCCCAAACCAATATATTCTGGAACAGGGGTCCCTGGGTGGCTCAGTCAGTTAAGCCTCGGACTCTTGGTTTGGGCTCAGGTCATGACCTCTGCATCGTGAGATCCAGCCAGGGAATCTGCTTGAGATTCTTGCTCTCCCTCTGCCCCTTGCCCCACTTACACTCTCCCTCTCTCCCTCTTTCTAAAATGAATAATAAAAAAAAAAATCTTTAGGGCGCCTGGGTGGCTCAGTTGGTTAAGCGACTGCCTTCAGCTCAGGTCATGATCCCGGAGTCCTGGGATCGAGTCCCACATCGGGCTCCCGGCTCAGCGGGGAGCCTGCTTCTCCCTCTGACCCTATCCCCTCTCATGCTGTTTCTCTCTCTCTCTCTCTCTCAAATAAATAAGTAAAATCTTTAAAAAAAAAAAAACTTTAAAAAAACAAAAACAAAATCTTAAAAAAAATAAATAAAAATAAAAAAACAAAAATAAAAAAAAGCACAACTCTGGAACACCAGTCCTAAGAAAGACGGTCTGTGAGAAGAGTCTGATAGTAAACTAGGTTTAAGAAGTATTGCTTACACGATCTTCTCCCTTGGAGAATCAGAACTTACAGTCCATGATAAAGATTTAACCCACAGGTTAAATAATCTGTTTAACTTGGCTTAATCCATAATTTCTGAAATTTGACCACTAAACCCTTTCTTTCTTAATGCCACAGCACTCATTAGTAGAATACACCTCAAAAAAGAGTGATCTAGAAAGTCAGCCACACAGTTTTCAAATCCTGAATTGTAGTCTCCTATAACACAAAGAATAAATTATGGTAGTTTGGCAAGTTGATTCATCTCTTCACAGTATGTATGCCAACGCTGTTAATCTAAAACCTGTTTTCTCAATGCCAACTTCATTACCCACTATTAATGTTTTTTAATGGCACAATACAACTTGCTTGAAAGTACTCTGGAAAATTCTAGCTAATTTCTCTAAAATGATCTTTTTATGTTTCAGAAATCAACAGTTGAACCTGCCTTGTTCTGAAAAAAAAAAAAAAAAGTTAAGATCTCCATTCATAGACTAGAAGGCATGGCAAACCCCAGAGCGTATTTCACGAGAGAGCCAAGTTGATGATCAGTATTTATTATCCAAACATCATCTAGAGAAAATAAATAAATAAAGCAGGATCTCTACCTCACTCCTCACACCAAAAATAAATTCAAAATGAATCAAAGGGTTACATGTTAAAAGTCTTTACATTGTAAAAATACTAGAAGCAAGCACAGGGGAATGTTATTGTATATTATCAGTATAAATAAGGACTCTCTAAAAAATGACATAAAGCCTAAAAGCTAAAAATAAAAAATGTTTTAAAATTCTAAATTATTTTTAAAAATAATAATAAAAGTCTAAATTATTTTTATTTATTTATTTTTTTTTTAAAGATTTTTTATTTATTTATTTGAGAGAGAGAGAATGAGAGAGAGCAAGCACATGAGAGGGGGGAGGGTCAGAGGGAGAAGCAGGCTCCCCGCCGAGCAGGGAGCCCGATGCGGGACTCGATCCAGGGACTCCAGGATCATGACCTGAGCCGAAGGCAGTCGCTTAACCAACTGAGCCACCCAGGCGCCCCTCTAAATTATTTTTAAAACCTTAAAGTCAAAAGTTAAAGGGCAAACTGGATTACTTACTATACATATGGCATCCAAAGAGTCAATTCCCTCAATATATAAAGAGCTCTTACAAATCAGTAAGAAAAGCCAGTAACTCGGGGCACCTGGGTGGCTCAGTCTAAGCATCTGCCTTTGGCTCAGGTCATGATCCTTAAATCCCAGGATCGAGCCTGCAGAGCCTCCCTGCTCAGCAGAGAGTCTACTTCTCCCTCTGCCCCTCAACCCGCTTGTGCTCACTCTCTCGCACTCTCTCTCTCTCAATAAAATCTTAAAAAAAAAAAAAAAGCCAATGACTCAACAGAAAAATGAGCAAAGGATTTTACTAAAACAGCTGACAGAAAAGGAAATACAAATGGTTTTTAAACATATATAAAGATGCTCAGGGATGCCTGGCTGGCTCTGTTGGTAGAGCACGTGACTCTTATCTCATGGTTTTAACACAATGGGTGTGGAGCCTACCTAAAAATAATAATAATAATTTTAAAAAAAGATGCTCAGCTTAACTCAAAATTAGATCATATGAAAATGAAACTACAATGAAATACCATTTTCACCTACAAAATTCACAAATATTCAATAAAACTATTAATACTCCAGGTTGGTAAAATTATGGGTAAAGCAGCCCTCTCCTCTACTGAGGATAGAACAACCCCCACACAGAGAAAGTTGACAATATTTATCAAAACTGAATGTACACATTCCCTTTGACTCTGAAATTCCACTTTTAGAAATTTATCCTACAAGAATACTCACAAGTGCAAGATGGCAAACATACAAAGTTGCTAACTACAACACTATTTATAATAGCAAAGCTGGGGGGAAATGTGCACTGGTAGGTTAAATCTATACACTGAAGAACTGGGCAACTGTGAAGACAAAGATGAGGCACTCTAATGTACTCTCGTGGAATAAGCCACAAGATGCAAAGCAGAATGTATAGTGCACTATCACTTCTAAACAAGGAAATAAAAGTAACTGGTATCTCTATGTACTGAATATTGAAGCACACATATTCATAACAGTGGTTCCATCCGGGGAAAAACTGGGTGGCTGGGACACAGACTTTTTTTTTCACTGTATACCCTAGCATAGCCTCTAAGTATCAGGTTCATGTATTACCTATTTTTTTTAATGATTAAGAAAAAAGTTTTAGTTAAAAAAACTAAAATCTGGGGCTCCTGGGTGACTCAGTCGTTAAATGTCTGTCTTCAGCTCAGGTCATGATCCCAGGGATTGAGCCCCGCATCGGGCTCCCTGCTTAGCAGGGGGCCTGTTTCTCCCTCTCCCACTCCCCCTGCTTCTGCTCCATCTGTCTCTCTCTCTGTCAAATAAATAAATAAAATCTTTAAAAAAAACAAAATAAAGTAAAAATAAAAATAAAAAACTAAAATCTGCCTAAAAAATATTTTTGTGGGAATTCTCAAGTTTTTTTAAAGGAAAACCCTCAAAGTCAAACCACTGCTTAGCACTACCAATTCAATCAATGATTAAGAAACACTGTCCAAACTAATGACCTAACAGTATGTTTTCAAGGCAGAAAAACATTTTGTTATAATAGTCCTGTAAGTAGTAAGTAAATTTTGTTTCCTTTTAGCTGTTCTAAAGGTCATCTGATCTGCCTATGTTATTTGGTTTTTTGTTTTTATTTGACAGAGAGAGAGAGAGAGAGCACCCACAAGCAGAGGGAGTAGCAGGAAGAGGGAGAGGGAGAAGCAGGCTCCCCGCTGAGCAGGGAGCCCGATGCGGGGCTCGATCCCAGGACCCCGGGATCATGACCTGAGCTGAAGGCAGACGCTCAACCGACTGAGCCACCCAGACACCCCTGCATATGTTATTTGAATGAAATAATTGGCTATACTGTGAGGCTTTTTCTATTTAAATTATTTTTATATCATTTTTCTACTATGATCATAGGTTTTTCCTTTTCAATTTTTCCTTTTCTAATTTTGCCTCATTCCCTCCTTTTATACTTCAGTTCCTTCTGCTTCAGTTTTTAAGAACACTAATCCTATTCAGGAAAATATTTTGATTTTTATGTGGCCGATTAATGATCCCTAGAAATAGGTGGATATTTTCTACCTTATGGAGAAATACCCATCACAATAATAGTATTTTCCTTCCACTAAAAAAGTCTCATAATTTTGCCTAAAGCCAGCATCCTCTCAGTCACCAAACTTCTGCCCCAACAGAAGCCAAGCCCTGGGCTGGTAGCTGCCTCTCCAATGTTCCTTCTGCTTTTCGTTATGATTTCCAGTGAGTCAACAGGAAGGTATTCTGAGTAAAGAAGAAATAGAGGCCTTTAGACAGGACTGTCCTCCACCCACAACACCAAAAAATACAGCTCTTGCCAAACGATCCAAGGCAATTTCCAATCCAATTTGCCACTCCTGTCTGCATGAGGTCATTATTTAAAAAATAAACAAGTAGGAAGAAGAAATGCCTTTCTGAGCTGAATCAAAAGCAGATACCAGGTTATGAAAAAGAAAAGCAACTGGGAACTCTCTGGCCTCCCCAGAGTCCCCGCATTTTACTATATCATCCCTACTGCATCCATTTCCACTTCCAGGGAAAGTCTTAGTGAGCAGGAGTTAGGTCAGAAAAGTTAAACATACACATTTATCACAGACCAGTAATCATGTTTCTAGACACCTATAAAAATCACTTAACTTAGATTTTATGTTTATCCTATTTGTTTTTTCTAGATTTTATTTTTTAAGTCATCTCTATACCCAACATGGGGCTCACACCCACAACCCGGAGATCAAGAGTTGCACGCTCCACTGACTGAGCCAGCCAGGAGGCCCTTTGTTTACTCGCTCTCTCAAAAGCATGAATAAATCTTTTACCAATCAACAAACACGTAACAGCTACTTCTGTATGCCCATCACTATCTTTAGCTCTGCACTGAATAAAAAAAGTATGACAGAGTCCAACACTCCAACTAGACACAAAGATATGAGACAAATCAAAACAAAACAGGACATGAGACCCATCGGAGAAGTGTCCTGGTATAGTCAGAGTGGCAGGCCGGAGGCTGCAGTAAGCAGCAGGCAGGCGGGAGAGCACCTGCCCGTCAGCCAGCCCCGAGCTTAACATCTCCCGGAACCAGCGGACGGAAATGGTGGACTTGACTGTTGCCCCTTCCATGCGGACAGAGGCTGACAGAGCCAGCTGGTGTCACACAGAGCGGGGCTCGGGACTGCACGGGTAGTTACAAGACCGGCAGACAAGGGGTACTAATTCATTTTTTCTCCTCTTTAAAATAAAAAGAAAAATATACAGTCGTGCTGTATATCAAGTTCCTCATCATTCTGCTTCATTACCGGTAGTGACTGTTGCCGTCAGTATTTTTAGAAGCAGGAGGACTGAGTGGCAGACTGACCTGGTAAGTACTTGCCAAACCTGAAATCCGGATCTACCACTTACTAGATGCTCGGAACTTTGCTTTCTTTTCTGTTAAATGTAGAGAAGAATAAGCACCTCATGGGCCTTCAAGAACAGCAGTCAGACAACGCATATATAAAAGTGCTTAGCACGCTGCCTCGTGTGTAAGTGCTCAATAAACGGTCCCTAGGATGACAGTGACAAGGCAGAGGAGGACAATGATCTTGGGGCAGACAGAAAATATCTTCTAGCATGACGTCCTTGCAAATTGCAGGGTTGGGTTTTGGGGTTTTGGGGTTTTAGTTTGTTTCCTTTTAGCTGTTGTAAAAGTATCTGAAGTATTGAGGTTTCTGTAATAAAATGCCTTATTAAAAAATAACAAAGTAATTCTTCCTGACAGAATTAGAAGAAAAAAATTTTAAAAACAACATTCAAACTTAAGCAAGTAAACTTTTTCTTCAAAGTAAAACATTAACCAGATCTTTCGCTTATTATATGTTTAAGATGTTTGATTCACACACTGTCAAGGCACAGGGATCAATCAGAATACCAGGAGCTCCTCTAGAAGAAAAATCAAGCAGCAGAGTCCTTATTCGATCAGGTAGGGAACAGAACCTCTGCATTCAAGTAGCACTTCACTCAGTTTGCTCAAAGATATGGTCTCTACGCAACCAAGTCCCAAATTTTAAACAAACAGCCCAGTCAGATGAATCACTTCCGGATGGTCTCACTTTGCCTACCAGCACTTTCTTACACAAATACTTCCTGTGAAGGAGTTTTATTTAGCAGCTCAATTGGAAACAGCGAGGAGTCCGTCAAATACCACATGGCTTAAAAATGTTCTAAACAGGTCCTACCACCAACAGATCCCCAAATTGCTAAACTTTGAAGCAGAAGAAATTATGCAGAAATCAGAGACAGGTCACCATGCAAAGCCAGAAAATTAAATTCCTAGAACATGCCAACATAGGCCCTCAAATATATTTTTACTATTTTTTCGTTGGGAACGTTAAAATATATAAACACAATTGTTACTCTGACCTTGAAGACCAGAAGAAATATATGCCAAATTCGATCAAACAAATGGCCCAATTAGCCCAGTTAGACTTTCCCAACCTTGACTGGTGGACAATCCATACACTTAGCTGGCCAGTTAACACTAGTTTCCTGTGGTCACACCCACTCCAAGACTTACTGAAAATAAGGGGAACTGGTAAAGTATTTAACCCAACTCTTGGCTGCAAGCTCCTTTCTTCCCCGTGAAAAGAATGCTCTATGTGTCACACTATATTCTTCATGAACTAATTAGAGACCATTTCATCTATTAACAAGAACAGAGAGGGAAAAAGAGTTAACAGTCCAAAATGCAAACTGCAATAGGACAAAGCAACTATCATTAACAGAACCAGGAAAAAAATCAAGACATTAGAAAATCAAATTAGTAAATCAGAACATAGATGTGAGACGCCTATCTAGAATGCTGATTTAACATAAACAGACAAAATGAAGAAGAGCCATAAAACAAACTATATAGATCTAACCTACCAACAGGTACCCCAAGACAGAACTAATAAATCAGAACCAATTATTAAAGGTTTAACAACTTCCTAGAGTTAAAACAAAAAAAGATAACATAAATCAAGAGTCTCCACATTACAGGCAAATTACTAAGCCAACATCGACTCTAATACGTAACTCGAGGAAACTTTGAGAAACAAGAATTTTTTGCAAGTTTCAAATCATGAAAAATTGTAAAAAAAAAAAAAAGTTACTTGTCACGGAGCTAAAATCAAGTTAGCTTCATTTAGATGTTTCTCAGTAAGTACAAGAAAATGAAGTCCTACACATTTTCTCAAGAAAAAAGAAATATAGGCGCACCCAGGTGGTTCGGTGGGTTGAGCCTCAGACTTTTGGTTTCCGCTCCGGTAGTGGGATTGAGCCCCAGGGCAGGCTCTATGCTCAGGGGGAAGTCTGCTTGGGATTCTCTCTCTCTCCCTCTGCCCCACTCCCCACAAAATAAATAAAATCTTTAAAAAAAAACAAAAAGGAAAATTAATTTTGCCATAAAAGAATAGAGTCTAGAAACAGAACTATACATAATTTAATATTTGACAAAGTAGATATCAATTGCTAATAGCTAGTAAAAAGATTGTGGGGTTTTTGTTTTGTTTTTTGTTTTTATGAGGTGGGGGGCAGGGGGCAGAGAGAGAGGGAGAAGCAGACTCCCCGCTGAGTAGGGAGCCCAAGGAGGGGGCGGGGCTCAATCCCAGGATATCATGACCTGAGCCAAAGGCAGAGGCTTAAGCCACCCAGGCACCCCAAGATTGCTTTTAAATGACGGAGTAATTTAGAAACACCAAGAGATTTAAAGACCTAGATTTCTAAGAAAAATTAAACCATTAAATCAAAGAAAAGTCAACAATATAAAATTCACATTTTAGGGGCGCCTGGATGGCTCAGTTGTTAAGCATCTGCCTTCGGCTGAGGTCATGATCCCCGGGTCCTGGGATAGAGCCCCGCATCGGGCTCCCTGCTCAGCGGGAAGCCTGCTTCTCCCCCTCCCGCTCCCCCTGCTTGTGTTCCCTCTCTTGCTGTGTCTCTGTCAAATAAACAAATAAAATCTTAAAAAAAAAAAAAAAAACTTCACATTTTAGCAAGGTTTTAGAGAAATTAAACTAAGCTTTGAATTGATAGAAGAAATTACAAAGAGAAAGATTTAACACCTAAACTGCATAAAATTTAAAACTTCCGTACAGGGGCGCCTGGCTGGCTCAGTCAGCCAGGGGTTGTAGGTTGGAGCCCCACAATGGGTGTAGAGATTACCTAAAAATAAAATCTTCAAAAAAATTAAAATAATTAAACTTCTGTACAGTGAAAAAACAAATCAAATGGAAAAATCAAGAGAAAATGTTGGTAGTAAATACAACAGAAGGTTGTGACCTCCGTATTACAAGACAGCTCATGACCCTATCAGACAAACATCATCAACAATTTGCATAATAAAATAAAACTGATAAACAAGTACATGGGGAAAATGTTTAAACTGTCCAGCAATCAAAGCAATACGATTTTAAACTGGAATTAGCCTAAATAAATTATGGATGTTATATAACCACTGAAAATAGTAATTAAGACAATAATATAGCAATTTAAAAATCTAACTTTGTGAATGCAACTATCTAAAAATTATGTAGACGATTCTTCCTTTTACTTAAGCCCTTCCTTTTTTCTTTATTATAAAATTCATGATCATTGTAAAAAGCATTTTAAATATACCAAAGGGTACTGAAATAAAAAGGAAAAGTCTTCTCACACCCTCCACGCCCACTCCACTCCCTAGAGGTATCCTCTATTTCCGGCGTTTCCTTCCAAACAAAAGCTTAAGTATGAAGTGAAAAACTAGGGCTACCAACCTTTAGGACCTTGAAAGTGCCCAGATAATTCTCCAGAAACGTTTATTAATGCCGCATCATCTTCGTATTAAATCTGCTTTTGCCCCAGGGACCAGGATAAACAATACATCTACTGAGTGCCTACCATATCTCAGACACTAGGCCAGGCACGTAACCCTCGCAGCACCTCCGTAAGATGCAGGGTATCTCCATTCTGCAAAGTACAAATTTAGGCTCACTCCCTCAGATTAAACAACTTGCAAAACCAGAATCAGAACTCACACCTGCCAAAACTGAAAGTCCTCATTCTTTTCACTTCACGTATCTCAACGGTCAAGATTTTAAAAACATTTTGTTCAGACTTTTAAAATGTCTTGCATGTAAGTATTATGAGACCATAGTCATAGGACTTTGCTCAGTACTCAGCACTAACGACAGCTGACTGACCAATCTATACAGATTACTCTCCACATTTTTTAAAAAACATTTTATTTGTCAGAGTGAGAGAGAAAAAGTACGCACAAGCAGGGGGAGCAGCAGGCAGAGGGAGAAGCAGGCTCCCCACCAAGCAGGGAGCCCGATGCGGGGCTCGATCCCAGGACCCTGGGATCATGACCTGAGCCAAAGGCAGACACTTAACTGACTGAGCCACCAGGCGTCCCTACTCTCCACATTTTTTAATTGTAACTTTTGCGAAGTGTCTCAGCTACACTACAGGGTAAACAGCAGTAAAACATTTTTCTGGCCACACTAGGAGCTAATCCTCCCATTTGTAACATTGTTACCGTGTGCAAAAGCACTCTTAGTTTGAACAACTTTAACAAATACACTTTAAATGCAACCAACTTTTTTTTTTTTAAAGATTTTATTTATTTATTTGAGAGAGAGAGAATGAGAGAGAGCACATGAGAGGGGTTAGGGTCAGAGGGAGAAGCAGACACCCTGCCGAGCAGGGAGCCCGATGTGGGACTCGATCCAGGGACTCCAGGATCATGACCTGAGCCGAAGGCAGTCGCTCAACCAACTGAGCCACCCAGGCGCCCATAAATGCAACCAACTTCTTACCAGTGAGTCTACCCAAGGCAGGTGCACCAAGGTAAGTTTCAGAAAAGAGAATAGAGGTTTTCCATCTGTGTCATCATTTTAAGAGTTAAGAATAGGTGTGCATGGATGGGTCAGTCAGTTAAGTGTTTGCCTTCAGCTCAGGTCATGACCCCAGGGTCCTGGGATCGAGCCCTGCATCATCGGACTCCCTGCTCAGCCAGGAGCCTGCTTCTCCCTCTCCCACTGCCTGCCACTCCCCTTGCTCTGTGCCCACTTCTCTCTCTAACAAACAAATAAAATCTTTAAAAAAGAGTTAAGACTAAATACTATGCCATACTTCAATTTAGTAATTATGAATACATGAATGTACCCAGCTTGCAATCAAACGTGCCATTAAGTAGCTACATTTATGTGGCCCCCTTACTCACACAGGGTCTCATGAGGCAATTAAATTAGTTTTCTCATCTGTAAAAGGAGAGCATGGGTCAACCTCCTAAAAATGAAGTGATATTCCTCCATTTGAGAATTCTAGAAGCTAGTGGGCAAGCTGTTCTTCCGAGCCACCTCACCTATCCATTTTTTATTTTCTTGCCTAATTAAATGTCTTTAACTTGTTTTCATGATCACAGTGTGCCAGCCTGGATATATCCGGATGTTACTGGAATTCTGATCCCAGGAAGAGAAGAGATGTAAAGAGCCCATCCTGTTCAATGCCAACAACAAAGACATATGCACAAAAGAGAATCTGTTCTCAAGAACAGATTTCTTTCCAAGATACTTTCTCAATTCCCCCAAATTACAGAAGGAGGAGTGTCTCTGTCTAGTGCCGTGCTCTTGTTAACACCATGTCGTCTCTGACAGTCTCCAACCAGCCAGAGCCCCTCCTCTCCTTCTATAAGGGGGCGGGGGCACCCTGCCCCTTCAGGTGGAATATGGACACAGCAAGAGGAAGGTGCCCCATGACAGCAAGCCTCTGAAAGAACACATGCTTCATTGTCAAAGACTGCTGGGGTTACCCTTCTTACTGTGACCTTTAACCTAACTGAATTTTCTCCTGGCTCCGCTCAGACGTTCTCCACACCTGCGCACTGCCTGTTCTGCCCGGCCTCATGTGTTCTCTTCTTGGGCCTGCTCACGTGGACATTCTGACCTTTCCCTTCCAATACTTCCTCCTGACCAAGACTCGAGCCCCTACCGTACCTCATATATTTAAATTTCACCTCTCTCGACTAAGTGAAAACATTACACACCTCTACCATACAACTGCTCCTTAGCCAAAACAAATGTAAGGCACAGTCAGAACAGGCAAAAAGATAAAAAATAAACCCACATTTAAAGTCCTTGGTCTGCTCTGCAGCCCTTAGCAAGAAGCCCTGAATCCTCAGATGATGTTTTATGCTATTTTATTAATTTCCATATTAAAGCTACTCTCCAAAAAACAGGAAAAAGCAGAATCTCTATATTCTCTTTTTTCCAACCACACCCAGTGCACACTTTTACGGAACCACTCCTAAATTTTCGCACTTAACCTTTCAGGGAAACACAAACCCACACCCACACAAAACTGTCATTTCTCTACAAACACCCTTACACTCACTATCTCCACGCACTCATGTTCATGCTCTCTACACAATCTCCTCTCTCCTCATGAAAGAGCTCTAATTCAGGTACGGGAGAAAATGGAGTGTCCTAGGATACACAATGCAGCCACTGTACTCGAAGGGGAGCTTTTAGTGGGAGGAGCATCAGTATTATAAACAGAACTAAAGAGGGGAAACTTTTTTCCCTTGGCTCTCTCTGATCTTTCTTCCTGGACTTGGAAGGGGTGTAAATTCCAGACCCTGGGGCTCCTCCAACTTGGGAGGCGTGGAGGTTGTGAGGGAAACAGGACGGGGGCCAATCCAAAAAGGCAAACTGGGCTCTCGCTAGAGGGGAAAGTGGGGCCCTAGCAGCACCCAACGGGAGCTGAAGGCCCAGCTAATGCGGAAGGGCAGGTGATTTGTCTGTGGTTTACACTTTTTGGGGGTGGCAGCTGCGACTTCAGATGGCCAATAGGGATCCCAGTCTTCCTTTCTCTGCAGGACATCCCCAGGCTTCTTCCTAGCCCTCTCTGGTAGTAAAATCTAAATACACGCTTCCAAAGTTGATTTTCTAATCAAAGCTTTAAACAACCACCACCACCACCACATCCTGTGATTGCCTCCATAAAAAAAGCCAGGCACATTTCCACAACGCCAGGCCAAGAGGGAAATATGCCATTATTATACCCTTCCTTACAACCCAAAGCATAAAAAATAAAGACTATCACAAATGTCTCACTGCCTTGGTCACTTCCTAAGTTTGCAAAATCGTCCAACTAAAAAATCCCCCAGGTGATCATGAATGTTGAAGGAAATAGACTACTTTTCTATTCTGGGAAAAACATCTGACAGAAAAGAATGTACCCCAAAGTAGATGGAAATGTACCTTGCTACTACAGCACTCGGAGAAGGAAATGTGACTGACAGAAAGCACCATTCTCATCAGGCTATCATAACCCAGCGTGAGGCTGAGTTCTAAAAGCCTTTTAAATCTTGCTTCTCAACTATGGGAGCCCATCAGAACCACTGGAAGCATTTAAAACATACAGGTGTCTGGATCTTCCAGCCCAGATCTACTGAACCAGAATCTCTGTGGTAAGGCCCAAATATCTGTATTTTTAAGTTTCCCAGGTGATCTAACGTACACACTTGGTTAAGAACCACAGTATGAATTGACTTTTTTTTTTTTTTTTTGAGAGAGAGAGAGCACGAGCAGTGGGGTGGGGCAGAGGGAGAGGGAGAAGCAGACGCCCAGCTGAGCAGGGAGCCCGAGGCGAGGCTCAATCCCAGGACTCTGGGATCATGACCTGAGCGGAAGGCAGACACTTAACTGACTGAGCCACCCAGGCGCCCCTGAATTGATTTAAAACAAAAAACTATTGCTCAGTCAAGAAGACCAATGCAAACTCAGGCTCTGGTGTCCTCGCTGAAATAAAACATCTATTTAGTTAGTTAAAGATTTTATTACTTTATTTGACAGAGAGAGAGCAAGAGAGAGAGAGAGAGCAAGCACAAGCAGGGGAAGCGCAAGCAGGGGAGCAACAGACTCCCCGCCGAGCAGGGAGCCCAAGACGGGACTCAATCTGAGGACCCTGGGATCATGACCTGAGCCGAAGGCAGCCGCTCAACCTACTGAACCACCCAGGTGCCCCTGAAATGAAACAGTTAAAGCAGAGGAGTAGTTGAACCACATTAGTGGTAGCAAGGGAATGGCAGCCAAGACACCCTCTGTTAAAAGGGAATTTTACTGTGGAAACCCAAGATTAAAACAAAAGCAGAACTGCTTCAGATGGAGAAGGGAGTTGGGGTTCTTCCCTCTCATTCCCAGGTCACCTCAACAGAGACCCCTAAGGCTTCACAGAGCACAAGATGGTCTCTCAGATACCAGCTGCAGCTTTCAGATTCTTTGACCTTCCAAAAACTAGATCTAGTCCACGGTTTTAAGTAACAGAGGACCTAATATTTTTCCCCCCACGGGGCCCTTACAAACTTTGTATGAGAAACATCCCCCTTTTCTAATTACATATTCACTTCCTGCTGTCTAACCTTCTGTTTATAGAAACAAGTGTTATTATCATTCGCCCCACCTAAATCACCACTAATCCCCTCCCCACAGTCTAAAGGAAAAGCTTTAAAGCTCAAAAAAGAAGACTGGATTCAAAACACCTAAAGCATGTTAGGGGCGCTGGGTGGCTCAGTCCTTAAGCGTCTGCCTTTGGCTCAGGTCATGATCCCAGGGACCTGGAATCCAGCCCCGCATCGGGCTCCCTGCTCAGCGGGGAGTGTGCTACTCCCTCTCCCTCTGCCCCTCCCCACTGCTCGTGCTCAGTAGGGAGCCTGCTTCTCCTTCTCCCTCTCCCTCTGCTGCTTCCCCTACTTGTGCTCTCTAGCTCTCTGTCAAATAAATAAATAAAATCTTAAAAAAAAAAAAAAAAACTTTTTAAAGCATGTTAGAGGTAGCACCAGGGACAGAAAAAGGAAAATGGGACCAGGGAGGGGCACAAAAGGGACTCCAACTTTGTCTTTTGAGAGGAAAAGGAAAAGGGCTAACACTTGTAACTTCAGGAATACAGGATGTTTGTTGTACTGTTCTCTGGACTTTCCTATAGTGTTTTAAGATTTTCAGAAGTAACCAAACTAAAACAAAAATACTCTTGTGTTTTAGCACCATTTGAAACATCCTTGATTTTCATTAGACTTTGATCACAAATACCTTTCATTATCCTGTGCTGGCCTTTTCCACCAAAGCTCACATATAGGAAACATGATCTGTAATTACATCTATCTGCCCGGGGGCCTTGTAAAGGAACACAAGCAACAAAAGAAATGAACCCCTGATAGCAAATTGACACTCTAAGAATAAGACCACAAGGTCTTGAGGCATCTGAAAAAAGGAAAACTGCCCTTATACATTCACTTCATGAAGAATGCAGAGGATGCTGACTTTGGTAAACTTTGAACATTGCCAAATGGATGGGCCTATTCCCAGGGCACTACCAAGCAGAAAATGAATCCAATTCATATATAAATCAAAACCAGTGAAGAACCAGTGAAACATTAAGGCCAAGAACTTCAAACATGCTATTTCTGGGGCACCTGGCTGGTTCAGTTATAAAGCATGTGACTTTTGATCTCAGGGTGCTGAGTTTGAGCCCCATGTTGGGAGTGGAGCCTATGTTAAAAAAAAAAAAAAAAAAAAAAGGTTTGCAAACCAAAACTGCTATTTCTCCCCTATAGCTGGTAGTGCCCAAAACATGCATCATAAGCACAAAACTAAACAACACAAATCTGGACATTTTTCAGAATACGTAAGTGCCCATCAGAGAGTTTCACAATAAACTGCCATCAAGGCTACTTGCTCCCATGAGTAAATACCCTACCCATACTTAATCCTTTAAACTACCAGCCTCCTACCTCCACACCTACAACACATTCAAAGAGATCTTTATCTGTGTTCACACCGTAACAGCTCCCTTCTCTCCAGCCCGCCAATCTTTACCTCTTTGCTTCTTCCAAATGACAAAGGTACTCATAAGCCACATTCTGACGTCTCCTCTCATCCATCTCCTCTGCAGTGAGTCTCTCATTATCCAGGACAGCTAAAACATGAAAGAAAGAATGTAAACACAGGAATCCATAACCTTTCTGAGTGACAAAAGAATGCCACAGCATCAAACTCCTGTTAGTCACCTAGAAAGGCAGGGTACCCTGTGGACCTGTGGACAGCCAGATGTACTAGAATGACTCTCCTAAAAGAGGAACTATAGGGTTTCAACTACATTCATCTTACCCCTTTTAAAAGTACGATAATATAAACATTATTTACAACATAAACAATAAAGTCTATTGTAACTTGAAAAATACTGAGTTGAGATTTTGGCCCAAATTTGTTCTATCTGCCAGACTCTCTCTAAATACAGAGCTGAGCATGTTGTTTTCCCTTTTTTATTAATAACCAAGGCCAGCAGTCATTGAGAACTAAGTGGCAGTAATTGTGCGAAGCATTTTACATGCATCCTCTCACTGAAGCCCACAACAGTCCCGCTGTGATTATCACCCCCGTTTTACAGATGAGGAAACAGGCTGGGTGATCTTAGCTCCACCGCTTTAATAAGCGCTTGGATCCGGATTCAAACCCAGGCAGTCCGTCTCCATCTGCCTCCTTCATGGGCACCCAGGGTATGGCATAAACTCCACATTTCTTGGGACGGCGCTCAAGGCCTTTCCCAATTTGGCCCCAACTATTTTGGAAACTCTTCTCCCTCTCCCTGCCCCTCCTCCTCCCACCACTGTGCCCTTCTACCCTTCAAGACCTTAATTCATGCTCTTTCCTCAAGTTTCCTCTCTGACCCCACCCTGCCCTGTCCAGCTTTACATCCTTCAAGGCTGTTGAAATGTGGCTCCCTGTGTTCTCGCTGCCTTCCCCCAAGCCCCTCCTCCGCACCCACCCCCTGCTTTCGCCCGGCTGGTTCAGCACCTTTTATCTCCATTACACCTTACTAGCATTAGGGTGTACACCTGTCCCTCTCTGATTAAAACGTTCTTGGAAGGCAGGGCCCGGTCCTACTCATCTTTAATTTCACAAAGCGACACAGTACCGCAGACATAACTGTTGAGTGAAATTACCCTAAAAAAGGGCCATTATTCCCAGAATATAAACTAAAAACGAAATCTCAGGATTCCAAAGGACTCTCCTTCGGCCACCTACAGTTCAATGACGTCCCATGGACAGCTACAGAAAATGAGGTTCAGAAAAATGAGGAAGTCATACGGTTGCTTTTTTTTTTTTTCTTGTTTTAATTTTTGAAATTCTGACGAGGGAACTAAGCCCGAGAAAGGTGAAGTGGCCCGCCCGGGGCCGCCCCTCTCCGCTGGCCTGGGGCCGGGGAGGTCCGCACCCCGGGTCCAGCTCGCAGGAGGCAGTCGGGGCAGCGCCTCCCCCGAGAAGCGCGAGCGGAGCCCGGGCCTCCGGGACACGCCCTGCCCCGGCCTCCTGCCACCTCACCCGAAACCGTCCCCCCCGAAATCTCGGCGGCTCCAGGAGGCCGGAGGCGCCGGGTGGGGCCCTCGGGTCGTGGCGCCCCGGCCCAGGCGAGGAGGCCGCCTGCGTCCTCGCCACCGCCTCGGAGACCCGGCTGGGCGCCGCGCCGCCCGCCACCCCTCCCTCCCGCCGCCCGGCCCGGCCGGCTCTTCCGGGTCCGCGCGGCCCGCAGCCGCCCTGCCGCACCCTCCCGCCGGCCCGAGCCCCCGGGAAACCGGCTCCCCGGAGGCAGAGAGCCCGGCCCCGAAGCCCCAGTGCCGCAGAGCCCCCGCACTCACAGCCATAGTGCGGCCGGGCCACGCCCAGTCCGTCAACCTCGTCCGCGGCGGACATGGCGGCCGAGCCCGGGTCTCTGCTGAGGAAGCGGTGAGACCTCGAAGGAGCGGACTGCCGCAGCTACAGCTCCGGCGGAGTGCGCGGGCTGCCCGGCTCCCTGAGGCCCCGCCCACGCCCCGGCCCCGCCCCCGCAGGCCCGCCCCGCGGGCCCCGCCCTGCCGTGCCGTCGGGAGCGGGCGTAGAGGAGGCGGTCCCGCCCCGCCCCTAGCCCCGCCCTGCGCAGCAACGCCCTCAGGAGGTGGAAGGAAGGAGGCGGAGCCCGCCCGCCCCTGGAGCTCCGGGTCCTCTCTGCGCCGCGGGGAAAGCCGTCCCGCCCCGGAGCCCCGCCCTGCGGGCCGCCGCCCCATGGGCGCGTCAGCGACGGGAAAGGCCGCCTTGCTGAAAAAAAGCGGAGTGTTCCTAAACCGGAGAGGAGGTTGCACGAAGAAAGAGGTATTCCAGAAAAAACAAAAGCTTATGGGCCGGGATTAAATTCAGCATTAAATAAATGCACATAAAAGTTTAAAAAAGAGGCACCTGAGGGGCTCAGTCCGTGAAGCGTCTGCCTTCAGCTCGGGTCCTGGGGTGGAGCCGCTCGGTGGGGAGCGGGCTTCTCCCTCTCTCTCTGCAGCTTCCCCTCCTTTTGCTCTCTCTCCCTGTCAAATAAATAAATAAAATTTTAAAAAATAATAAAAATAGGGGCGCCTGGGTGGCTCAGTCCTTAAGTCTACCCTCAGCTCAGGTCATGGTCCCAGGGTCTTGGGATGGAGCCCATCCTGCTCGGGGGAAGCCTGCTTCTCCCTCTCCCGCTCCCCCTGCTTGTGTTCCCTCTCTCGCTGTGTCTCTCTCTGTCAAATAAATAAATAAAATCTTTAATGATAATAATAATAAGAGTTTAAAAAAGGCTTGAAATGAAAAGCACGGGCCCCCTCTTTTCTCCTGCCTACGGAACTAAACTCCTTCGCACCGAAGTGTTCCAGGAAGGCGTCCTTGCAGTGGCCCAAAGTCTTCTCGGGGGACACAAGGAGGACCCAGACTGCCGCAAGGGTTGCAGGGTCTGGCAATCTGGCCTCGTCCCCTCCCAGATTCGCCCGCTGGCGCCAGATTCCAACTGCCCAGGCCCCCTCCTATTTGAGAAGTGGTCGCTAAAGCAGGAGAACTGTCCAAGCTTCCTTCCCTTGGTTTCCCTGCCTCTGTTCTTTGCAAGTTCTTCTTTTTTTAGGGGATTCGTAGCCCTTTTTAGGGATGCCCCTTCTCCTTATGGCTTGTGGCCTGAACTTAAAATACTGGTATTCAACGGAATTCTGTCCTTAACCTCTTCCGTTTTTTCCTTTGCCCTCTCCTCGGTATTTTTATTCCCACTCACCTTATACTGGCTGAAGAGCTAGCTGTAAATGTACATCTCCAGACCAGACTCTAGAAGACTTGACTCAGTTTTTTCAACTGTGTAATGGACATCTTCACCTGTAAAGCTTGCAGACACTTCAAATATAACGTGTTGAACACTGACTTTTCCTGCTATCTTCTCTGTTAATAGAAGTGCTCATTGGCCTTCAGGACACCCCAGGCTCCCTGCCTCACGCCCTACATCTAGTTGGTATTCTGAAGGATCTTGCTTTTGTCTCTATCCCCTCTGTCATTATACTACTTAGACTATCACCATCTCTGTTCTCTCTTCTGCCAGCCAGCTCCTCACTGTCACCAGCATGTGCTTCCTAAAGTGCAAATGCCCTTGTGGTCCTCCTTTTTACATTGTTTCCCTATTATTCCCTTCAGAATATGGTCCAAGTTCCTTAATGTGTCAAATAAGCCCCTTCACAACCTGACTCCAGGCTTTTTTTTTTTTTTTAAGTAGGCTCTGCCCCCAACCTGGGGTTTGAATTTATGACCCTGAGATCGAGAATCATATGCTCTACAGACTGAGCCTGCCAGGCACCCCCTGACTGGAGGCTTTTTGCTCTAGCCATTTGCAATCTATTAGGTCTTTCTTCAAAATATCAAAGTGAGAATCTTGAAACCCTAGAACAAAACACCTTTCATTAAAAACAGGCAAAGGTTTGGGGCGTTAGGGGTGATTCAATGGGTTAAGCTCTGACTCTTGATTTTGGCTTAGGTTACGATCTTAGGGTCGTCAGATCCAGCCCCCCCCTCCCCCCCCCCCCCCCCCCCCGGGTGTGGAGCCTGCTTGGGAGTCTCCCTCTTCCTCTCCACCCCCAACCCCCCACCCCCCGCTAGTGCTCTCTCTCTCTCAAAAAATAAATAAAACAGGCAAAGATTTAATTTATTACAATTTCAAAAGTTCTTAAACTGTCAAGTTCAGCTTAGAAATTTTATTATTTTATGCCTGGCATATTTTACCAATCACTTTTCAGAAACTTTTAATAATTTTTGGTCCCATTCACAAACTTAGTTAATTCAACATCCCCAAATATTTAAAATTATGTCTATAAACTTAATTTATTAGGTTTTCTATTCAATTTCTTCAAATGTCTAACCTAGAAACTTTTTGAGGCTTAGCAATCCTTATAAATCAAACTTACAAATCAATGAATCTAAATTTCTCTTAGATGGCCCAGTTCTGTGTGCAAAATTAGTAAGATTTCAACCCTAAATCTTAAGTCTAAAACTAACTCTATTATACATATGAGGCTGTCACTCTAATGAGCCAAATTTTCTTAAACATTACAAGTGCAGAGGCACATGGTTGGCTCAGTTGGTAGAGCATGTGGGGTTTTTTTTGTTGTTTTTTTTTTTTAAGATTTTATTTATTTGACAGAGAGAGAGAGAGCACAAGCAGGGGGAGCTGCAGAGGAAGAGGAAGAAGCAGGCTCCCCACTGAGCAGGAAGGGGATCCTGAGTTCAAGCCCCAAGTTGGGGGTGGAGATTACATAAAAAAAAAAAAAAATCTTTTTAAAAAATTGCAAGTGCATAAAATGTGAAATATGCACATATTTCTTCTTAACCCCAACATATTAATCCCATAGTTTTTACCCCATTAAGCTCTTCTGTACTTAATTTTTTTTATTTATTTTATTTTATTTTATTTTATTATTATTTTTTTTTTATTCTGTACTTAATTTTAAAGCTTCTCTGAGTTGAAAGGTACAGAGCTGCTAAGAAAGTTTCCAACCTAGTTAATTAAGATTACTTTTGATCAGACATTTCCACTGGACATAACTCCTGGACCTGCAAACTTTCAGAACCATTCTTCTCACTGTGCCAACTCACTTTGAGCTTCTTTTCATATTATGTCATAGATTGCAAAACTTGTTATCTATTCCTCTGACTACTCTTAGAAATCTTCAAGTCCTACCCAGTTTATCTTTTGATTTTATTTTATATTTCTTGGCTTTTTAAAACACATATATATGTTTTTATTTTAGTTCCAGAGACCTTTGTAATGGGTGGAATCCAAATACATAAATGTTTTTTTCTAATGATAAAGGTTATGAACCTAGTGGGTTCATGCTTTTTTTTTTTTTTTTTTTTTTTTTTTT
>NW_022589768.1:4842651-4927137 GCF_004348235.1 Phoca vitulina | reverse complement strand
TAGGGACTCCAGGATCATGACCTGAGCCGAAGGCAGTCGCTTAACCAACTGAGCCACCCAGGCGCCCCTTTTTTTTTTTTTTTAAGTAAACTCTAGGTCCAAGTGCAGCTTGAACTCATGACCCCAAGGTCAAGAATTTCATGCTCTACCCAGTGAGCCAGACAGGAACCCTTAGTGCATTCTTTCTTATTCCTAGGACCATGCAATTCTAACTGGTATTTAAATCAATATCCCAGGGGCACCTGGGTGGCTCAGTCATTAGGCATCTGCCTTTGGCTCAGGTCATGATCCCAGGGTCCTGGGATGGAGCCCCACATCGGGCTCCCTGCTCTTCGGGAAGCCTGCTTCTCCCTCTCCCACTCCCCCTGCTTGTGTTCCCTCTCTTGCTGTGTCTCTCTCTGTCAAATAAATAAATAAAATCTTTTTAAAAAATTAAAAAAAAAATAAATCAATATCCCATTGAATTTCAGATATCTCAAGATAGCTATATCTGATGGTCACAAATTAACTCATTCTTCATAATTATAATAACTGAGTCTTTACTGGACTAAGTATTTTGTATTTATTTTCTCATCTGAGTCTCATAATAACCCATAGTAAGAGTTCTCATAGTAAGAACTATCAGGGGTGCCTGGCTGGCTCAATCGGTAGAGTAGAACTTACTTTAAAAAAAAAAAAAGAATTGGGGTGCCTGGGGTGGCTCGGTTGGCTTAGCGTCTGACTCTTGATTTCAGCTCAGGTCATGATCTCAGGGTAAGATCGAGCCTGGCCTTGGGCTCTGCACTGGGCATGGAGCCCGCTTAAGATTCTCCCTCTCCCTCGGCTCCTGCCCCACCTACAAAAAAGAAAAAAAAGAAAAGAACTAGCATTATCTCCAATTTACAGATGAGAAATGGAGATCTAGTAATTCAACTGAAGCCACATAGCAAGAGGCAGAGCTGGAACTCAAACCGCAGGTCTAATGACAAAGCCCACATGCCTGGTCAATAAACCCAAGATTCAGAGAAATGCACGTTAAGATCAAAACTGGCCCCTTAGTACTTCTTGCCTATCAGAGTAGCAATGTTTTGTTTGTTTTAATTGATACTGTTGGCAAGGGGATGCACAGCTGGTTGGGCTAAATTGATACAATCTTGCTGAAGTCCAGTTTGGCATTATGCAGCTGTCCTTCAACCAAGGAATCCTCTCTTGGAATGTATCATAATGGAATTTTTTTAAAAGATTGTATTTATTTATTTGAGAAAGGGATAGTGAGCACCAGAAAGAGAGAGACCACTGGCAGAGGGAACAGCAGAGGGAGAGGGAGAAGCAGATTCCCTGCTGAGCAAGAAGCCTGATAAGGTGCTGGATCAGGACCTGAGCCAAAGGCAGAAGCTTAACGGACTGAGCCAGCCAGGTGCCCCTCTTTTTTTTTTTTTTTTAAGTAAATTCTACCCCCAACATAGGCCTCAAACTCATAACCCTGAGATCAAGAGTTTCATGCTCCTGACTGAGCCAGCCAGGTGCCCCATAATGAAATTATTTTTAATGTGCAAAAATTAGCAATAAATATGCTTATTGGAAATGTCCTAAATGCCCATCGCTAGGCTTTTAAACCAGCAAGGGCACTTCCACACAATAAAATTCTATACAGCCATAACCGTGATGATTTGTGGTTCTGGTCAGGTTTGACTGGCTACAAGGGATAGAGACCCACTTGTTTTACCTCTAAAGAAAAAAGAGTAGAAGAGAGGCATTTAAAATAAAGATATATATGGACTGGAACTGGAGCGAGAAAAACAGGACTAGGGGAGCCTGGGTGGCTCAGTTGGTTAAGTGACGGACTCTTGGTCTCAGTTCAGGTCATGATCTCAGGGTCCTGAGATGGAGCCCCACGTCAGGCTCCACTCTCAGCAAGGAGTCTGCCTGAGGATCCTGTCTCCCTCTCCTTCTCCCCCTCCCCCAGCTCACTCTCTCTCTCTCCCTTTCTCTCTCTTTCTCCCTCCCTCTCAAATAAATACTAAATCTTTTTTTTAAAAAAGAAAAACAGGACTAATGGAAGGTTGAAGGCATCTCTGCTTCTCTGCAGGTCTGCTCTTACCCGATTCTTTTTTTTTTTTAAGATTGTATTTATTTATTATTTTTTAAAATCTTTTTTTTTAGGGCGCCTGGGTGGCTCAGTCGTTAAGCGTCTGCCTTCGGCTCAGGTCGTGATCCCAGGGTCCTGGGATCAAGTCCCACATCGGGCTCCCTGCTCGGCAAGAAGCCTGCTTCTCCCTCTCCCATTCCCCCTGCTTGTGTTCCTGCTCTCGCTATCTCTCTCTCTGTCAAATAAATAAATAAAATCTTAAAATAAATAAATAAATAAAATCTTTTTTTTTTAAAGATTTTATTTATTTGTTTGACAGAGACACAGCGAGAGAGGGGGAGTGGGAGAGAGAGAAGCAGGCTTCCCGCTGAGCAGGGAGCCCGATGCGGATGTGGGGCTCGATCCCAGGACCCTGGGATCATGACCTGAGCCCAAGGCAGATGCTTAACGCTTAACGACTGAGTCACCCAGGCGCCCCTAAAGATTTTGTTTATTTGTGAGAGAACACAAGTAGGCAGAGCAGCAGGCAGAAGGAGAGGGAGAAGCAGGCTCCCCACTGAGCAGAGAGCCCAATGCGGGGCTCGATCCCAGGACCCTGAGATCATGACCCGAGCAGAAGACAGACGTTTAACCAACTGAGCCACCCAGGCACCCCATCTTACCCTCCTCTTTTTGACCAACAGCTTCCTCCATTCTAATTTTTTCTGCTCCTTCACAACTCTGACTTCTATTTATTTGGCTTGCCAGGGCCTTAATTCAAGGTCACAGCATCCTTACGCCATCAGCTCCTTTGAGGATAGTCTCAGTTGCCCAATTCTATAACCCAGGAGCATGATTGGACCAGCTCATCTTTTCACCTCATGGGTATGTCTCTGACCGTCCACAGGTGGGCTGCCCTTCAATCGGATGCCAACCCTTTAGTTCAATTAGCTGTGGTCAGGAGATAGAGCCAATTAAGGATAGAAAACTATGAGCTAGGCAATATTTCCTTCAATGGGACGCTGGGTATGCAAATGATGATCCGTATTTCTAATATGATGGTTAAGTGAAAATAGCAAATTATGAACTGATAAATATATTATGATACTATTTTTGCTTTAAAAGTATAGAAATAGGGGCACCTGGGTGGCTCAGTCATTAAGCATCTGCCTTCAGCTCAGGTCATGATCCAGGGTCCTGGGATTGAGCCCTGCATCGGGCTCCCTGCTCGGCGGGAAGCCTGCTTCTCCCTCTCTCTCTGCCTACTGCTTGCGTTCCCTCTCTCGCTGTCTCTCTCTGTCAAATAAATAAATAAAATCTTTTTTAAAAAGTATAGAAATAGTAAGGCTTGAAGCATATACATCAATATATTAATAATGGTTTCTCCAGGTGGTGGAATTCCAATGGATTTGTGTGTGCTTTGTTTATTTGCTTTTTTGTATTTACCAAGTTTTCTATAATGAGGTACTCAAAATACTCTTTCATCAGTAAGTATAAATATGAATCAAGTTAGTAACTATGAAATAAATTAATCAATTAAAATTAAATTACAAAATAATAAGCCAAATGGTCACTTTGGCAGATGGAATTGGTTCATGACCTCAAGGAATTTACAGACTCATGGGAATGGAGTAATATTAACAGTATAGCTTCAGATAAGCACCATAATAGAAGTTTCTCTTGACCTGGAATACCTTTAATCCCCGTATCTGCCTGGGAAACTCCTATTCAACTTCCCAGACACAACTCAAATGTCACTCCTCCCCCAGGCAAAATTAATCACTTCCTCATTCATTTTTCAGTAGCACTTTAGAAACCATGTCTTCAAAAATAAGTTCCAAGTTTTTCACATTTTAATACTTCTGAAATCAGGATAGGTCTTACAATCAGTATTTTAAAAAAACTAGGCAACTACCAGATAGAGAAGTAGGTGGAAAAATAACATGATGTCATTTCTTGCAAATGTGTAATCTTAACTAATTTCTCAGGAAAGGTCAAAGAACTTTCAGGGCTAGAATGGATGACAGATTCACTTTTTTTTTTTTTTTTTTTTGGAGATTTTATTTATTTATTTGACAGAGAGAGACTGCGAGAGAGGGAACACAAGCAGGGGGAGTGGGAGAGGGAGAGGCAGGCTTCCTGCCAAGCAGGGAGCCCGATGTGGGGCTCGCATGACCTGAGCTGAAGGCTGACGCTTAATGACTGAGCCACCCAGGCGCCCCTGACAGATTCACTCTTTAGGAATAGTTAAGTGGATCCAAAAAGTTAGACTCTTCACTAAAAGTATAGTTTAGAAAAGATGCCAGTAAGTAATTCCAGTGATAAACGTATGCTATTATAGATCAAGTTTTTAAAAAACATATACATTTGAGGGGCACCTGGGTGGTTCAGTGAGTTGAGTGGCTGACTCTTGATTTTGGCTCAGATCATGATCTCAGGGTCGTGGGATCGAGCCCCATGTTGGGCTCCCCCACTCAGGGGAGTCTGCTTGGGATTCTCTCCACTTCCCTCTGCCCCTCCTCCCACTTGCCCTCTAAATAAATAAATACATAAATACATAAATACATAAATAAATAAAATCTTTAGAACATATACATTTGATAGGATAGTCTTTTTTTATTATTATTAAGTAAACTCTACCCCCAGTGTGGGGCTCAAACTCATGATCCCAAGATCAAGAGTTGCATGGTCCACCCACTGAGCCAGTAGGTGCCCCTAGGATATTCTTAATATCCCAAAAGGCTGTTGGAACTTGATGATGCAACCCACAGTCAAAGTTGTCTTTGAGAGGCTCCTGGGTGGCTCAGTCGGTTAAGTGTCTGCTTTCAGCTCAGGTCATGATCCCAGGGTCCTGGGATTGAGTCCTACATTGGGCTCCCTACTCAGTGGGGACTCTGCTTCTCCCTCTGCCCCTCACCTCAGGCCCCCCCCCACTTGTGCTCTCTCTCTCTCTCTCACTCTTTCTCTCAAATAAATAAATAAAATCTTTAAAAAAAAGTTGTCTTTGATTCCAGGAAGTCTATAACCTTATATAAGTCTATTATAGCACATAGCTCATTGAATTATAATTATTTACTTACCCATCTTCCCAAACAGATCATTAACTCCTCAAAGAGAGACATTTGGGTGGATAAAGTCAGCATGAATAGTTAATAAATGTGGCATCCTTACTGTTGGAATTTTAAGATTTGCTTTTTATATAGTTTATACAGAAATTTTCCAGAATGATGGATTCCCTAGGACAGACAGTAACACTTTTGACTGATTTGGTCCCTTGTATGAGAACTTACACGGTTTTAGATACCAGCATCTTGTGGATGAGGCTAGTTGGGCACTCCACCCCTCTCTGACAGGATTGACTCCATATATTCAATGAGTCTTTTGAACAGATGTATCCAATAATAAATGGGTATTCCATTTGATCTCTGACCTGATTTCTCTGTTCCTCTAGCCTGAACACCTTGGGCAAACTGAGGCTAGAAATACAACAAAGGCAACTACATACAGCAAATTATAGAATACAGTCAAGTGGTGGGTCTCTGTTATGAGCCAGTTTTCAACTTTATTAAACTTTAAGTGTTATCTATCATTGTTAAACTCTCCTTTACCTCTTCGTTTGAAGAAAACCTATTTTGCCTTGTACTTCAGGTATTCAGATATTCTGGATCTTATGTCTGAGCATAGCCCCTGACAAGTAGTCTGACTTTAGATACTTCTTCAACCTCACGGTTTTTCAGAAAGGAGCAAAATGTTTTAACTACCTGTTTATAATTGCAGCCATTTACCAACTACTTACTATGTTCTAGAATGTGCTAGGTGTTTTATATATATTGTCTTATGTAATCTTCACAATAATTCTATGAGACAGATATAATTATCCTCATATTATAAATGAGGAAACAGGTACATGTAGGCTAGGTATTTTGCTCAAGTGATAAGATTCAGAGTTAGAGGGGTGCCTGGGTGGCTCAGTCGTTAAGCGTCTGCCTTCGGCTCAGGTCATGATCCCAGGGTCCTGGGATAGAGCCCCATGTCGGGCTCCCTGCTCGGCGGGAAGCCTGCTTCTCCCTCTCCCACTCCCCCTGCTTCTGTTCTCTCTCTCGCTGTGTCTCTCTCTGTCAAATAAATAAATAAAATCTTTAAAAAAAAGAAAAAAAGGATTTAGAGTTAGGAACCGAGCCTAAGTCTTCTAAAATCTCTGGCCAATTGCTATTCGCTACCACCTCCCAGTTCATAGACAGTGTGTCAGTGAGGCGTTGTTAGTCACTTTTTGCACGTGCCTAATTCCCTCTGGAAACCCTTCAAGAAACATTTATGAACATCTGTGTCCTGGCCTAGGGACGACTAACACCAGAGACCCGGAAGCTGTGGGAGGAAGCCAGGAAGTCAGCCCAGAATGGAGTTGGGGCATTGGTTTCTGGGCTGGGGTTAGAATAGGCCGCAAGTCACTACTGCAGTCTCAAGGCTAAAGACAAAGGACAAATGTTAAGGACCCATCAAGACACATAGTGAGGAACCACGAGCTCAGAAGGTAGCCAGGTCAAAGTGTGGAGAAAAGAGGTAGCTGAAGCGAGGAACCACCTCCTTCGCAGGCCTGGGTCCTGGGACAAGCCTCCACCAGCAGGGCGCTCTCAGGGCATGTCTTTTAAACATCCACAGGATGACAGTGGGTTACTAGTTACAACAGCTAACTTGTAATGAGTGCCTACCGGGTCTGGTTCTAAATGCTTGATATGAGTCATCTTATTTGACTGTCATAACAGGCCTGTGAGGCAGGAACTACTATAATTCTCCCAATTGAAGGATAAGGAAAAGGACTCAGAAAGGTTAACTAATTTTCCAAAGATTACACAGGTAATTAGTGACATACCCTGGACTCAAACTGCATTTGACCGAAAGCCCTGCGCGTGAACGCTTGTCTGTTGATACGCCACCCCCTGTCTGCGGTAGCAGCTACCTAGGGAACTGACTTGGAAGATTTGTGAGGCCATATCCACCAATGAACAACACGAGCACCGACATGACAAAGTACTCATGGAGCTTTTGGACGTCAAGAAATCGTTTGAGGAGCGCTGAGCAGAGAACAGTTGATTTTTCTTTTAATTTTTCTTTATTTATTTTTGAGAGAGAGAGAGCATAAGCAGGGGGAGGGGCAGAGGGAGAAGCAGGCTCCCCACTGAGCAGGGAGCCCAATGCGGGGCTCAATCCCAGGACCCCGGGATCATGACCTGAGCCAAAGGCAGATGCTTAACCAACTGAGCCACCCAGGCACCCGATTTTTTTTTTTTTAAGTAAACTCTACATCAAACATGGGGCTTGAACTCAAGACCCCGAGATCAAAACTCACATGCTCTACCGACCTAGCCAGCGGGGCGCCCCAAAAACAGTTGGTTTTTCCTAGATGGTGGAAGGTTTCCTAGAAGAGGTGTTATTAAGCAAGTCTTCCAAGGAATGACCAGTGGAAAGTGTGAGAAAGCACAAGTTGGGGAAACAGTGTAAACAAAGCCAGCGAATTGTAAGAACGGATTGTGTATGGGCATGTGCACGTGTGTATGTGTCCCGCTTACCCCCTAGCTCCCTCACTCGTCTCCAAAAGCAGAGGCCACAAGATGCCTGAAGAAGTCCAAGTGGAACCTCTTTAGAAAGATGCCCAATCCTTGCAAGGGGTGTGACCTCCTCTTTCCCCACTTACCATGGGTTGTTGGTTGGGTAATGGGTGGATACTTGGGGTGAAAGGGGTCATAAATAACGTCTCCCTTCGTCACTCCTCATTCCCTTGAAGACTGTATGCAGGTGGCAGAATGCTCAAATCCTCAGTGGAGTGCCACTCTGCTATGGGCCCCTCCAGAAATAAAATGGAGAAAATCTCTCTAGGCCTTTCACGAGATCCCAGGCCGACTGGGAACATTTCTACCACCACTTACATTGCTAGAATAGGGCAACGTAAAGTACTGTGAGGCACCAAACATATGTAAAGACTATAACAGAAAAAAATGTCACACGCACAGACGCCAGTCATGTTTCTCCCTCAGACCCTAGTTAACTGATCCCCATCCAGTCTGGTGAGAAAATGGCCAGGGTCTAGCTTCTCCTGCATGGTACAGAGCCGGGCTCTCTGAGCCGTAAGTACCAATCATGTTGTTCAGTTCAGTGGAATCACTGGCCACACCCTCATGTAGCAAAGCATCTAATGTAGCAGAATTCATGTGTGAAGCTTCAACAAAGCTTAATTTCAAGATTGTGCCTTATATTCTGGGGTGCCTGGGTGGCTCATTTGGTTAAGCATCTGCCTTCGGCTCAGGTCATGATCCCAGGGTCCTGGGATGGAGCCCCACATCAGGCTCCTCACTCAGCAGGAAGCCTGCTTCTCCCTCTCCCACTCCCCCTGCTGTGTTCCCTCTCTCGCTGTGTCTCTCTCTGTCAAAAAATAAATAAAATCTTAAAAAAAAAAAAAAAAGATTGTGCCTTATATTCATCTACTCATTTATATACCAACTGCCCTAAGTGACACCCTTCTTCAGAGAGCCTTCCCTGATGCTCGGGGTAGCTCTTCTCTGGTTCTCATATTCTTTTTATTTTTTTAAGATTTATTTATTTGAGAGAGAGAGCATGAGTAGGGGGAGGAACGGGGGTGGGGGGGAAGGAGAAAGAATCCTCAAGCAGACTCCCTGCTGAGCGCTGAGCCTGACGTGGGGCTGGATCCCAGGGCGCTGAGATCAAGACCTGAGCTGAAGTCAAGAGTCAGATGCCCAGTGGACTGAGCCACCCAGGCACCCCTCTCGTATTCTTTTTTGTATTGAAACTCTGTGTCTGTAGGTCTGTTTCCCCCCCAACTATTCTATGTGCTTCTCTCTTTTTTAAATTTTTTAAAAGATTTTTTAATTAATTAATTAATTTAATTATTTATTTATTTTAAGTAAACTTTACACCCAACGTGGGGCTCAAACTCACAACCCTGAGATCGAGAGTGGCATGCTCTATCGACCGAGTCAGCTGTGTGCTCTTCTGAGTGCTTCTTGAGAGAATTGTCCCGTTTATAGCTGTAGTCACAGCACCTTGGGCTGGGTCTGGATGTAATAGGTGTGTAATGAGTGTTTACTGAATTAAACTGAATAAGGTGGAGAGATACAATGTGGAGTTGGTCATATATTCATATATCCTGTTTGTGATACACCCGTGACTCTAGATCTAGGACAAGCTGTGCTGGGGCCTAGACGCAAGGCTAAGATCTGAAGTGCGTTGGGTTTCCAAGTTGCCTGGAGAAAGAAATGTTATGTACCCTGCCGACAGATGATAGATCCAGAGCAAGAGCCCTGCTCAGGAGTAAAAGCAAGCTTCTGGCTTCAGGATCCCCAGATTGTGTTTTGTTTATTTTTTATTTACTTTTAAAGATTTTATTTATTTATCTGAGAGAGAGAGAAAGATTGAGAGAACAAGTGGGAAGAGGAGCAGAGGGAGAAGCAAACTCCCTGCAGAGCAAGGAGCCTGGTGCGGGACTCAGTCCCAGGACCCTGGGATCATGATCTGAGCTGAAGGCAGACGCTTAACCGACTGAACCACCAGGTGCCTTCCCGAGATTGTGTTTTAGAGAATCTGATGGGTGGCAAGACAGGTGGGATGGATATGCCATCCTGGCTTCAGGGAGAAAAGCTGGACATCTGTGGCCTGGGGCCTCACTGTGGATGAAGACTCGTATCTGGGGTGAATGGCAGGGTCATACCAGAAGAGACCAGAATGGAGAGTCTAAGCCAGAGCTCATGTAAGAGTCTTACGTTCTACAATAAGGAGATCCAACACTCTCCTGCAGACAATAGGAAACTATTTAAGATTTTATAAGCAGAGGAGGAGTATGATTCGGGTCAACAAAAATTTATGAAATATTTACTTTGCATTAGGTACAAACAAGGGTATAAAGTAGAGTTAAACATGGTCTCTGCCCTTTAGACAAGTACACAAGATGAAATAAAAAGTAAGTGAAACCCAAGAGTAGAAAGTGTTCTAGAGATCCAGAGGAGATTCTGTCTGCCTGATGGAGGAGATCTGGAAATATTTCATGGAAAAGGAGTATTTCAAAGGGGCCTTAAAAAATGGGTCCTTTATGAACATAGAATTCACTAAAGTGGCAACATGAACAATCAATAAACTTGTTTTATGTTTTTTTCTTTTCAGTTTTTTAAAAAATATTTTATTTATTTATTTAAAGAGAGAGAGAGCGCACAAGCAGGGGGAGCTGCAGAGGGAGAGGGAGAAGCAGACTCCCCGCTGAGCAAGGAGCCCGATGTGGGGCTTGATCCCAGGACCCTGGGATCGTGACCTGAGCCGAAGGCAGACGCTTCACCGACTGAGCCACCCAGGCGCCCCTTCTTTTCAATTTTTAAGTAAGCTGTGGGGCTTGAACTCAACCCCAAGATGAAGAGTCACATGCTCTGCTGACTAGCCAGCCAAGCACCCCAATAACCAATAAACTTGTAATGGGTGCTCAACTTCCCTACTAATCAGGGAAATGCATGTTAAAACCATAATGAGGGGCGCCTGAGTGGCTCGGTAGTTAAGCATCTGCCTTTGGCTCAGGTCATGATCCCAGGGTCCTGGAATCGAGCCCCGCATCGGGCTCCCTGCTCTTCGGGAAGCCTGCCTCTCCCTCTCCCACTCCCTCTGCTTTGTGTTCCCTCTTTCGCTGTGTCTCTGTCAAATAAATAAATAAAATCTTAAAAAAAAAAAACAACAAACCATAATGAAATGTCCTTTCACATCCATTAGATTAGAAACATTTTAAAGTCTGACAAAACTAAGGGTTGACAAGGAAGAATAGTGAAGGAAATTTTTATACATTATTGGTGAGAATGGAAGTTTGTACAACCACTTTGGAGAATACAGGATATCTAGTTAAAGATGCACTTACCCTAGGACCTCAGAATTCCACTTCTAGATGCATATGTATTTCTCTGGAATTCCTACACATGTACACAAGGAGACACACCAAAATGCGCCTTGGAGAAATGAATCTTTCTGTGACAGCAAAACCCAGAAATGACCTAAATGGCTATCATCGGGAAAACAAATAAATCGCAGTGTGATTATATACTGAATATGAAAGCAGGGGAATGAATGAAATACAACCATGTGTGCCGATATGGATGAATCTCACAAGCATGATATTGAAGGGGGGGGGGAGTACAGAATATGTACTTCGATACCCATTCATATACAATTTAAACAGGTTCATGCAAACCAATATTATACATTGCTTGGGGATCTATATCAGCACCTCTATGGAGAGGTGCCTGGCTGGCTCAGTTGGGAGAGCACGTGACTCTTGGTCTTGGGATAGTGAGTTTGAGTCCCACTTTGGGTATTAAGTTTACTTAATAAAAAATATATATTAAAAAATCTCTAGGGGCGCCTGGGTTCTCAGTCGGTTAAGTGTCTGCCTTCTGCTCAGGTCATGATCCCAGGGTCCTGGATTCCAGCCACGCATCGGGCTCCCTGCTCAGCGGGAAGCCTGCTTCTCCGTCTCCCACTCCCCCTGCTTGTGTTCCTGCTCTCGCTGTGTCTCTCTCTGTCAAATAAATAAATAAAATCTTAAAAAAAAAAAAAAAGAACTTTCATATGCTAAAGAGGACCGACCTACAAGATACCAGAGGTCTTGCCATTGCCAAGTGAAGGTTGTTTTCCCCTTTAGCAAGGTATTAACATTAAGACAGTGGGGAGATTCCTGGAAGAATGTTACACATGTTCCCACCCAGGGTGGGGGGCGGGGGGAGGTTGCAGGTATCGGCTTATGCTTTGTCTTCAGCTAGCCTTGGGCTCCCTCATCAGGCATGATTGATTAAGTCACTGGTCATTCAGGATGGCTTCAACTCCAGCACCCTCCCTCCCCAGGGGTCAGGGGGTGGGACTGAAAATTCCAACTCTCAAACTGGGTGGTTGGCTCCCTTGGCAACCAGCCCCCAGCCAGACTTGCATTCCAATAGTCATTCATTAACATAAGAAAAGACACATTTATCACTCTCTACACTTAGGAAATTCCAAAGGTTGGGGAGCTCTGTGCCTGAAATGGGGGTAAGACTAAATATATATATATATATATTTTTTTTTTTTTAAGATTTTATTTATTTATTTTAGAAAGAACGAGAGCACGTGCAAGCAGGGGGAGGGACGGAGGGGCGGAGGGGCAGAAGGAGAGAATCTCCCTCAGCCTCCTTGCTGAGCACGGAGCCTGTCTGGGACTCCATCTCACAACCCTGAGATCGTGACCTGAACCGAAACCAAGAGAAATTTAACCAACTGAGCCACCCAGGCGTCCCTAAATATCTATTTATTATTATAAATCACAATATCACAGAATGAGAAATGTCAAATTCAGGAGAGTAGAATATGTGGATTGGGGAAGGGACTGTAATTGAGGAAGTATTCACTGGAACCTTTATGTATATTGGTAACATTCTATCTCCTTTTTTTTTTTAAGTTTATTTATTTATAATCTCTACACCCCACAACCCCGGGATGAAAGGTCGCATGCTCCGCCGACTGAGTGGATATTGCTGCTATAAACATTGGGGTGCACGTGCCCCTTCGGATCACATTTGTATCTTTGGGGTAAATCCCTAGTAGTGCAATGGCTGGGTCGTAGGGTAGCTCTATTTTTAACTTTTTGAGGAACCTCCATACTGTTTTCCAGACTGGCTGCACCAGCTTGCATTCCCACCAACAGTGTAAGAGGGTTCCCCTTTCTGCTCATCCTCGCCAACATTTGTTGTTTCCTGACTGTTAATTTTAGCCATTCTGGCTGGTGTGAGGTGGTATCTCATTGTGGTTTTGATCTGTATTTCCCTGATGCTGAGTGACGTTGAGCATTTTTTCATGTGTCTGTTGGCATTTGTATGTCTTCTTTGGAGAAATGTCTGTTCATGTCTTCTGCCCATTTCTTGACTGGATTATTTGTTTTTTGGGGTGTTGAGTTTGATAAGTTCTTTATAGATCTTGGATACTAACCCTTTATCTGATAAGACATTTGCAAATATCTTCTCCCATTCTGTTGGTTGACTTTTGGTTTAGTTTACTGTTTCCTTTGCTGTGCAAAAGCTTTTTATCTTGATGAGGTCCCAATAGTTCATTTTTGCTTTTTTTCCGTTGTCTTTGGAGATGTGTCTAGGAAGAAGTTACTGCAGTCGAGGTCAAAGAGGTTCCTCCTGCCTGTGTTCTCCTCTAGGATTTTGATGGATTCCTGTTTCACATTGAGGTCTTTCATCCATTTTGAGTCTATTTTTGTGGAGGGTGTAAGAAAATGGTTCAGTTTCATTCTTCTGCATGTGGCTGTCCAATTTTCCCAACACCATTTGTTGAAGAGACTGTCTTTTTTCCATTGGACATTCTTTCCTGCTTTATCGAAGATGAGTTGACCATAGGGTTGGGGGTCCATTTCTGGGCTCTCTATTCTTTTTTTTTTTTTTTAAGATTTTATTTTATTTTATTTTATTTTATTTTATTTATTTGACAGAGAGAGAGAGAGACAGCTAGAGAGGGAACACAAGCAGGGGGAGTGGGAGAGGGAGAGGGAGAAGCAGGCTCCTGGCCGAGCAGGGAGCCCGATGCAGGGCTCGATCCCAGGACCCTGGGATCATCTGGGCTCTCTATTCTGTTCCATTGATCTATGTGTCTGTTTTTGTGCCAGTACCATACTGTCTTGATGATGACAGCTTTGTAATAGAGCTTGAAATCCGGAATTGTGATGCCACCAGCTTTGGTTTCTTTTCTTAGTTTCTAATATTTCTAAGATGAAGATGTGTAACTTATGAAGTGCAAAAAAATAGTATAGTAGAGAGAGGAAGGGAAGGGAACATGAAAAATGTAAGTGACTTTCTGCATGCAGATAGTCAAGTTTTTGTCTTTTTTTTTTTTATTAAGTAAACCCTACCCTCAACATGGGGCTCAAACTCACAACCCCAAGATCAAGACTCTCATGCTCTCCTGACTGAAACAGCCAACCAGGCACCCCTCAGATAGTCCAAGTTTTTGATTCTGATCCCAAGTCCTAAGTACACAAACGACAAACAACTGAAGAAATACAAGAAAGAAGCTAACGTGTGAAAAATAGGCTTAACTTCACTAGCAATCAAAGAAATGCAAATTAAAACAATACTGAGAATCATGTCTATTAAATTAGTAAAACTGTTTCTCAAGGATAAGGGTGCGGTAAAACTGGTAGTCATTAATTACTGATAGCATTGTAAATTGGGACAATTTGCTCTGAAAATTATTTGGCAGCAAGTAACCAGAGCTGTAAAAATATTCACACCCTATGGAAATAATCTAAAATGTGGAAACATTTTTTTTCCCCTGGAGAAAAAAAAGTGTTCATAAGAGCATTTCTTTTTTTTTAAAGATTTTATTTATTTATTTGACAGAGAGAGACACAGCGAGAGAGGGAACACAAGCAGGGGGAGTGGGAGAGGGAGAAGCAGGCTTTCTGCTGAGCAGGGAGCCCCATGTGGGGCTCGATCCCAGGACCCCGGGATCATGACCTGAGCCGAAGGCAGACGCTCAACGACTGAGCCACCCAGGCACCCAAGAGCATTGTTAATGTAGCGGGGAATCCTCATTTAGATGGCGGGTCCACATTTGGCTGTTTATAGAAGGGGGGGCCTATAAGCTTTTAAACATTTATTTGCACTAATTTATACACATAAGGATTTGTATTTTACCTGAAAGAGAAATGAAAAAGTATGAGGTCGTGATTGAGAAAGAATGGTGGGGATTGGCCTGGTGTCTGTTTAGGCCTTGGTTCTTGGGTTATCTTTTTTTCCTTTTTTTTTTCCCCATAGTATACCCTAACTTTATGAGATTTAAGTGGAAAAGCTCAGTCTCTGGAGTAGTGTTCTGTTTTCCTATTTGTTTTTTTTTTTTTCCTTCCTTGTGAAATATCTTGTAAATAAAACGTATGTAAGTAATGCATTTAATTTGAAGAATTATGATACAAAGCAAACCTGTGTGCTCAGCACCCAGCTTAAGAAATAGAAACTTAGCATTCTTTTTCCCCATTCCAGTGAACCTCTACTTTGAATTTTGCATTTATAAATCCTTTGCTTTTCATTACAATGCATGTTTATCCCTACTGCTCCAAGCAATATATTGTTTAATTTAGCCTGTTTTTATCTTTATTGTATTTCAACCCTTCTATGTGTATTTTTGTCTTATTTTTTGCATCCAATATTGAGTTTTTGAGGCTCATCATGTTGCTGCATATAAGTGTAGTTTGTTCATTTTCCTTGATGTGTAGTATTCCAGTGTAAATTTACCAAGTTGGTCAGAAGTGGGGGCCACTAAATTGGCATTTTGAACAAGCACACCTGGTGAGACTAATGCAGGTGGGCCTTGGCTCATGCTTTGAAACATATTCTTAGAGGATAAGTCCAAGATCCTACTCTTCAGTCCCCCAACACTCTACCTCTATCTTTTAGTTTCTTCTTCTTTTTTTTTTTTTAAGTAATCTCTACATCCAGCCTGGGGCTTGAAATCATGACCCTGAGATCGAGTTGTGTACTTTACTGACTGAGCCAGCCAGGTGCCCCTCTACCTTTTAATTTCAGATAAACTGCTCTTCCCCTTTTTTCCAAAAATATTTTCCCATCTTTCTTCACCTAGATAATTCTTTTTTAAAAAAAAATTTGGGGGGGGGGGCGCCTGGGTGGCTCAGTTGTTAAGCGTCTGCCTTCGGCTCGGGTCATGATCCCAGGGTCCTGGGATCGAGCCCCACATCGGGCTCCCTGCTCAGCGGGAAGCCTGCTTCTCCCTCTCCCACTCTCCCCTGCTTGTGTTCCTTCCTGCTCTTGCTATCTCTCTCTCTGTCAAATAAATAAATAAAATATTAAAAAAAAATTTTTTTTAATAGTCTCTATACTTGGGGTGCCTGGCTGGCAGTCAGTTGGGCGTCAGCCTCTTGATTTCAGCTGAGGTCATGATCTCAGGGTCCTGGGATCGAGCCCTGCTCTCGTTCTCACTCGCTCTCTCTCTCTGAAATAAATGAACAAAACTTTAAAAAAAAAAAAAGTAATCTCTACACTCAGCGTGGGGCTGGAATTTACAGCCCCAAGGTCAAGAATCACATGCTCCACCTACTGAGCCAGCCAGGTGCCCCTAGATATTTCTTATTCTCAAGTCTCCCCATTAAACTATAAACTCCTCCAAGGTGAAGATTATCATCATTATCATTGTTGCCATTGACATTTATGGAGCAGATAAAAGCAGGTACTACACATTGAGTTTTCTGTGTGTCATCTCATTGATCCCCACTCAACCCCATGGAAAAGGTACTGGGATTCTCATTTTGCAGGTAAGGAAATGAGGGTCAGAAAGAGTCAGTAACTTGCTCAACGTTCAAGAGCTCTTACATGTGGGCCTCTTTCACTGTCTAGTGTAGGATTTGGCGTGTAGTAAGCACTCAGTAAATGTTTGTTACACTGAACTGAAGGGAAAAGTCAAGGCAGCCCAATGGAAAACCATCCCTTAGGTCAGATGATAGCAGGGGCAGAGAAGCGGAGCCAGAAACAAGACTTGGCTTGCAGGGCTATTACAGAGTTAAAATCTGGGTGGTGAAATTGGGGTTGAGAATGAGGAAGAGAAAAGGCATTTCTATTTTTTTTTTTTTTTTTTTAAACACTCAGGGGCCAGGGGAGCCTGGGGGCTCTGTCAGTTAAGCGTCTGCCTTTGGCTCAGGTCCTGATCCCAGGGTCCTGGGATCGAGCCCCGTGTTGGGTTCCCTGCTCAGCGGGGAGCTTGCTTCTCCCTCTCTCTCTGCCCCTACCACGTGCTCTCTCTCTCTCTCAAATAAATAAATCTTAAAAAAAAAAAAAATACTCAGGGGCCAGTACTTTTCTTCTATTTAATTTTTATAAGTTTATTTATTTTTTTAAGTAATCTCTACACCTAATGTGGGGCTCGAACCCACAACATCAAGATCAAGAGTTGCACATTGTTTGGACTGAGCCAGCCAGGTGCCCCTCCATTTTTTTTTGAGTTTGGGCAGTTCTGTATTTATGGAAAATTTCAAAGAAAGCACGTGGTGCTTTTACAATTTAAAAAGAGAGAAAGCAGGGCAGAGACAGAGGCTATGTGACTTGGCACCAACAAAATATAGCAAATAAGGGAGAAAGAGAAATCTAAGCCAAAGGCATGCTGGGGGTGGGAAGTCCTATTAAAAGAGCCTAGACATGACAGCCCTGAGAATAGCTACATATGGGTGGAAGTTTCACACACACACACACACACACACACACACACACAGAGAGAGAGAGAGAGAGGAAGGGAAGGAATATAGTAATAGGGTCTAGGAATTATTTTGAGGTATAGAGAAGATTTAATGATCTTGCCTTTTTGTTCTGTTGTCTCCCAGTGCCTGCCATGATGCTCAGTGATGCGAATCACTTATTGGAGACTTACCATGGGCCAGACATCGTGCTATAAACACTTTATATCATAGATCATCTCAATGCCTTCAGTTTCTCTCTCTGTAATATAACTTACACATAGCCTCCAAATCAAATTTCCTCAGCTACTGATCATGCCTCGCCTCTACTGGATCATCAGCAACATCCCTTGCCCCAGAGAATAATAGGTGAAATCCTGAGTTTGGTAACTAAGAGCTTTCTTGGTGTGACCCTCTCTCGCCTGTCCAGCTTCATCTCACACTGTTACTTTTCCAACACAGTAAGTTCCTTGCCTGTATGCATCCATTAATCCACCCAGTGAGCATTTATTGACCACCTACTACATTGTCAGACACTATTTTAGGTGTTGGGAAGAGAATGGTAAACAAGAGAAGGGGCTCCCTCCTATCATGGAGCTTGCCCAAACAAGCAATAAACGAGAAGCTATCAGACAGGTGTATGGACTTTGATGACGATAAGAGAGGGTAGTGGGATAGTGAGTACGGGGAGAGGAGGACTAACTTAGATGGGGACAGTCAGGGAAAATCCCTGCAAGGAGGTGAGTTTCAGGCTGAAAGCTGGTTGATAAATAGGAACCTAAGCAAAGATGTGGGCAAGGAACATTCTGGGCAGAGGGATCTGTTCGGACCAAGGCTCTAAGGTGTGCACAACCTTGGTGTGATCAAGGAATGGAGGGAACGGGAGAAGGAAGGTGATATCAGAGGAGGCTGTTGGGGGTGGGGGGGTGTTAGACCAAGGGAAGCCCTGTAGGTCTGGTTAAAGATTTGGGTTTTTATCTTTTTTTTTTTTTCTCATTCTATAAGGATTTATCATTCCTGAATCACAGTGAAAAGAACTTGGGTCACTTACCAATTTTGTTTTCTATTATGCGCCTTAGAGATACCTCACTAAAAACTGGTATCTGACATAACAGAATAACATTTGCAGAATGTAATATTGTAGTGACAGTACTGAGGTTGATTGTTACAGACGTATTAAACTCTTTGAGTATTAAATGGTTACATCCTATTTATACAGAACATTGGTCCAATAATAAAAATAGAGAACAGCAGCTGGAAATTTATCTCATTCAATGTCCAGAGATAAAAGGGTTAACCATTCATTCCATTATTTTCTGTAAGTAAGTCCTTTTTTCATACTGAAATCTGATGGCAATTAAATTCTGATATTCTTCCAAGCTACTGTATGAACAGGATGCTGAAGGCCATCACTACACAGCATACTGCAACGTAAGGACTCTTCCGTTCACCAGTTCTGGCGCACTTCCAAAATACACCCAACAATCCAGTTTTAGTTCTGTCCAGGAGGCTGGGTGCCAAGGACCGGATATAAGCACAGGTACATATAAGCAGCAAGATTACAGTCAACAGACTCTGAAAATTGAAAATGGCAGACATAGTGAGGCCGGCAAAGCCCCAGCCACCAGCTTTGGGTTTTTATCTTAAAAGCAATGGGAAGCTGCAGGCTTTTAAGCAGATAGCTGATGTGACTAGATTTAGGATTTTAAATGGTTACTTTGGTTTCTATGAGAAGGAATTAGAGCAAAAACAAAATCAGGGAGATCAGTTAGGAGATGAGGGCAGGAGTTCAGAAAAGAGGATGGTGGTTGTTTGGAGCTGGGGAGTGGCAGTGGGGACAGAGGTCCGACATAGGTTAGAGAGGAATGAGAGAGAGAAAACTGGTGGGGCGTGGTGAGGAAGTGGATTTTGAAGTGACGGAGAGAGGAAGTGTGGAGCACATGCAATAAGCCAAGGGCCCAGTCATAGGTTAGAAACAAAGGGGAAATACACAAAGTCAGCTACCTCAACTCTCACCAGTAGCATTTAAATATTCTTACTTGTGGCTGTGTGTGTGTGTGTGTGTGTCTGTGTGTGTGTGAGTGAGTGAGTGAGACAGAGCCACAAAGCAAGACATACATTGCCCCTCCAGAGCTCACATCTTACAGGACAGACACATTTGTAGATACACAACATCAAAAACAAGGTAATGGAAAAAGACTCAGTGTATGACAAGCCAGAGATCTGTGTCTGTTAAACACTGTTAGGAGGTAGGGATAGGAGAGGCTGGAGCCTGGAGAGGTCTTTAGTTTGCAGGTAATGTGCTAATTACTGGCAGCAATGAGGTGTGTGTGTGTGAGGGGGCGTTGTTTGGTTTTTGTTTTTTTCTGTGTGCTCTTCGCCCAACGTGGGGCTGGAACTCCTGACCCTGAGATCAAGAGTCGCATGCTCTACCGACGGAGCCAGCCAGGCGCCCCCGGCAATGAGGTTTGCCTCTCTTCCAAGACCTGGAGAGGGATGAGTGGGAGATGGAGAGGGACCCAGGCCACGCGGGCTGCTTGCTTTTATCCTCCCAGAGCATGAAGGGGCACATGCAGATGAGCCTGCGCACATCAGATGGTACTGGGGACCGCGAGAGCCCCCGCTGTGTAATGTGCTTACAGCCAGAAGGATCTTTTTCTGATTTAACTGGTAGACTGAAGCCTAGGGTGATCAACTGACCTGTCCAAGGACAGTCGGCTAGTAAACAACCGCATCAAAACCAGAAATGGGGTCTCCTGACCCCTGGTTCTGTGCTGCTTCCACATCCTGCCTCCTAAATGTAGGGTCCCTTACGGACAATGAGCACACACCACGCTCCTCGCTGCATTCAGGGTTATGCTGCTTTAATAATGTAGCTTGTACGTCCCTCCAAGGCCCTAATTGGCTCCTCCGTTTTTTTTTTTTTTAAGATGTATCCATTTATTTATTTACTTATTTTTTAAGATTTTATTTATTTGACAGAGAGAGAAACAGTGAGAGAGGGAACACAAGCAGGGGGAGAGGGAGAGGGAAGAAGCAGGCCTCCCGTGGAGCAGGGAGCCCGATGCGGGGCTCGATCCCAGGACCCTAAGATCATGACCTGAGCCGAAGGCAGATGCCCAACGACTGAGCCACCCAGGCGCCCCAAGATGTATCCATTTATTTTAGAGAGAGAGAGTGCTCGAGAGCAAGCAGGGGGAGAGGGAGAATCTAAGCAGACTCCCCACTGAGTATGGAGCCCCACGCGGGGCTCAATCCCACAACCCTGAGATCAAGACCTGAGCTGAAATCAAGAGTCAGATGCTTAAACAGACTGAGCCACCCAGGCCCCCCTAATTGGCTCCTTCTTACGGGATATCCTTCCAAGACATCTTCCATTAACCCAGTGCAAAATTCTCAGAATGTCACTTCTGCGGGATATCATACTCAATTCTGTACTCTCTCATTCTACATCCTACCCCTGGACAAAACACTCTATCCCTGGGGAGACGGTACCCCTGGATTTCACATAAATTACACCTTACCTCTGCTGGCGAGGCTTTTCCCTTACCTTCACATCTGATTTTTATAAATTACTGCTGTTGTTTAACATATGGATTGTATTTGATTTAGAACAATACTTAGGTAGATAAATGGTGTACTCTCGTATTATCATAAAAGGGAGGCAGAATCATTCCCTGCTAATAGGGATGTGGCTTCCTCTCCTGTTTCAGGCCAGGATAGTATTGGCAAGTATGAACTGGCAAGTTGGAGTCCATCTCTGACTAAGGAATCATTCGAGTATTTACTGAACTTTTTAGAACACTGTTTCATGGGGGAACCGGACAAACTGGAGGGGAGTAAGGCAGGAGAAAAACAAAGGAGTACATTAGAAAAGTTGTGAGATTTATGCAGTTATAAATGTCCAGAAATAGTCTCTCATGGGAAGGAGCTCAGAAATCTAGGACATGGAGACTGAAATTCAGGCAGTGATATTTAAAAACTGAAGATATTCTAATAAAACAGTTAGTGTGGGGACACCTGGATGGCTCAATTGGTTAAGTGTCCGACTCTTGATTTCAGCTCAGGTCATGATCTCGGGGTCCTGGGGTCGAGCCCCACGTCGAGCTCCCCACTCAGTGCGGAATCTGCTTGTCTCCCTCTCCCTCTGCTTGTTCTCTGTCTCTATCTCAAATAAATAAATCTTAAAAAAAAAAAAAAAAAAAAAAAAACGAAAAAAACAGCTAGTGTGCTGTCCCTATATAAATCGTACCTTGGGGAAACCAGAGAGTTGGGAAGAGGGAGTTCTCTTTGTAGAAGTATTCCAGCTAATAAATGAAGAAGGAATAAATTATGGAAATAAAACATCGCCATTTGGCAAACCCAAATGAAATAAGGGCTTATCAATGGCTGCTAACATCATGAGACAAAATAACACTATGTACCTCCCAGTAGAAGGACACAAGATCACTATGGAGTGTTCTTGACCTTCAAAATCTGAATCTGTCATGTTTACAGATCCAAATACCAAAATTAGGAAAGAGGAGGAGGGGCACCTGGCTGGCTCAGTTGGTGGAGCGCGTGGCTCTTGATCTTGGGGTTGTGAGTTTGAGCCCCATGTTGGGTGTAGAGATTAAAGAAATAAAATCTTTAAAAAAGCGGGGCGTGCCTGGGTGGCTCAGCCAGATGAGCATCTTCCTTTGGCTTGGGTCATGATCTCAGGGTCCTGGGGTCAGGCTCCCTGCTCAGGGGGGAGTCTGCTTCTCCCCCTCCCCCTGCCTTCTCCCCCCCCCCCCCCCCCCCCGCCGCTGCTTGTGCTCTCTCTCTCTCACACACACACACTCTCTGTCTCTCTCTCAAATAAATAAATAAAATCTTTAAAAAAAAAGGGTGGGGGAAGCAGAGGATAGAGGAGCACGTTAAAGGACCCCAGAGGATAGAACTGGCCAAACACAGAGCTGGGGGCACACTGCAGGACAGCCAGCTTTCTTCAACAAATAAGTTACAAGAAAAAACCAGAGAGGAAGAGGGGAGTAGATCAAGACTTGTAAGGAACATACCAACCAATCGATATGGAGACCTTATTTGGATTTTGATTCAAACAAACTAAAAAACAACGACAAAAGCAAAAAACATAACTAGGGACATGTGAACATTGACTGAAATATTTGATGATACTGTCAATCACTGCTCATTTTTTTTTTTTCAGCAGAAATAATAGTATTGCAGCTGTGTTTAATAGGAGAGACACCTTTTAAAACAGTGGTTCTCAAAGAGCATGCATCACCATCGCCTGGAGAGCTTATTAAAACACATTGCTGAGCCCCACGCCTAGTTTCTGATTCAGCAGCTCTGGGGTGGGAACTTAGAGTGCGCATTTATAGCAAGTTCCCAGGTGACACTAAGGCTGCTGGTCTGGGCTCACATTCTGAGAACCGCTGCACCGGATTAACCAGATTTTTTAAATCTAATTACTCTTTCAAAGAAAGAGCTTAGGTTATCAGCTGAGTTCTATCCCCCTGGGTTACAGCACTTGGACAGCATTCCACATAATGAAAGAGAATGAACTCTTGTTCCAAGGCTCACGCAATAATTCAGGCTTGAAAGAATACCTCCAGCTCACCTCTTTTCTCTCCAAGTGTGACAAACCTAGCTCCCTCCTTAACCACTTGTGTCCGCCTTCCCCTCCCACTCCCCCAGCACAGGATCCCTGGAACTTAGGCTACATCCCTCCACCATTTCAAATTCAAATTCAAAACGGCTTGATGCATATAATATGGGGCGTCCAGTCCTACATGTAGTGTCTCAGAGACTCTAGCAGATCTCAGAGCTGGTCCGTTCTCTGCTGTTGTAGAGGAGACCTGCAGCCAAATTTTGGCTCTTCTGTCACCTGTATACCCACAATGCATTGTTCGGCGATTTGGGGCCTTAGGTTTTCAACAGGTAAAGAAAGAAAGCTATTATTATGAGAGAAAATGGGACACCTGGAGAAATATTAGCCAGAGTTCCTTGGAGGAAAGACATTTCCAACAATACCAGAACATTGAATTTTAGAGATATTATTACTTTATAATTTAACAACAAAGTGCTTATATGTGTGTGTGTGTGTGTGTGTGTGTGTGTGTGTGTACACATTAGATCCTCACAACAACCTTGTGAGGTAGGTAAGGTAGAGGCTGAGAGAAGGTAAAGTCTGGCCAAATTAAATGTCAGGGCCAGCGCTCAAACACCTTCCCTTCTCAATGAAGGCAGTGTTCTTTCCAACACACTGCCTTCCCTCAATTTATTTCCGTTAAATATAGGAATGTACTAGTGCATAAAATGAATGACTCTAAAAAAATTAAACTTAAAACTAAAGGGCCCATGAGCCAGGTGATTAGAAAACAGGAGTTGTTCCCCTCAGCTGAATGCCAGGAAGGATCCCTGTAATATTTAACGTCTCCGCCATTTTGCTTCAATAGTTTTACAGTCCTCTTCCAGCCTCCTCTGGCTTGCTCATCGCCGGGTATTTTCTATGCCTCAGATGGCAGCAAACCTCCAGTGGGAGTACCTCATACGCTGCTGTACAAAGAGTTTCTGAAATTCTTTCGGCCTTGAAGTCACAAGACCACAAACATCCTCTACGAGAATTCTGCCTTGTCATGGCAATGAGACATCTGGTGACTAACGTCTGCATAGCACCGGATAGGGAGAGTGTTTTCTGTTTTATTAAATCTTTGTGTTCATACCCCAAATCCTCTAGTTGCAATCTAATTTCTTGCAAGTTCTGGGTTTGTGGGGCAGCGCTAATGAATTCTTATTGAATCATAAGGCTAATAAACGTATTGAGGGTCTTTTAAGGGCCAGGTGTTATATAGTATTAAGGGCTTTATAAGATCTCAAATATTAATCATTAATAGTGATATTGTGGCCACATGTCTCTCACTCCTCTTTTAGTAATCAAGCATCAACCATCAAACTCACATTTCCCTAAGGTCAGTTAAAAACACTGAAGGAATGCCTTTTGTATTCAAAACATTATTCGTGGCCTATGGGTTTATCCTCACCATTAAAGCGTAGGAAAAGGCCCAACTTGAGCCACTGATGCCCATGTTCAGGCTTTCTATACATGGAGCACCTGGAGACAACAGAAATGAAAATCTGGAAAGGGGCAGAAGAAGCACTTCAAACCATTTCCTAGATCAAATGGGTATTTTGATGGCATAAGAGATGTGCTTTCTGACGGAAGCTCTTGTCACATCTACTACAGTGGAAAGGTTTTTCTCCTGTATGTGTTCTCTGGTGTGTGAGAAAATGGGAACGCTGATTGAAGGTTTTGCCACACTCGGGACAGTGATAGGGCCTGTCTCCTAAGTGGATTCGTTGATGAGTCATGAAGTGGGAGCTCTGGTTGAAGCTCTTCCCACACTCGCCACATTTGTAGGGTCTTTCCCCCGTGTGGATCCGTTGGTGTTTTATAAGGGCAGAGCTGTCGGCGAATCCCTTCCCACAGTTGTCACACTTAAACGGCCTCTCACCTGTGTGTGTCCTCTGGTGCGTGACCAGGTGTGAGCTCTGACTGAAACTTTTGTGGCAGTAAGGACAGCTGAAAGGCCTTTCTCCCGAGTGAGTACTCATGTGCGCTACAAAGTGAGAACTATCTCTAAAGCCCTTCCCACACTCTGGGCACTTAAAGGGCCGTTCTCCGGTGTGGGTTCGTTGGTGTTTAACCAAGTCTGAGCTCTGGCTAAAACTTTCCCCACAGTCACTACACCTGTAAGGTTTCACTCCCGTGTGGGTCCTCTGATGGGTAATGAAGTTGGAGCTTCGACTAAAGCTTTTATGGCATTCGAGACACGTGTAGGGCTTCTCTCCTGTGTGGGTTCTTTGGTGCATTATGAGGTGTGGCTTCCGCCCAAAGGTCTTTCCACACTGTGGGCACTCATAGGGTCTCTCACCTGTGTGGGTTCTCTGATGTTTGATGAGCGTAGAGCTGTCGCTGAATTTTTTCTCACACCCGCTGCATTGGTAGGGTTTCTCTCCTGTGTGTGTTCTGCGATGGGTGACAAGGTCTGAACTCTGTTTGAAGCCTTTCCCACACTCGATGCATTTATAAGGCCTCTCACCAGTATGGGTTCTTAGGTGTCTTATGAGATAGGAGCTCTGGTTAAAGCTTTTTCCACATTCTGCACACACAGGCTTCTTTCCTACATATCCATCCAGCAGCTTGTTTAAATCCTTCTCCTGTGGAAGCGGCTCCAGTTGGCCCTCTCCTGGTAGGGTTCCATGTTGCCCTTCTACTTCAAGGTCCCTCTCCCAGTTTCCTCCCCATCTAGAAGTATGAGAAATATCTTTATTGGCCCTTTCTGAGGATGTTCCACATTGTTCTGCTGTTTCTGAAACGTCCTGATTGAGTTTTGTCACCTGATTCTCAAAGTCTGAAAAATTAACAAAAGTTAACAGGGAATGAAGTTAACCAGTTATCAGGAAAAAACATCAGAAGGCAGTAAGAAAGACTGAGATTAGCGCTTTGGCAACAGACTACACTTAATTTCACTTTGTGTAAAGTTTTCACTTGGTGAAAAGTTTTTTTTTTTTAATTGTATTTATTTATCTGACAGATACATAGCGAGAGAGGGAACACAAGCAGGGGGAGTGGGAGAGGGAGAAGCAGGCTTCCCGCCGAGCAGGGAGCCCGATGCGGGGCTCGATCCCAGGACCCTGGGACCATGACCTGAGCCGAAGGCAGACGCTTAACGACTGAGCCACCCAGGTGCCCCAAGTTTTTTTTTTTTTTAATTTTTAAAAAAGATTTTATTTTTAAGTAATTTCTACACCCAGTGTGGGGCTCAAACTCACAACCCGGAGATCAAGAGTCGCTTGCTCCACTGACTGAGTCAGCCAGGTGCCTCTCATTTTGTGAAAAGTTTATTGAAGTTCATTAAGCTTACAGAAAACTTAAATTCCTAAACCCTTTTTAAAGATGAATCTTGGGGCGCCTGGGTGGCTCAGTCGTTAAGCGTCTGCCTTTGGCTCAGGTCATGATCCGGGGGTCCTGGGATCGAGCCCCGCATCGGGCTCCCTGCTCGGCGGGAAGCCTGCTTCTCCCTCTCCCTCTGCCCCTGCTTGTGTTCCTGCTCTTGCTGTGTCTCTCTCTGTCAAATAAATAAAATCTTTAAAAATAAATAAATAAATAAATAAATAAAAAGATGAATCTTGAGGGGCGCCTGGGTGGCTCAGTCGGTTAAGCATCCAGCTCTTGATTTTGCCTCGGGTCATGATCTCAGGGTCCCCGGATCGAGCTGCATTTGGGGCTCCACACTTAGCACGGAGTCTGCGTGAGGATTCTCTCTCTCCCTCTCCCCCCGCCCCTCCTCCCGCTCGCACACACTTTCTCTCTCTCTAAAATAAATCTTTAAAAACAAACAAACAAAAAACAACAAATGAAGACTTTAAGGGCACCTGGCTGGCTTAGTCGGTAGAGCATGTGACTCTTGATCTTGGGGTTATGAGTTCAAGCCCTATGTTGGGCATATAAAGTTTACTTAAAAAAAATAAGATGAAGACTTTATTTGGTAAATTACTGATTGCCCAAGAAGTCAAATTTAAACTTCAAATAGTGAGAACAAAAGTCTATGGCAGCATTCCAAAATCTTCATCTAAACAAGGGCTGAGGGCGCCTGGGTGGCTCAGTCAGTTAAGCATCTGCCTTTGACTCAGGTCATGATCCCAGGGTCCTGGGATCAAGCTCTGCATCAGGCTCCCTGCTCAGTGGGGAGTCTGCTTCCCCCTCACCCCCTGCCCCTCCCCATGTCTCATGCTCACTCTCTCTTTCAAATAAATAAAAACAAAATCTTAAAAGCAAAAAACAACCAAGGCTAAAATGCTAGATTTCCTCCCACTGGATAATATCCACATCTCACCCGTATGACTTTCCCTTAGGATCTTCCTTGCCTCAAAATTTTGGAGTGGTAGCAGCCACGGCTCTTCTTTCTGTTCCAGCTGGGAGATTACACTTGGTCTGGAAATCCTATACAAGAAGGTGAATATAGGATATTAATCTGAGCCAACCATACAATGCCTGACCAAAAAGGCAAGCCCTCCTTCCCTAAATAGAGGAGAAAGCCCAGGGAGACGCTAAGCTAAGGTGTGTTTGGTCTCATTGAAAGGGCTGCCATGATGGAGTGATAAAACAGGGTGATCTCCCCAAGAGGCTGAGAAAATAGCCCCTTTCCTCCCATTAAAACAACAACAACAAAACAACCAGACTTGGGTGATAGAAACTCCAGAGTGAGCACAATAATTCATCTCTGAAGGCACAAGGCTAAACCCATATAGAAAGATAATTTTATCAGAAACAATGCCACCATGACCTCACCCTTAGAAAGAATCAGGGAAGTTAACTATAATGTTGGGCTTTAAACTTTTCCCAGAAGGGCAGCAGTAGATACAGCCATGAGAAAAAGACAAACGCTTGTAAAGAGAAAAAAATAAAAAAAAAGGGCAAAGGATATAAATAGGCAATTCACACACAGACACACACATACACGCAGCCTATAAATATGTGAAAAACCTTTAACCTTACCATTAACCAAAGAAATTCAAATAAAAACAATGATACCGTTAGAAAATGTAGTATGGAGGTAAAGAGTGCAAACCACCGAAGTTTCAATCTTAACTCTTCCTCTTACTAGCTGTGTGACTTCAGGAAAGTGACTTAAAGTCTCTGTGTCTCAGGGTCTTCATCTGTAGACTAGGGATAATGATAAGACCTACCTCATAGTGTTGTTGTAAAGATTAAGTGGTAAGTTCCCAATAAATGTTAGCTGTAACTATTATTTAACCCAGACTCTTAAATTATAATACCTACCATGATAGGTAAAATGTAAAGAAATGGACACTTTCATACAATGCTTGCAGGAATAAATAATTCAATCTTTTTGGAAGGCATTGGACAAAAATATCAAATATCTTAGAAATGTATCTATTCTTTGACCTAGCAATTCTAATTCTGGGAATTCTAAGGAAATGAAAAAAAAGTTGTGGGATGCCTGGCTGGCTCAGTTGAAAGAGCATGTGACTCCTGATGTCAGGGTTGTGAGTCTGAGCCCCACACTGGGGGTAGAGATTACAAAAAAAATAAATAAAACTTGAAAAAAATGTTGTGCAAAAGGTATATTAGCTAATTACTAACTAATTATACTTTAATAAGCAAGACCTAAAAAAGAAAGACAGTTAGCTAAGAGATGATCATTACAATACTGGTGAAGATCTGGAAATGACCTAAATGTCCCATGACAAAGGAATAATCATATTTGATTGAGCCATATGAAATTGCCATTGTATAAGTTAAAAAATGGTTTAAAAATGGTCAAGTATATGATTCAATTTAATGTAAGTTATAATATTCCATTCAATAAATTACTAAGTGGTTATTTTAAGCAATGTATAGAAGACTATTTATTGTTGTCAATATATATTCACAATACACTGTGTAAAAAAGTAAGATGCACAACTGAACATACAAGTAAGATCCCAATTTTTTTCTTTTGTTTTTGCTAATTACATATATCCTTAGAACAATGGCTGGAAGGATAGTAACTCTTCAGTCGTGGGATGGAATGGGACTTTGGTTTTCATTTTGTTTCTCTTTTTCTTCAAGGGGCATATATTACTTATGAAATAAAGCAAGGAGAAGGGGTAGCCATTGTATTTTAGAAAGAGCACTGGAGGTTTGTTTTGTTTGTCTGTTTTTGAAGAGACAGGAAAAAACACAGTCCCCCCTTTGCCACAAGACCTGGGTTGGACTCTTACTCTGCCACTTAACTTTGAGTCTTGGGGTCCTGACCTGAAAGAGGGGGATGATAATACCCACATCAGAGGGTTATGGTGAGATATTAACAAGAAAATAAGTATCAAAGATATCCGTGAGCTATAAAGTGCCATAAAAATGAAAGTCATGCCAAAAAAAAAAAAAAGTGGAAGTTATTCTTTTTCTGCCAGGGAGGCAACAAATATTCTCACAGAGAGCTAGCTGGCGCTGTAAGAGACCAGTGTCCCTAGAGACTGCTCAGACTTGGACCTTCTCACAATATCTCAGTCTAAAATCTAAAGGAGAGTAGCAGCCTTACCCTTTGAGAGCCCATTCTTCAAACTGTGCTGGGTGGTATCCTTGAATAGGATTTTCTAAGCGGTGTCCAGGTAACCCACTCTTCCCTGAAGTCCCCAGCCACATCATTGAGAGTCATCAGTTCCTAAAGCAAGAGACCTCAGTATGCATCAGAAGCTCTCTGGACATTCTAGCCATTGTCTCAAAACCAAAAGACAGTCCCAGCGGCCACCAGTGTACCAAAAGAACCCCCCCCCCCTTCCCTTGGCCAACACTCACATCATGAAGTGAGGCCTGGAGCTCCCAAACACATCTACAGAACCCTCAGTCTTTGGAAAATTAACTTTTTGAGAAATAAATTGTTCATGATGGACAAGATAAAGAAGAGAATGTGCGGGGATGACTTGATTTGTGAAAAGCTCTCCAGCTACGTTTTCCTCAGCAAGCTAGGAAATTGTGGACTTCATTATACTCATCTTAGTTATGAGAACAGTTGACTTTTCCTGGCTTGTAGATTTGGTGTCAACCTCAAAGAACAGACTACACAGAACCCCAAAGGGAAGACCCTGGGTACCATTCTACTTCAAGGTTTAATGGAATCAGAAATGAGATTTAAAAAGACATGGATACGCTGTAAAATAAAGTAAAATTTAATGAAGATAAGCACAAAGCAAAACCCACGGGGCCTGAAAACAATCACTGACACACTGATAAAACTGACAGCAGTACCAAGAAAAAATTATTTGGAGGGCGATGGTCGGATTACTAGATGGATCAGTGATTTATTCAGTAATATGTTGTAAGGCATTAGGAGTCACAAAGAAATATAATGGGTTTTTTTGGTTTTGTTTTGGGGTCTTTTGTGTTTTTTGGGGGGTGGGGGTGGCTTAAAGAGTTTCCAAGAGAAACAAACACAAGGCAGCCAGCTGAACCTGCTACAAAAAATTCTGCATTTCACCGGACGATGGACCAGACTGGAGTGAGGAAGCTTCACTCTTGCCCCGTGTTTTGTCTCGCCAATCAAAGCACCCGGGTCCGACTAGAAGACACTCACACTTCTCCTGGAAATATTTATGCATTTCCACACGCTGCTATTGGTCATTTATAAAGTACTGAATTTTTAAGGACCTAAACACCGCAGGGATACATTTCATCTCTGGATTTAAATAACGTCATTAGGAGGTAAGTTTGGAGCACAAATTTTATTTCTACATCCATTAGGGGCCCACTTGCAGGAGACAGCGGGACTGAGGGGGTTCACAGTCACGGCACAGAAACCTTGTTTCTCACCCCGTCTCCTGCCCCCCGCCCCGACAGGTGAGCCCCGCAGGCCCCAGGGCGCAGAGGTGCTGACTCAGTGCCATCGTGAGCAGCCCCAGTCCGCTCGCTGGGGTTATTAATAGGGACATGACGGCACGGGTGGGCCGACACCCGTCCCCCCGCCCTCCCCTGCCAGTGCTGGAGGCCCGACCAGGGCGCCGCGGTCACAGGGTCACGGCGCTAAGCTGAAGCCCGGAGAGCACCTCCGAGGAGCAAGAACATTGATCGAGAGGATGGGCTCTCCCGACGACGGCACACAAAGCCGCAGCCACCTGTCCCCACTCTTCAGCAACCCCCCGCGGGCTCCGAAAGGCGGGCGCGGGGACCTGGCAGGGACCACATCGCGGCGGCGGGCGAGTCCCCTCCACGCCCCTCAGCAGCTCCCAGGCTACAGCAGCGGTCTCCTTGCCCGCGTCACTCACCGCCCCGGGGCCCGGCCGGGGATGGAGCAGGAAGTGAGAGTCCTCCACCGCCGAGCCGCCCCCGGACCACGACGCCGAGGCAGTCCCTCCCTGAACCCGACCGGGATTCGTGACAGGGCTGTGGGGACACAGGTGGGACTCTAGGCTCGACAGCCCGCAGCCGGAAAACACCGCCCCTGTCCCCTTACCATTGGCTCCTCATTTTCCGCGACCAGAAGCCTCGTCCGCTCATAGGCCGGTAGAGCTTTCCATCACCGCGCGGCCTTCTGGGAAATGTAGTCTCGAACAAGACCTCAAAGGACTCGGAGTCCCGGGAAACCCAGGTCCAAGCGGTGGCGAGTACTAAGCCCAGTTCTCCCGACGGCGGGAACTGCTTCTCTCGAGTTGACAGAGGGATCTGCAGACGCGAAACTCGTGGCCTCACCCGACTGCCGCGGAGCAGCCACGTGCCAACGGCGGCGTCTCCCGCGCTCCGGCACCTCGGCCCCTGCCAAGCGCCGGGCAGCTCGTCGCCGCCGGCTTGTGGATGCTCCTCTGCCGGGTCCCCGATCCCGGAGGGCCAGAGCCTGCGTTGGTGTCTGCCGCCAGCCGGTTCCAGGGCAACTCAGACGATGCATTAAGAAACTCCAGGCAGAAGCCGTTAGCAGAAAACAGACGTTCTGCTCCCCTCCGCTGGCCTCACAAGGCCACTGGTTAACACACCTGATGATAGCCAGAGGAGGCGGGCTAGGGTGTCCAATAGTCTAGGAAACGTGTATTGGTTCCAAACTGTGGAGGCTACTGGGTCTCTTATGTGACAACTAGTGTTCACTTTGGGCCAGGCCCTACCTAAAAAATAATAGAAGCCTTTCTTTACAATGAAGAAAACGCACCTGTCTACCCTATTTGTTGATTCAGTGCGAAGAAGAGAAGAGGAAGAGGAAGAGGAAGAAGAGGAAGAGGAAGAGGAAGAAGAAGAAGAAGAAGAAGAAGAAGAAGAAAAAGAACAACAACAACAAAACAACAACAACAACAACCACAGCAACAACAACATTTTGTTCTTTTAGAATTACCAGTGCATGGCTAACGTGAAGACTCCCTCAATGCTAATTCAACCATTCCTTCAACAAACATATATGGTGCATCTTCCAACATCTTCCAACAAATAGTTACTGGGAATGTTCTACATTCCAGATTGTTCTGGGCACTGTGGTTACCCACAGGAATCACGTATGACCATTGCTTTCATGAAGCTCACAGGCCAACAGGGGAGAGAAACCATAGAAGATATTAAATACCAAATAATATGGTCTTTTTTCCCCCCATATAGCTAGTGCATCTCAATTATTTTTGCTATGTCACTGTAGTCATCTGCAAGATAACCACAGTAGTAGTTGGGAGAATTCTGTCCACGATAAACAAATGTCTGGTTTTGCTTAGCAGATTTATTTTAGTTAGACGGAAATAGGGAAAACAAATCTCAAGGGAACCCAGAAACAGCGAGGAACACCCTGCAAACCTAGGGAGTGCCAGGCCTCATATAACTGGAATATAGTTCAGGACCTGGAGAATCAAAGGAATCTCCAGGCCCCTCTGGGGTCTTTCTGGAATTCTGCCATCAGGAAGATTCCATGGCTCTTCAGTCAATCAGCAAGGAGTGTGGAAGGGAGAGGAATGAAGTCACTGAACCTGACTGCGGCTATCCCTTACCTCTCTCTCTGGCCTCTGTTTCTTCTGCCCCAGCCTTGTTCTCTCAGCATTGTATTCATCATAAGCAGATGTGTGGGAAGAAGAAGGGGAGGAGAAGCTTGATGGTATAATAAAAGCAGCCAGTTAGAGGACATGAGGCCATGTACCCCAGGTGGCCACTTAGGGAAGGCCCATGACCTGTTAGGAGTTGGGTGCTCACAGGTGTGCCAGAGAGAAGGCAATGCAGGAGGAGAGGATGAAAAGAGAGAAAGATTTTTAGCAGGTGCTGTCACTGGATTTTTAAAATTTTTTTAAATTTTTTTGTTTTTATTTTTTTGAGAGAGGGAGAGTGAGCAGGGGGGAGGGGTAGAGGGAGAGAGAGAGAATCTTTTTTTTTTTAAGATTTATTTGAGAGAGAGAACAAGTAGGAGGGGCAGAGGGAGAGGGAGAGACTCTCAAGCAGACTCCATGCTGAGCACGAGCCCCACGTGGAGCCCCATTCCATGACACCAAGATCATGACCTAAGCCAAAACCAAGGGTCGGACACTTAACCAACTGCGCCAGCCAGGCGCCCTAGAGAGAGAGAGAATCTTTTTTTTATTTTTTATTTTTATTGTTATGTTAATCCCCATACATTACATCATTAGTTTTAGATGTAGTGTTCCATGATTCATTGTTTGTGCATAACACCCAGTGCTCCATGCAGAACGTGCCCTCCTCAATACCCATCACCAGGCTAACCCATCCTCCCACCCCCCTCCCCTCTAGAACCCTCAGTTTGTTTTTCAGAGTCCATCGTCTCTCATGGTTCATCTCCCCCTCCGATTTCCCCCCCTTCATTCTTCCCCTCCTGCTACATTCTTCTTCTTTTTTTCTTTCTTAACATATATTGCATTATTTGTTTCAGAGGTACAGATCTGAGATTCAACAGTCTTGCACAATTCACAGCGCTTACCAGAACACATACCCTCCCCAGTGTCCATTACCCAGTCACCCCATCCCTCCCACCCCACCCCCCACTCCAGCAACCCTCAGTTTGTTTCCTGAGATTAAGAATTGCTCGTATCAGTGAGGTCATATGATACATGTCTTTCTCTGTTTGACTTATTGAGAGAGAGAGAATCTTAAGCAGGTTCCACGCTCAGCACAGAGCCCAACATGGGGCTCAATCTCACGACCCTGAGATCATGACCTGAGCTGAAATCAAAAGTCAGACACTTAACTGACCAAGCCACCCAGACGCCCCATGTAACTGGAATTTCTAAGGGAGTATATTATCTATTGCTGCATAACAAATTACCCCTCAAGCTTTGTGGTATAAAACGACAAACATTTATTATGGTTTCTATGGGTCAGGAATCTGAACATTAGTTGGGTGTCTCTAACTGAGTGTCTCCCATGAGATCGTGTTCCAGGTGTGGACTGAGGCTGCACTTATCCCAAGGCCTGACTGAGGCTGGAGGATGTGCTCCCAAGCTCACTCACGTGGCGGTCTCCTCACACGTAGGCCTCTCCTCACAACGTGGCAGCTGGTTTCCCTAGAGTGAGAGAGTTGAGAGAAAGAAGCAGAAGCTTACCTAGTCTCGGAAGTGACATCCCATCCCTTCTGTCATGTGCTCTTCGTCATGCAGACCAACCCTGGTACAATATGGGACTAGGACTTGAATATTAGGGGGCACAGGTCATTGGGCCACCTTGGAGACTGGCTGCCACAGGACTAAACTGAATTTTAAGACATTTTCCTTGTGACATACTCTGTCAAATCCCTGTGACACCTCCTTCAGGAAACTTCTAGTAGCGACATGTATGGGGGAGCGGGGGGTGGGCAGTCACAATGTACACAGTATGACACAGATGTAAAAAAAAAAAAAAGTTTTTTTTTTTTAAGTGTCTATAATTAAACTAAGATTCCTCAGGAGATTCTCATTCCTGGGCAGTTATTCAGCTTACCAGTTTAAAATAACATTCTGGGTTTAAAATAGTCAAATTTGGGTAAACCTTAGTCAATTTAAAGTTTAAACTCCCTATGAGAGCTGTCTGTCTCCCCCCAGGGTCTCCCTTCCACTTACCCTTTCCCAAGATGATATGGGATTACAAGGGGAAGCACTGGGGAAAGGGGCCCCAGTTCTCAGCTGACCTTCTCCACTGGCTCCTGCTCATCCACTCGTGCTCACCTCACCTCACCAGACCTCCGTGTCAGCCTCTGGACTCATTTCATCTCCACTGACCCGTTCACGCCTGGCGGCCTGTTCTCTCTAGTACCTGTTTGGGCTCCTGCCCTGACACCTTGGCCACAGGTCCTCAGCCATATGGTGACCCTTTGGGAGGCTTCCTGGCTCTCAAATTCGGCTACTCCGATTACCTTCATCGGAAGCACTTGGAGACTTCTAGAACCCTCCATGCTCTACAGCATAAGTCTTGGGGTGCTACCTCTGACCCTCTTTCTGCCCAATTCATCTATGGCTGCCATTTCTACCCTAATGTAACTACCACATGTTGACTTGGGGATGCTCTCTGGGTCAGTTTCCATTCACAGTTCAAATAAGAAACAGGCAGCAATTTCTTTTATGTCAGTTTCCCTTTCAACCCCTCTGCGGTTCTTATCATCACTTTCCCACTTCTCCTCCCGTTGGGGATAAATTTCCTGGCCTACTTTTAATGGCAGAAGGCTGCCTGGAAGCCTCTCTACAAGGAACTGCGCTTGGCTATGTGTAAAAGAAACCTGACTCCTGTGGTGTCTCCAAATTAGGGGCTGTTTTTCTCATGTATCAAGAAGTGTAGGGGGCGCCTGGGTGGCTCAGTCCATTAAGCGTCTGCCTTCGGCTCAGGTCATGATCCCAGAGTCCTGGGATCGAGCCCCGCATCGGGCTCCCTGCTCTGCGGGGAGCCTGCTTCTCCCTCTGCCTCTGCCCCTCTCCCTGCTCATGCACTCTCTCTCTCTGTCAAATAAATAAACAAAAAAAATCTAAAAAAAAAAAAAAAGTGTAGGAAGTAGGGCTGGGTCAGCAACTCTGGGATGCCTTCAAGGACTCGGGCATCCTCTGTCTCCCTGCTCTGCCAACCTTAGTGGGTGCCTCTGGTCTTGGTCACTTCTAGTCATCATGTCTGGGTTCCAGGATAGAATAGCGCTCTGCCATTAAATGCTATCACCACTGAAATAACGTAGAACATGGAAAAATGAAAAATGTAAAAAAAAAAAAAAACATGTGGCAAAACAGGTGAAATATGATCCCATTGGTATGTAGTAGATATTTGTCATTTATCCACCCGCACACTATCCTTCTACAAGAAATGGTACCTGATCTTTCTGGAGAAAACAGCACCCTGGTTCAGATGCGAGCTGGTATCTTCTTACACGACCCTCCCTCTGTCACTGGGTGTGGTTTGGAAGTGGGGACTGGACCCCGACTGAGCCGGTCATAGCACCGTGCCACCTGGCCATGACGATCTGTCAGAGAGTGTGCAGGTAACTCAAGCTGAGCCTGTCAGGACCTGCCCTGGCACTTCTGAATCTGGAACCAAAGAACAAAGACCTTTTCCTGCCTACAGGTGAAGATGGGAAGAGGTGATGGGCAGCCTGTTTCCTGCCACATGAACTGCAGCCTGAGAGAGTGAGAGGGTCACAGAGAGCCAGAAGCAGGGAAGCAGTCCTGAGAGACTTTAAGTCTTTGGTCACTGAGGCCAGAAATAACCCTGACTTTTCCTTAAGTTTGTTTTATGAGTCAATGAATATTCCTTTCTTGCCTAAGCTAGTTTGAGTGGTAAAGTTCAGGCACTTGAAATTGAAAAATTCCCCACTAATGCACCATTTCTGCTGGAAAAAAAAAATCCATGCATGTGTATACACACACGTATACATACATAAATGTGGGGATAGCTTTTGCTCCTCTGTATTTTACATCTTTTTCAATAAACCCATTAATTTTTTAAGGCTGTGTTTTAGAATTATCCATTTAAATGTACTCTTTGTGAAGGGTTCAGATAATTCACCTAAAAGAGAATAAAATTAGAAACAAAATGAGCAGCTTTCATCCTTGTTCATAATAACAAACAGCAAAATTATTTGAAACCCTTTGAAGCTGAACCACTTCCAGGATAATTAACCAATTCAACTCCTTCTTGGTAGAGATTGGAAACAAAGCATCTAAGGCCTAATGTGATAAAAAGGATCCCGCAGGGATTATCACCAACTGATATGATAATGAAGTAGTTCTCTTAAGAACCCCCTCTTTACAAAAGATACAGTTTATCTTCTGTAAAGATATGTTCTCATTTGGAGGAGGGCCCGACATTTCCAGAAGGCTTCCCTACAACCTCCTTCTAAGATCTGGGAACCAACTTTGTTTCTTGTCTCTGGTAAGCCAACATCGCTCATAAAAGACTTTTCTGTGTACAGTGAATCGTATGAGGAAGCCTTTGTAACCCTCACAGGCTAATTTTTGCAAGACAGACATTCTCTATTTAAAAATGCATGTTGAAATCACATATTCCACCACTGTGGGAAGTTTCTTATTTCCTCTAATAAAAAACTTTTATTTATTTTTATGATTATGTAAGTAATAGGCATTCAGTTTTGAAAAATTAGAAATATAGAGAAATAGAGAAATCCTACCACCCACTAAAAAAACACTTAATATTTTGCTACATATCTTTCCTGTGTGTGTGTGTGTGTGTGCGCACACACTAAAAAATTTTGGCTGAGCCGAAACTACAGTTCAGATATTTCCAGGGAGAAGGGAGAATTCTTTCTTTCCCTACTCCATTTGATGTTCTTATGTGTCTTGGCATCTGGTGTCTTACTTTTCTGTTTAAAGGAGAGAGGAGATTTTGGGGACAGAGGTGCCTGGGGAGAAGAGATGAAGGCAATCTGGGGAACAGTTTGGTGTCTGGAGTGTTTCTCCAGCTACTTAGGAAAGCAGACAAAGAAATGCAGAGAGCCGTGCCCAGTAGAGCCTGGCTGGGACTTTGGGCACCAGCTCTGCTCTCTGGGGCTCAGGGACGCCTTGCAACCCAGAACTGGAGAGAGGCCCCCTCCTAACCCGTGGGATGGTATTGCCTGGAGGACGTCGCAGGGCCAAGCTTAACAAGGGAGGTAGTGCTACATCTGGGGATGCCTCTAAGAAAAGGGAAGAATTTTCCGAGTGAGGGAAGGACATGGAGGTCTTGTAGTCAAGGAGATGAACTTTAGAACAGTGCTTCCCAAACGTTAATAGTCACATGAATCACCCTGGGTGGGGGGTGGGGGGGTGCCTTTTTTTTTTTTAACTTTTAAATGCCTTTTAAAATTTTGGTCATTTTTAACTTTTAATGACATTAACACAGCACTGTATTTACTGGGAACCTTATACTTCACATTACACTTCTATAGATGATCTAAATTAAAGCCACAAGATTTTCACCTTGTACTACTTGGGGAACAATGCAGATCAGATGGCATTTCTTTCTACTATAATGATTTAAGCGGCATTTTCTTTTCCTATCCCATGGGAACAAAAGAAATATTTGATTAAAGATTGCAGGCAATGTGCTATGTTGGCTTCATTTAAAAAATGTTTTTGAGATAAAATTCAAAAATTTTAAGTGTACAACTCAGTGGTGTTTAGTATATTCACAATGTTGGACAACCGTCACCACTATCTAATTCCAGAGCATTTCCATCACCCGCCCCCCAAAAGAAACCCATCACCCATTTTCAGTGACTCCGGATGCCTCCTTTCTCCCATTCCCTAGGCGAACACTCATCTACTTTTTGTCTCTATAGATCTGCCTATCTTGGACATTTCAAATGAATGGGGGGTCCTTGGGTGGCTCAGTCGGTTAAGCCTATGCCTTTGGCTCAGGTCATGATGGGATTGAGCCCCGTGTTGGGCTCTCTGCTCAGCGGGGAGCCTGCTTCTCCCTCTCCTGCTGCCACTCCCCCTGCTTGTGCTCTCTCCCAAATAAATTTTTAAAAAATTATTTTTTTTTTAAAAGAGAGGAATCCTGGGGTTCCTGGGTGGCTCAGTTGGTTAAGCGTCTGCCTTCGGCTCAGGTCATGATCTCAGGGTCCTGGGATCAAGCCCCACATCAGGCTCCCTGCTCAGCGGTGAGTCTGCTTCTCCCTCTCCCTCTGTGATCTCTCTCTCGCTCTCACTATCTCTCAAATAAATAAATAAAAATCTTAAAAAAAGTGGAATCCTGCTGTTGCACTTTTGTCAAAGCGAAGGAGGCTTTAATCTTCAGCATGGAGTTCTACCTTCAATAAGCCATTCCTCACCATGAACACACAAGAGAACTTTTGTCTCACAGCCCAGAATTGACCTTGACAAACATTTTCAAGCACTATCTACAAGCAACAAATGGTCATTAATTGTAGTGACTGTTTATTATCAACAATGGAAATACAAGGTCCCTGATTTATGAATTTGTTAATTGCTCTTCCTTTTATGGGTCTTTCCCATAGGAGATGGGCGTGCCTCTTTTGTGAGAATATTTCTGGGCCCGGGATATCAAGAGACAAGCTGACACACATCCGCCTAAATAAATTACCGTATTTCATCTAAAATGCCACCACGGGCCACTAAGAAAGGGAACGAAACTGTCAATTAAGCTCTGAGATTTTGTCAGTTGTAAGATGCATCCCGAATTCACCGATGCCACTAAAAGGGAATAAAGTGTGCATCTCGGGGTCAGTGCACCATGGCAATGTCCCCATCTGTACCAAACTCACTTTATGTGCCATTCAAATCCTGTCCTTGCCTTGCTTTCTGGCCAGCAAACTAGCAGGGACTTGCTCTGGGACTGCTCCAGGTCCCTCCGGTCACGTGAGGGCATGAAACAGGACCTGGCCCCATACCAGCACCCATGCTTCTGCACTCTGCCATGCGGGTTCTCTGTGGCTTGCGGAGCCCCTCCAAGGGCGCGGATGCAAGCGATGGGGCCCCTGCAGATTCATACCGGCCACAGAGGCTGTCCGGGGTCCTAGTGTTCATGGCAACGGCTGGAGCAGTCCGGCTGCTCAACTCCTAAGAGAGAAGGAGTTGATGTCCTCAGGGGCAAACGTTGACTAACGAGCGGCTTCAGCAGCCTGCAGACAACTATGCCCCCTCCTGCCCTCCTCCCACCCCAGGTCCCCCAGAGAGCTCAGAGATGCAGAAGCTTTATCAGGCTTCTCAAAGATGTCCCTTGAGACATAGGAAGCGACTGTGCTTGCAAAAGCTGCGGCCAAAACCGTGATGCCTGCTCTCACACCTATTCTTCCTCTTTCCTTGGTTCACACCCCTCTTCCCAGCACTTCCCAGCACTCCTGCTCCCCTGGGAATCAGGATGGTTGGTCATCGTAACAAAATCCCGAATCTTGGCCACTTTGTTCTGCTACCTTCCTGACGAACTATCAGATCCAGCGTTTACAAGTGCCTCTAAACAAGGAACTTGTGGTTACACCTGTGGACAACTTTTGAGGTCCCTCCCCAGGCCACATCCTTCATCTGTGAGAAATGCCCTCCCTGCTGGAGTGGGTCCCTGGGGCCAGTGTGCACTGTAGGACTCCACTTTTCCCTGGATAGATGGTTGGACTGGGAGAGGACTTTTGATCTAGGTCTCAAACTCAGTGGTCAGATTCTCTCTCCCAGGAATATGGACCTGGCACTCTGGGGACTCCCTACTTGAAATTGCAAGACCAGAGAGGTCATGGTAACCCTGGCCTGAGGGTGCCGCTGGGGCCCCGTGTAGTGAGCTGGGGAAGTGGACTTGCCAAGCAGAAGAATGAATCCAGTGTCAGCAACAGATACAGGAAGGACAAGGGGGCTGGATCTTGGGCCAGGCCACATGGCTTCTCGATTTCGGATGTAGTCCCCTGTGGGCTTGGTTTCATTGCTGCCCCTGCCCCATGCTACCAGGTGGCCCTACACCTTCCCACCAAATCTCCCTTTCAGTCTGGAGCTATTCTAAGTGGGTTCCCATTCCCTGAAAACAACATTCCCTAAACAACTAAAACCATGCTAATTAAAAATACAATCTTTACTGGGGGCACCTGGGTGGTGCAGTGGGTTAAACTCTTGGTTTTGTCTCAGGTCCTGACCTCAGGGTCCTGAGATCAAGACCCATTCCAAGCTCAGTGGGGAGTTGGCTTGAAATTCTCTCCCTCTCCCTCTGCACCTCCTGCTCCTGTTCTCTCTCTCTCTCAAATAATTAAACAAATCTTTTTAAAAAAATGCAATCTTTACTGGGGCACCTGGCTGGCTTAATCGGTAGAGCATGCAACTCTTGATCTTGGGGTTGTAGGTTCAAGACCCATGATGGGTGTAGAGATTATTTAAAAATAAAATCTTTTTATTTTATTTTTTATTATTTTGTTTTTTAAAGATTTTATTTATTAGTCAGAGAGAGAGCACAAGCAGGGGGAGCGGCAGGCAGAGGGAGAAGCAGACTCCCCACTGAGCAGGGAGCCCGATGTGGGACTCGATCCCAGGACCCCAGGATCATGACCTGAGCCGAAGGCAGACGCTTAACTGACTGAGCCACCAGGCATTCCAATAAAATCTTTTTTTTTTAATTATTTTTTAAAGATATTATTTTATTTATTTGAGAGACAGCAAGATAGCGAGAAAGCATGCACAGGGAGGAGAGGGAGAAGCAGGCTTCCCGCCAAGCAAGGAGCCCAATGCAGGGCTCAATCCCATGACCCTGGGATCACAAACCGAGCCAAAGGCAGATGCCCAACCAACTGAGTCACCCAGGCACCCCTAAAAATAAAATCTTTTAAAAAACCGTATATATATATATATATACTGTGTGTGTGTGTGTGTGTGTATATATATATATATATATATACACACACACACACATATATATGGTCTTTGCTTCCTGAGGGCTGGCAATCCAAGGCAGAGAGCACTGATACTGCCCCATCAATGTAGGGGGCTACAGGACTAATATTCTTTGGTCTTAAAATTCATAGGGCTCTTTTCTTCCCTTTTTAAAAAATTTATTTATTTATTTGCCAGAGAGAGAGAGCACAAGCAGGGGGAGCGGCAGGCAGAGGGAGAGGGAGAAGCAGGCTCCCCGCTGATCAGGGAGCCCAACGTGGGACTCGGTCCCAGGACCGCAGGATCATGACCTGAGCTTCTAAAAGCAGACGCTTAACTGACTGAGCCACCAAGGCATCCCTTCTTTTTTTTTTCTTAAAGATTTTACTCATTTATTTTAGAGAGAGAGAGAACACTAGTGGCGGGGGGGGGCAGAAGGGGCGGGAGAGAATCTCAAGCTGACTCCACACTGAGTGAGGAGCCTGATGCGCTCGATCTCACAAATCATGACCTAAGCCGAAATCAAGAGCCGGATGCCCTACCCACTGAGCCATCCAGCCGCCCCCTTCCTTTTAAAGTAGGTAAATCATACATAATTATATTTTCATGGTCAAGGTCTCAAATAATACAGAAAATGTGAAGACCTACCTCTGTCTTCAACAGCCTCATTCTTTTCTTCTATCCCAAGGAAATCACTGTTAAAGGTCTGATGGATGGTGTATCCTTCCAGACTTTTTTTTTTTTTAAAGATTTTATTTATTTATTTGACAGAGAGACACAGCAAGAGAGGGAACACAGCAGGGGGAGTGGGAGAGGGAGAAGCAGGCTTCTCGCCGAACAGGGAGCCCGATGCGGGGCTCGATCCCAGGACCCCGGGATCATGACCTGAGCCAAAGGCAGATGCTTAACGACTGAGCCACCAAGGTGCCCCTCAAATTGGGATATTTTCATGAAAATCTTGAAAACTTGCAGGGTAAGGCAACACTCGCACCACACTTCTGCCTAGAACAGAGTAGCACTGAGCAATGGGCTGTCCCCTGCAGGTGGGATGAGCCCTCCTCTTCTCCAGCCCCCACTATTCCCGGAAGTCTTCCACTGACCTACCTCCCCATTTTATGTTGCCTCTCTGGCCCTCATAAGGATTTGATTTTTCAACCTTTGTACATAGCTCTCTGTGGCTCTCTTTTCTCACTTAAACACATATCGTGGGCCTCCTTCTGCAAGTACCTACTGATCTACCTTATTCCTTTTAACAGATAGAGTCCATACTCATTATTTGTGGATTCCCTATTTGCAAATTTGCCTACTGTCTAAAATTTATTTGTAATCCCCACGTGAATACTCCCAGCTCTTCTGGGGCACTTAGAGACACATGCAGAGCAGTGAACACTTTCAGTTGCTTGATGTGCATGTCCCCAGCTGAGGCTGAACAGGGCGAGACTCTGCCTTCTTGTTTCAGCTTTCATGCCACAAACAAGTGCCCTTTTGGCAGTCTATTTAATGCCATGCTTTTTGCATTTTTGTGCTTGTTGTTGTTGATTTCACTTTTTAAATGAAAAACAGTGTTGCGGTGCTTTCTAGTGTTCCCAGGATCGGGAAGGCTGTATGTGAGCTGAACCCATTGCCATCATCATTTCACAATATATGTAAATCAGTCCATTCTGCTGTACACCTTAAACTTATACGGTGATGTATGTCAATTATTTCTCAATAAAACTGGGGAAAAAAAGAAGGCTTTGATGCACCTTATGGAGAAAATACATGGTTAGATGAGCTTTATTCAGGCATGAGTCAGTGTGGGTTGGCTGTGAATTCTATGTTAAGGAATCAACAATGCATACACCTAGGAAAAGGGTGGAGGAAATTAGCCAATCTGCACGTGAGGCTGCCCCAGAAAGTGCTAAAGTCACTATTTACAGTGCATGACAAACTTATGGCAAAGGGAGCAAAGCGGCTACATTTGTGGGTTCATGAGGTGACAGCCAATGTAACAATATAGTTGACAGCATTGTTGTGAGGCTTGGAGGAAAATGTTACATCTCTTCCACTAGAACTGACTGGCTCAAACATTTCAAAAGGTGACACAGCATAAAAAATGTTAAATTTTTTTTTTAAAGATTTTTATTTATTTATTTGTCAGAGAGAGAGAGAGAGCACAATCGGGGGGAGCAGCAGAGGGAGAGGGAGAAGCAGACTCCCCACTGAGCAGGGAGCCCGATGCGGGACTCGATCCCAGGACCCTGGAATCATGACCTGAGCCGAAGGCAGACGCTTAACGACTGAGCCACCCAGGCGTCCCAAAAAATGTTAAATTTGCAGGCAAGTCACGTTCTGCGCATCCGTAAGCTGCCGAAGAATTTTAAAAATACCTGCTAAGTGTCAGCGAGTAAAAGGGTTATGTGAAGAGCTGGTTTACGACACTGATTAGACCGGCTTGTTTTATGAGGATGCTGGCAAATGAACCTATTTAAGGCAAATAACTTCCAAAGCCCCTGGCTTTAAATCATTGAAAGACCATGCAATTAATTATTTGTAAGAAATAACCTATTAAGTCAAGTGTTTTTATTTTTTAAAATTTTGTTTTATTTAAATTCAATTAATTAACATACAGTGTATTATTAGCTTCAGAGGTAGAGTTCAGTGATTTATCAGTTGCATATAACACCCAGTGCTCACTACATCTCATGCCCTCCTTCATGCCCATCACCCAGTTACCCCATTCCCCTCCCCCCTCCCCAATTTTTAAACAGAAACACACATAGGGCACCTGGCTGGCTCAGTCGGCAGAGCATGCGACTCTTGATCTCAAGACTGTAAGCTGGAGCCCCATGTTGGGTGTAGAGATTATTTAAAAATAAAATCTTTAAAAAAAAATCTAAAAAGAAAAAAAAAATTTTTTTTAAAGATTTTATTTATTCATGAGAGACAGAGAGAGAGAGAGAAGAGAGAGAGGCAGAGGCAGAGGGAGAAGCAGGCTTCCCGCGGAGCAGGGAGCCTGATGTGGGACTCGATCCCAGGACCCTGGGATCACGACCTGAGCTGAAGGCAGACGCTTAACCGACTGAGCCACCCAGGCATCCCTAAAAGGAAAAAAAATTAAAAAAAGAAAGAAAATGTGAGTAGAGCCTTCCAGGAGCCTAACCTGTATTTCTTCTAAGGGCAATGGTTCTATATTTGCTAATTCGGTGTTCACAATACTTCACAGAACATGACTTCTGTAAATAATGAGAATCAACTGTACCTGGATTATGGCAAAGCCATAACCACTCCACTATTTATTAATATTAAGGTTGATTCCATTTTTTAAATATTACATCTAGTGGGTGCAGGTCTCTATATACATATGCATGAATTTTCTCTAGGATAGATATCCAGAAGTGCAAAGCTGATTCAAAGGGCCTGCCCATTGGGGCGCCTGGGTGGCTCAGTCGGTTAATTGTCTTGACTCTTGATTTCAGCTCAGGTTATGATCTCAGGGTCCTGGGAGCCAGCCCTGAGTCAAGTGCCAAGTTGGGTTCTGTGCTTAGCAGGGAGTCTACTTAAGGATTCTATCTCTTCCTCTCCCTCTGCCCCTAGCCTCACTAGTATGCTCTCTCTCTCTAAAATAAATAAATCAAAAATAAATATATATATAAATAAAAAAAAAAAAAGAAAGGGTATGCCCTTTTAAAATACTGACAAATTCTGGGGCACCTGGCTGGCTTGGTTGGTAGATCAAGTGACTCTTGATCTCAGGGTCATGAGTTCAAGCCCTACGATGGGCATGGAGCATACTTAAAATAAAAAATTTAAAGAGGCACCTGGGTTACTCAGTCAGTTAAGTGTCTCCAGCTCTTGGTTTCAGCTCAGGTCATGATCTCATGGGTTGTGAGATCAAGTCCTGCAGTGGGCTCTGCTCTCAGCAGGGAGTCTGTTCGAGATTCTCTCCCTCTGCCCCTCCTTCCACTCAAGACACATGCTCTCTCTCAAATAAATAAATCTTTAAAAAAATAAAATATTGATAAATTCTTGTAAATCACATTCCAGAAGGCTCCTTCAATTTACTTTCTACCAAAAGTTTATGATAGTGCTTGTTTTTCCGCATCTTCATCAAACTGGGTATTATCAATTTTTATTTTTGCCAATACAATCCTCATATAATGATATATTGTTTTAATGTATATTTTGTATTATTAGTGAAATTACAGATCTTTTAATATGTTTAGTGACCAGTTCATAAGGTTTTCGTTAAAAAATATAATAGACAGATTCTCATATAATTTCCTGCCCTTACAGATATTTTTATAAACCTACATGATAAAATAGAAAACCTGAACACACCAATTACTAGCAAGGAGATTGAATCAGTAATCAAAAACCCTCCAACAAATAAAAATCCAGGACCAGACAGATTCACAGGTGAATTCAGCAAACATTCAAAGAACAATTAATACCAATCCTTCTCAAACTCTTCCAAAAAATAGAAAGGGGGGAAACTCTTCCAAAAAATAGAAGAGGGGGAAACTCTTCCAAACACATTCTACAAGGCCAGCATTACCCTGTCAGCAAAATCAGACAAGGATGCTACAAAAAAAGGAAATTATAGGCAATATCCCTGATGAACACAGATGCAAAAATCCTCAGCAAAATATTAGCAAATTTAATTTCACTGTACATTAAAAGGATCATACACCATGGTCAAGTGGGATTTATTCCAGGGATCCAAAGATGTTTCAACACCCACAAGTCAGTCAATAGGATACACCACATTAACAAAATGAAGGATAAAAATCATATGATCATCTCAACAGATGCAGAAAAGCATTTGACAAAATTCAACATCCAGTTATGATAAACACTCAACAAAGTGGATATAAAGGAAATGTACCTCAATGTAATAAAGGCCACATATGACAAGCCACAGCCAACATCATATTCACTGGTGAAAAGCTGAGAGGTTTTCCTTTAAAATCTGGAACAAGACAAGGACGTCCACTCTCATTTCTTTTATTCAATGTAGTACTGGAAGTCCTAGCCACAGCAATTAGGCAAGAAAAAGAAAAGGCATCCAAATTGGAAAGGAAGAGGTAAAACTGTTACTAGGTGAGAGGACATGATATTATATATAGAAAGCCCCAAAGACTCCATCAAAAAACTGTTAGAACTAATAAATTGAGTAAAGTTGCAGGATACAAAATCGATACACAAATATCTGTTGTGTTTCTTTTTTTTTTTTTAGGGTTTATTTCTTTGTTTGAACGAGAGAGAGAGAATGAGCAGTGGGGAGTGGCAGAGGGAGAGGGAGAAGCAGACTCCTCGCTGAGCAGGGAGCCTGACATGGGGTTCAATCCCAGGACCCCGAGATCACGACCTGAGTCAAAAGGCAGATGCTTAACTGACTGAGCCACCCAGGTGCCCCTGTTGTGTTTCTTTACTCTAATAATGAACTAACAGAGAAGTTAAGAACATAATTCTATTTACAATTGCACCAAAAAGAATACCTAGGAATAAATTTGACCAAGGGGGTGAAAGCCCTGTACTCTGAAAATTATAAGACAGTGATGAAAGAAACTGAAAGAAACACAAACAAATGGAAAGATATTCCCTGCTCATGTGCTGAAGAATTAAAATTGTTAAAATGTCCATACCACCCAAAGCAATCTATAGATTCAATGCAACCCCTGTCAAAATTCCAATGGTATTTTTTTTTTTTTTAAAGATTTTATTTGAGAGAGAGAATGAGACAGAGAGAGCATGAGAGGGTCAGAGGGAGAAGCAGACTCCCTGCCGAGCAGGGAGCCCGATGTGGGACTCGATCCCGGGACTCCAGGATCATGACCTGAGCCGAAGGCAGTCGCTTAACCAACTGAGCCACCCAGGCGCCCCAAAATTCCAATGGTATTTTTCACAGAAACAGAACAAATAATCCTAAAATTTGAATGGAACCACAAAAGCCCCTGAATAGCGAAGACAATCCTGAGAAGAAAGAACAAAGCTGGAGGCATCTCATTCCTTGATTTCAAACTCTATTATGAAGCAACAGTAATGAAAACCGTACAGTATTGGCACAAAAACAGACACATAGGGGCGGCGCCTGGGTGGCTTGGTCGTTAAGCGTCTGCCTTCGGCTCAGGTCATGATCCCAGGGTCCTGGGATCGAGCCCCGCATCAGGCTCCCTGTTCAGCGGGGAGTCTGCTTCTCCCTCTCCCACTCCCCCTGCTTGTGTTCTCTCTCTTGCTGTGTCTCTGTCAAATAAATGAATAAAATCTTTAAAATAAATAAATAGGGGCGCCTGGGTGGCTCAGTCGTTAAGCGTCTGCCTTCGGCTCAGGTCATGATCCCAGGGTCCTGGGATCGAGCCCCGCATCGGGCTCCCTGCTCCACGGGAAGCCTGCTTCTCCCTCTCCCACTCCCCCTGCTTGTGTTCCCTCTCTCGCTGTGTCTCTCTCTCTGTCAAATAAAATCTTAAAAAAAAAAAAAAGACACATAGATCAATGAAACAGAATAGAGACCCCAGAAATAAACCCACACATATATAGTCAATCAACTTATGACAAAGGAGGCAAGAATATGCAGTGGAGAAAGGACAGTTTCATCAATAAGTGGTGCTAGGGAAATTGGACAGCGGCATGCAAAAGAATGAAACTGGACCCTCTATTATACCATACACATAAATGAACTGATTGTCCCCCTCCCCCGCCATCACCCACCAGTCTTTGCTCCACGTACAGCGCTCCCGTCGAGAGCTGGGGTTACTGCTGCCAACGGACTGGAGGCGCACTGGAGCCCAGGCCCAGTTCCAGGTGCTGGTTCTGCTGCCCCAACATCCCTCACAAATGACCACAGCCACCCCGTTGGTGTCACACCCCAGCTGCAAACCTCTACTCCAGACCGCTCTGCAGTCATGACGTGGCTTTGGGACCAGTGTGTCCTGCCCTCATCCTCAGTGACTCCTGCATACATGTGGTTCACACTTGCCCCACCTGTGCTCACGGGCCCTTCACCTCCTCTACTCCAGGGACGTAGACCTCCACCTACTCAGCCTCCCAGGCATGGCCCTATCAGGAACCTGCTTCAGCTTCAGGACCTCGACCCTGTTCGCCTCATTCCCTCTCTTCTCTTCCCTTACAGTAACGGGCCTGCCCTTCACCCTCACTGCTGCCTCTTTGGCTTCTTTGCTTATTGTTCCTCTCACCGTCCACTCCGTCTGGACACACAGTCGGCTCTTCAACCGTGCTCTTGCCGGTGCGCTAGAGTTCCTGTTCTTCAACTTCCCAGTCTACCCGCTGCGTCATTCCCCGAGCAGATTTCCCCTGTTGTCTACTTCTGCAACCTTCGGGCTGGTGGAAATGGCCCGACCCCGCCTGGCCGGAGGGGCCTGTCTGGGCAGCATGACGCCCACCCCAGTCCCACCCGCCACTCTCTCTCCTGGAGCTGTCTGGGGTTCTGCCTTCTTTTTTTTTTTTTTTTAAAGATTTTATTTATTTATATGACAGAGAGAGACACAGCGAGAGAGGAAGCATAAGCAGGGGGAGTGGGAGAGGGGGAAGCAGGCTTCCCGCTGAGCGGGGAGCCCGACTCAGGGCTCGATCCCAGGACCCTGGAATCATGACTTGAGCCAAAGGCAGACGCTTAACTGACTGAGCCAGGCGCCCCTGAGGTTCTGCCTTCTGACTGGCCTGGGGAGTAGGAAGGAGCTGGGTGAGACAAACGAGGTACCGAGAGATGCAGCCAAAAAAAAAGAAAGATGTGGCCTCAGTGCCCTGGGCTGCCCCGCCTGGGGTAGATTCTCTCTCCTGTTCCTCCTGGAGGCTAGCCCAGTTCCACACGTATGCATAAAAACTTTCACATCACCAGGGAAACTACTTAATTTCACAAATGCTTTGAGTCAACTGGGAACTTAGTACTAGAAATAAATGAAAATAGTGCTGGCCCTCCAGGAACTCCCTAGCAGCTCATTGGCTCCCCAAATTTTAAGGCTTTGAGAAGAAGCTGAGGTAGTAAATGAAAAACAAAACAAAACAAAAAAACAAAACCAAACCAAAAACAAACGCCCAGAAACAGTGTATGGACTCCACCTTCTTTTACAGGAAATTTGGAAACCTATATGGATATATTTCTTTATGTTTTCTAAGCACAAGAAGTAATTCTAGCTTTTCTTGATGATTCATAATTAAACTGTTGGTTTAACTTACAGTTAAACCCTTTTATTTTTATTTATTTATTTTAAAGATTTTATTTATTTATTTGGCAGAGACACAGCGAGAGAGGGAACACAAGCAGGGGGAGTGGGAGAGGGAGAAGCAGGCTTCCCGAGGAGCAGGGAGCCTGGCGCGGGGCTCCATCCCAGGACCCTGGGATCATGACCTGAGCCAAAGGCAGACCTTAACAACTGAGCCACCCAGGCACCCCAACCCTTTTATTTATTTTTTTTAAAGATTTTTATTTATTTATTTGCCAGAGAGAGAGTGAGCAAGCACACAAGCAGGGGGAGCGGCAGTCAAGGAGAGGGGCATCGGAGAGGGACACCTTGTGGTGGCAAAGGGCAATTGCAGAAACAGCCACAGTCCAGAGCTTAGGACGCGTGAGCTTTTCTCCAGTAGGTGTGAATGTCCATAGGACTTCATGTGTTACATAAACTCTAGGGCCCTGGGCAGTCCAGGAGAAGGGGGGAGCTCCGAGAAGGAGGTAACTGTCTAATTTAGTAGTCAGAGTCTAGACCTAGGTTTTAGTTTCATTGATTTTGGAAAACTTTTTACGGGCATCCTGTTATGGTACAGTTCATATTGGCCATGTTCATATGCATGGAAAAAAGAACGAAAGGAAACCCACCATAATGGTAACAGAGGTTATATTTGGGTGTTGAGATTATACATTATTTTTATTATCTTTTTAAAGGTTTATGTATTTTTAAAAATTTCAACAATCAGGATATAATCACTTTTGCTGTTTTGACAGAAATACTCGTTTTCTTATAAAGGGTATACAATGGCTATGTTACTGTAATTCTTTTTATTTTTTTAAAAGATTTATTTATTTATTTGAGAGAGAGAGACAGAAAGCATGTGCAAGCAGGGGGAGAGGCAGAGGAAAAGAGAGAATCTCCAACAGACTCCCCACTGAGCACAAAGCCCAACATGGGGCTCGATCTCATGACCCTGAGATCATGAAATCAAGAGTAGGATGCTTAGGGGCGCCTGGGTGGCTCAGTCGTTAAGCGTCTGCCTTCGGCTCAGGTCATGGTCCCGGGGTCCTGGGATTGAGCCCCGCATCAGGCTCCCTGCTCAGCGGGAAGCCTGCTTCTCCCTCTCCCACCCTTGCTGCTTGTGTTCCTTCTCTCTGTGTCTCTCTCTGTCAAATAAATAAATAAAATCTTTAAAAAAAAAAAAAAAGAGTAGGATGCTTAACCAACTGAGTCACCCAGGCACTCTTATAATTCTTTTTATTTTTTTAAGATTGTGTTTTTAGAGCAGTTTTAGGTTCACAGCAAGATTAAAAGGTACAGAGAGTTCCTATAGACCCACCCTTTGCCCCCACACATGGATAGCCTCCCTCCCATCATCAACATCCCTCACCAAAGTGATACATTTGTTACAATTGATGAACCTACACTCACACACCCCAATCACCCTAAGTCCACAGTTTACCTTAGGGTTCACTTGTAATGTTGTACAGTCTGTGAGTTTAGACAACGTATGGCATGGATCCAGTATTATAATATCACACAGAGTAGTTTCACTGCCTTAAAAATCCTCTGTACTGGAGCACCTGGGTGGCTCAGTCCGTTAAGTGTCCAACTCTTTGATTTCAGCCCAGGTCATGGCCTCAGTCAGGGTCATGAGATGGAGCCCCGCATCGGGCTCTGTGCTGGGTGTGGAGGCTGCTTGGGGTTCTCACCCTCTCCCTTTGTCCTCCCTCCTACCCTCACTCTCTCTCTCTTTCAAAAAGTAAAAAAAAAAATAAATAAATAAATTAAAAAAAATCCTCTGTGCTGCACCTATTCATTCTTCTTGCTGGCCCTTCCCCCACTAAACCTCTGACAGCCACTGATTTTTCACAAAATGTATCATATTACACATACAGTGTTTGTATGTTGCTTTTTTTCACCCACCTGCATATCTTCCTATATTAGCAAATAGAGATATTCATTTTTTAAAACTCTACCCCCAACATGGGGCTTGAATTCAGGACCCCAAGAGCAAGAGTCCCTTGCTCTACTGACTGAGCCAGCCAGGCACCCCAGAGATGTTCATTTTTTAAAAGGCCAAATAGAATTCTAAGGTATAGATATTCCAAACATTATTTATCTAGACTGCTGCTTATAAACGTTTAAATTATTTATATGTTTTTCAGTTATAACTATTACTATAATAAATATTCTTGCACGTATCTTGGCATCTTTGTATGATTCTACCTATAGTATTCCTAGCAATAGAATTGCTGGTTTACCTTCCAAAATGACTGCCCCCATTCCTATTACCACCAACAGGAGAGTGAATTATTTGCTTACTGTCAACACTACCGTGTATTATCATGCTTTAATGTTTTTGCCAATACCACAGGAGAAAAACAGTATATTTGTTTGTTATTTTAAGATTTTATTTATTTATTTGAGAGAGAGAGAGAGCACAAGCAGGGGGAGTGGCAGGCAGAGGGAGAAGCAGGCTTCCCGCGGAGCAGGGAGCCCGATGTGGGACTCAATGCCAGGACCCTAGGATCATGACCTGAGCCGAAGGCAGACGCTTAACCGACTGAGCTGCCCAGGCTCAGTTTTGATTTGCATTTAAAAAATTATTAGTGAGGCCGAGTTTTTTGCTCTGTGACCTGCTTATTCTTATCCTTTGCCCATTCTTCTACTGAGTTGTTGGTCTTTCTCAAGCTCAGCTGCATAAACTCATAGTAAATGAGCAATTTGTCCTTTGTCACATGTGTTACAAATATTTCTCCTACTTTGTCATGTGACTTTAGTTTTAGCCTTCTCTGCTATACAAGCATTTTTAAGTTTGTGTGTTCAAATTTATTTCTTTTTCTTCCTGGGTCTGAGTGCATTTGTTTTATAATTTAAAAAAAAATTCAATTTATGTCTGTGTATGTGTGTGTATGACAGAGAGAGAGAGACAGAGAGACAGAGAGAGAATGGTAAACGGCCATTAGGGGAAAGCCTATGGCCGAACCTTTCCCTGGGGATGGTTCCAGCTCCCAGGCCACGTGGCCCCATCAGTGTCCGTCAGTGGCTTCGATATTTATAAGGGAGTGGCTTTGGAGCTGCTGCTGGTTTGACTAGCCGGGCAGGGAATTTGTGCTGAAGCCTCTTGTGCCCCGTGCCTGGCAAGCTTCTACTGCAGGTCACAAGGTTTTTTTCTTTCTCTTTCCAACGGTCAACTAACTATTCTAGTGATAATGTTTCTTCCTATGAACTAAGCAGCCTAGGGATTATATATACAGCTGACCCTTGAGCGATACGGGTTTGAACTGTGCAGGTCCACTTGTATGTGGAATTTTCTTTTTTTTAAAGTAAGCCCTACGCTCAGTAGGGGCTTGAACTCATGCCCCAGAGATCGAGTCGCATGCTCTCCTAACTGAGCCAGCCAGGTGCCTCTATATGTGGATTCTTTTTTTTTTTCGATAAATACCATACAGTACTGTAAATGTATTTCCTCTGATGATTTTCTTTTTTCTCTTATGATTTCTTAATAATGTTTCTTTTCTCTAACTTACTTTATTGTAAGAATACAGTATATAACATGTATAGTATATCAAATGTTAATTGACTGCTTCTGTTATCAGTAAGACCCCAGGTCAACAGGAGGCTCTAAGTTTTGGGGGAGTCAGAAGTTCTGAGTAGATTTTCAACTGCTGGGGTGGAGGTGGGGGGGGGATGTCAGGGCTTCTGGCCCCCTAGTTGTTCAAATGTCAACTATATACATGCACTATGTGTGTATACGGAGTGTGTGTGTGTGCATGTATTTGCATTTTTTTCCTTCCTATCTTTATAATTAGTCTTCACTCATAATAACTTGGGGGGACATGGATGATTCTAGAGCTAAATCCCCTTCAAAACACACTGTGGGGGCACCTGGGTGGCTCAGTCGTTAGGCGTCTGCCTTCGGCTCGGGTCATGATCCCAGGGGTCCTGGGATCGAGCCCCGCATCGGGCTCCCTGCTTGGTGGGGAGCCTGCTTCTCCCTCTCCCACTCCCCCTGCTTGTGTTCCCTCTCTCGCTGTGTCTCTCTCTGTGAAATAAGTAAATAAAATCTTAAAACAAAACAAAACAAAACACACTCTGCCTCCAGCCATTCCTGGTATCACTGGTGCCTCTGGGTTTGGCAAGCACCAGCCCACACGAAGCTGCCTCCTGAGCCATTCTGTCCAGCCCAGAGCACCCTCGTGTCTTCCAAGAAATATCCCTGACTAGAGCAGTTCCGAGTAGGGCATGGGAACTGGCCCGAGACTGTAAAGCTATTCTCTTCCTTCTTGGCACAAAGGGGCTAGAGAAGCCCAGGGCAGCACAGGACAGCCGAGAAAGAGAAAAACCAGGGTCCCAGGAGGAGAAAGACAAGGACCAAAGACAACCCTCCTCCCGCCTGTTACACTAACTACAAGCCATTCATTAAAAAAAAAAAAAAAGAAAGAAAACAGTGAAAATACAGGCCTTGTTGGGAGGGGTGAAAAATTCCATTCTAAAAAAAAAAAAATCCCGCTCTAGCTCTTCGTTTTACTTGGGCATGTGTCATGGGATACCTTTTTTTTTTTTTTTTAAAGATTTTATTTATTTGGCAGAGAGAGACACAGCGAGAGAGGGAACACAAGCAGGGGGAGTGGGAGAGGGAGAAGCAGGCTTCCCGCTGAGCAGGGAGCCCAATGTGGGGCTCGATCCCAGGACCCTGGGATCATGACCGGAGCCGAAGGCAGACGCTTAACGACTGAGCCACCCAGGTGCCCCAACGTCATGGGATACTTAACTTCACAATTGTTCAGCGACACTTCTTGGACTGAATTTCACTCCTCCCTCTTTTTTTTTTTTTTTAAGATTTTTTATTTATTTATCAGAGAGACACAGTGAGAGAGGGAACACAAGCAGGGGGAGTGGGAGAGGGAGAAGCGGGCTTCCCGTGGAGCAGGGAGCCAGACGCGGGGCTCGATCCCAGGACCCTGGGATCATGACCTGAGCCGAAGGCAGACGCTTAAGGACTGAGCCACCCAGGCGCCCCTCACTCCTCCCTCTTTAAAATAAATGCATCCCTGATCTCCTTCCCTAGTTTCTCTTTCTCCCTTGGCATTCGTACCAGGAGCCCCCCTTTAGATTTTTCTTCCTTTTAGGCCAGTCTTATAGCATCCTCCAACACTGTTCATGTAATAATCTTTTCCCAATCCCGTTTAGTGGTCCTGCTTCTGTGGCATAACTAGCAAAAATGAGACACACATGCTTCATACAAACAAAGAGATGCCCTTCCTGGACAGCGAGGACATAGGGTAGATTGAGCAATGGTGGGGGGGTCTTTGGCGGGGGGGAGGTACTTCCTGCATCCTCAGGGCCCAAAGGCACCCAGTGCCTGAGCCTTAGCCTCTGTTTCTTGGCTCCCAACTGTTCTGAATTAAGCCTGATTCTTTCCCATTTACCCTGTGAGTTCCCTAATATTCTTTCAATAAGTCCCTCTTAGCCAGAGCAGTTCTCTGAAGCTTTTACCAGGAATGCCCACTGGTAGCACACAGCCTCTGTCACCCCTGGAGTTTGGCTGATGGAGAAAAGATTCACTTGGGGGAGCAATCCTACTCACTGAACTGGGCTGTGTTTCTAGGCTTGCTCACTGTCCCAGGCTGGCTTGGGCACCAGGCCCATTATGCCATAAACTTGTCTTAAATGTGAGTTGCTTTCTTCCCCCCCCCCCACTTTTTTTTAAAGATTTATTTACTGGGCGCCTAGGTGGCTCAGTTGGCTAAGCATCTGCCTTCGGCTCAGGTCATGATCTTGGGGTCCTGGGATTGAGTCCTGCATTGGGCTCCCTGCTCAGCATGGAGTCTGCTTCTCCCTCTGCCTCTGCCCCTCCCCTCTGCTGGTGCTCATGCACCATGTCTCTCAAATAAGTAAATCTTGAAAAAAAATAAAGATTTATTTACTTATTTGAAAGAGAATGTGAGAGAGCACACATGTGGGGGTGGGGGGGGAGAGGGAGAAGGAGAGAGAATGCTAAACAGACTCTGTGGGGCTCAATCTCCCGACCCTGAGATCACCACCTGAGCCAAAGCCAAGGACGCTTAATCAACTGCACCACCCAGGTGCCCTGAATGTGAGTTGCTTTCTATCTAAACCTGGGATACTTGACACTGGGCAGGACCACCTTCCCGGAGAATCAGGCACAGGGAAGAGATGGCTGGCTCCAGGATTCTCCTGTGACAAGACAGTGCCAGTTTCTTGTGGTCAAGGGTTGGCTTGGGATAGGAGGAGAGGTAAATGCACTCTTAGGCTGCTAGAAAGTTTCAGCAGTGAACCCCCCAGACCCCCACACCCAAACACATCTTTTCCCATTTGTATACATCCCCATTCCTAGGGAGGATGGAAATGTGGAAAAACTGATCTTTGTAATACGAGAGCATCCCAAGAATTATCATCCTCAACTATTTTGCATCTCTTGCTCTCCAGGAATGCTGACCGGGGGAGTGAGCACTGAGAGCTCGGCATCCAGGCACGGAGTGCAAACTTCTCGAGCTGGCCTGGAGGTGGTGCTATTTGCACGACGTTCATTTAGGCTAAGACATTAAGATGCAGCCAGGGAGGTAGGAACCTCACCTTGCATCTTTACACTTCGACTGATTGAAGGGGTTCATTAGTGAAAAACAGGTGAAACTGAGATAATCTTCGGAGTGGTGCAGAGAACTTTCTAAGAATGACACCAAATTCAGAAGCTATAAAAAGACAAGATGGGACAGCCTAAAAATTTTTATGCTAAAAAAAAACAGCAAAAAAGAACAGCAAACTGAGAAATACCAACTTCTGTGACAAATCGTTTGCTTAATATACTAAGAACTCTTGCAAATAAATTTGATTAAAACATGGGAAGAAGTATAATAATGACATCTTGCCATTTGCAACAATATGGATGGAGCTAGAGAGTATTATGCTAAGAGAAATAAGTCAGCCAGAGAAAGACAAATACATATGATCTCACTCAGAGGTGGAATTTAAGAAACGAAACAAACGAACAAAGAAAAAAAAGAGAGAGACAAACCAAAAAACAGACTCTTAACTAGAGAGAACAAGCAGCTGGTTACCAGAGGGGGGGGGGGGTGGGGGGGGGGGGGGGGGGGTGAAACAGGAGATGGGGATTAAGGAGTGCACTTGTCCTGATGAGCACTGAGTGTTGTATGGATTTGCTTCATTATTGTACACCTGAAACATAATACTGTATGTAAACTATACTGGATCAAAGGAAAACAAACATGGGAAGATACAATCAGTTCACAGAAAAGGAGATTAAAATCACCCAAATAAACAGAAAACATTTCTCAAATACAAAATTTTCATGAATATTAAATGTAATATAAATAAAAAATTAACACAACAAATGTAGTCATTTGCTTGTGCGCCTCCGATGACTGCTCTGCATAAGCACTCACAGTTGTTCCATCACAGACCCCCGAGAGCATGTCTCCCCCCATCCTCCTATTTCCCCCTTGGGTTTCCGGACGGTTCTCACCTGTTGTCCTGCAGTGTTGGCGCCGCTACTTCTTCGAGGGCACCGACCGTGGGGAGGACAGAGGCCGATCTCCCGCTCTCACCTCCCAGTGCTGAGACCCGCGGTGAGCAACACTGGGACCAGGGACTGACGGGGACACGCGGAGCAGGTGCGCCGGCAGCGGCGTCCGCGGCCGCGGAGGGGACGGTGGGGCAGGCTCCCAGACCAGCGGGACGGAAGAACGGGAGTTCTCCCGCGGCCCAAGAGGCGGGACGGGGCTTGCCTCCAGCAGCAGGAACACCACGTGCGAAAACAAAGGGGTGTGCCAGGGCCAGGTGCGAGCGTGGACCTGCAGGCTGGGGGACGGGGGCGGGGCGACTTTTCCTGGGAGGACTCCTCCCAGCTCGGGGACAGCCTTTCGGGGGCGCCTGACAACATGCCTTGCCACACAGTCCCCGGCTGAAACGGACCTTCAAGCCCCTCCTCACAACTTTCATTTTTCATAGGCAAATCCACGGAGGCCTCAGGGAAATGAGATGACCGGTACCAGGTCCCAACTCTGGCCAACCCTGGGGTCTTGAGGGCCAGTCCGCGGATTCGCCTGCGGCCCGCGCAGCGGCGCCCGGCCTCTCAAGCCCTAGCTCCGCTCCGCGCCCGCGGGCCGGGCCGCCGCGGTGGACTACATGTCCCACAATGCCCTCGGCCCGGCCTCCCCACCCCGCCGTCGGGCCGGGGGCCGGGTTCGCCAGTAGGAGAGCAGGGTTTCCAGGGGGCGTTCTCGGTGGCCAATGAGCGCGGTGGGGGGCGGGCCTCTCCCGTCCATTGTTCTCGGTGCCCCTCGGGCTTGAGCCGCGGTGAGTCCGGAGGCGCCGGGCCGTGCCCGGGGGCGCTTTTACGCGCGGAGTGGCTGCCGGAGTCCGACCTGGTCTCCCCAGAGGTGAGCCCGGAGAGACGGGCCTGGAGCGGCGCGGGCCGGGGGAGTAGCCCGCGGCGAGGGAATAACGGGCCTGGAGCCGGTGCAGGCAGCCCTGCTGGGGGAGGGGCGTCGGGGGCGCTGTCCGCGGCCGCGGGCCGGGGCCCCCAGGTTGACGCGCCCGGTCCGCTCGGCGAACGCACCCGGACCCTGCTTCGGGCCGGTGAGCTCCCTGCACATCTAACCAGGGGCGCGGGGTTGGGGCTGGGAGATGGGGAAACTGAGCTTCCGAGGGGGCGTGTCTTGCCCTCGGTCCGACAGCGAACGAGCTGACCGGAAGCAGTTTTCCCGGGCTCCCGAGCGGGACTTGTGTTTTACCTGTGCCCCTTCTGGCCCTCTGGTCAGTACACGCTGAGAGCTTCGGTGTTCCCACTAGCTTTGCTTTCTTCTTCTTCGTTTTTTTTCCCCTGCCCCCCTTTTTTTAAAAAGGGGGGTTATCTGAGTCTTTGTCATGTGGTAGTGATTTTTAAAACATAATTTTTCGTTGCTTTTATAGGCTTTATTTTATAAATAGTAATTTCCCTGCTCCCAACATTTTGTAGAATTAACGTCCAAGTTTTGTTTTTCCTTGTGTATGTGTTCATTTTTAAACGGATTTGGGATCATACTGTGCCTGGTGTTTCTGTTTGGCTAGGTTTGTTTTTATCGGTAATTTTCATGTTTATGAAGATTATCTCAGATTATTAATGGTTAATAATCGTTGTCAGCATAATTTTTAAAAATATTTAAAGCTACATGCAGCAGCATGCACAGATCTTAAATTTCATATGTATGCTTTATGCAGCCGTCATCAAATCAAGATACAGAACATTTCCAGCACCCCAAAGACTTCTTTGAGTCCCTTCTCAGTCAGTACCCTGCCCCCAAAGGTAGCCATTATTAAATCAGCATAGTTTTAAATACATTTTACTGTGTGGATGTGGCATAATTCATTAACCATTTCTCTGTTGCTGGATTTTTAAAATGTCGGGGTATTTTTGCAATTAGAAACAATGCTATGGTTTTGTTTCCTTGCAAATAAATTTTTCTTCAGAAAGATGGTTATTTTTAAAGATAAATTCCCAAGGGGGCCAAGGCTGCATTGAAAAGTGTGAATATTTTATTTTATTTTATTTTTTATTTTTTATTTATTTATTTTTTTTTAAAGATTTTTTAAATTTATTTATTTAACAGAGAGAGAGATAGCGAGAGAGGGAACACAAGCCGGGGGAGTGGGAGAGGGAGAAGCAGGCTTCCCGCGGAGCAGGGAGCCCGATGCGGGCCTCGATCCCAGGACCCTGGGATCATGACCTGAGCCGAAGGCAGACGCTTAACGACTGAGCCACCCAGGCGCCTGAAAAGTGTGAATATTTTAAAACTTCATACTCATATGGTAAGAATGCAGTTAAGATACTGCCTTCCTCCCAGTGAGGCTCAAAATGTTTTGACATCTGGATCCATTGCTAATCCTGAAGATGTCCCCATAAGATAAGAAGAATGGGTGTTATTATCTCTACCTATTAGATGGGCACTGAGGTTAAGGGACTGAGTTGTATGTTAGGTCAAGGTCACTCACTCTGCAGCAAGTCTGAACTGATTTAGGGCAGAGTAACTTAGTCCTGGGTTCTTAGGAGGACTCTGAATTTCTGATACTCTTTCTTTTGGAAAGAAAAGTTCTGTATTTTTTTGTGCTTGTGATTCTTCATAACTTCTTTTGCCACAGAGAGAGGTTTTCAGGAGTAAGCCATTTTTCCTTTAAGAGGGACAGGAAACTTGTGTTGATTTGCGGATGTAAGACTCACTTGGCGGCCTGACCTGGGCTGCTGTGAGTTAGGTCATTGTAAGACAGTCTACTTATTGATTGTGGTTCTCTTTCTCATTTCCCAGCCAGACTACTTGTTGGAATTTGAGGAGGGAGGTGTCTTCTCCGTGAGCCTGGCTCTAGAAGACTGAGGTTCAAGGCTAGAAGCCTGAGGCGATTGCCCCAGGAAGGTGGATGATGGCTGCAGAGCTGCCGAGAGTAACCACCCCCCTGAGCCCCTTGGTCCAGGTGCCTCAAGAGGAAGACGAACAGGAGGAGGTCACTACCATGATCCTGGAGGACGACTCTTGGGTGCAGGAAGCTGTATTGCAGGAGGATGGCCCTGAGTCGGAGCCTTTTCCCCAGAGTGCTGGCAAGGGTAGCCCCCACGGGGAGGCCGCTGGAGGGCCACAGGGTGCACTTGGCCGCCTCCGAGAGCTCTGTCGGCGCTGGCTGAGGCCGGAAGTGCACACCAAGGAACAGATGCTGACCGTGCTACCAAGGGAAATTCAAGCCTGGCTGCAAGAGCATCGTCCTGAAAGCAGCGAGGAGGCTGTGGCCCTGGTGGAGGACTTGACCCAGACCCTTCGGGACGGCGGTAAGATGCTGGACCTCGTGGGGAGAGGGTGGGGAGCATTCCCCACTGTGGAGGAGTGTGGTGTTTGTGGAAGAGGAGAGGGTGGTATCCAGGATGGAGGTGGGGACAGCCTGTCCTCCTGCTGCTGCTGCAGGCAACCAGGACATGCTCACCCTTTTTATTAATTAATTAATTAATTAATTTATTTTTAAAGATTTTATTTATTTATTTGACAGAGAGATAGTGAGAGCAGGAACACAAGCAGGGGGGAGTGGGAGAGGGAGAAGCAGGCCCCCCAGCCAAGCAGGGAGCCCGACCCGGGGCTCGATCCCAGGACCCTGAGATAATGACCTGAGCCGAAGGCAGACGCCTAACGACTGAGCCACCCAGGCGCCCCATGCTCACCCTTTTTAATGCCCTGTGTACAATGGTAGTTCCAGAATCTCAGGATAGGAGAGGCTTACAGGACTATTCTTGGAGCTATATTTGTGTAATAAGCACAGTGTTTACTTCTGTGTTTATTCCGAGTGGTTGGGAAGCTGATGGAGTTTATAGGGAGGGGGACTGAAGACAGTATAAACCGCCCCTTGGCACCTTCCCTTGGTTGTGCAATAAACATCCAAATATCTGAAGTCTAGCATTAGAAAAACCAGATAATCCTATTTTTAAAAAGTGATTATTCTTATGAAACCAAGACCAGCTAATAACTAGGAACTTGCGATGGTATAAGGTCATCCTAAGCTCTTGAAAGAGTCATTTCAAACCTGAGCTCTTTGCCACGGTTACCATCCTTGTCTCCCGTGTTCCTGATACATTCTGGGATCCAGGCATGCCACTTAACTACTCCGTCTCCATTCTGGTCTTCAGTTGTAGACTGGACTCCCTTGATTACCAGATGTTTCCTTCACATCTGCCCGTGTCCCTGGGGCCGCTTCAGGACCCATGGATGATGACTGCCTTGGCACTGATGAGAGCTGCAGAGATTCAGAGAAAGGAGGGGACAGGACCGGAGAGGTCAGAGAGGGTGCAGAGCTTAAGCAGGAAGCTGTAGGCTGGAGTGGAGTTTGCAAAAGTGCAGGGCAGCGGGGAGGGTTTGGCAGCTGCGAAGAAAGTGAGGTGTGGCACGAAGCTCACTGGTTCAGGTCACAGTAAGGGAGGCTGGCTGGTTGGAGTAGAAAGTGTGTTTTTAGGAAGTGGTAGGATGTGGAGTTTGGGGGAAGGGTGGGGGGGGCTTGGACTGAATGTCGCTGGCCTTGGCAGGTTCTTGAACTAGAGCCCAAGGGGCATGGGAGGAAGTGGAATTTGGCAACAGGATGTAGGTTTGATTCGAGTAGGGAGAGGCCAGCGGCCGGAGTGCAGCCAGGAAGCCGCCTAGACATCAGGCTGCCGGCATAGCGGTCTGGCCGAGGAGGGGTCAGCAGAGGAGGGGAGGACACTGGACACAGGTAAGAAGAACCGATAGTAACACTAGCTAGCGTTTGCAGATCCCTTTCTGGTCCAGGCCTCGTGCCTAGCATTCGCTGGGCAAAACTGACGGACACTTCACTGTCTTGGGAGATTAGTGACGTTATTATCACCAGAGAAGTTAAGTGACTCCCTGAAGATCACCCAGCTAGTATGAGGCCGAACCAGGATTTAAACCCATGGGTCTGAGGACATGGCCCATGTCCTTAAGCATTGTATCACATCCGTGGTGCAAAGTGATAGTTCCCAGTGGGGCGTTGCAGGCGAGGACTGAGACAAAGGTGGCCAACTCAGAGGCATCCAGTCTGGAGGATTCAGAAGCCTGGGAAGAGGAAGAGAGGAAAGGAGGTGGTTTGGGAGCAGAGGCTATGACCAAGCTCAGGGACTGGGGAGGTAGAGGAGTCAAGCTGTGTGTGACGTCGAGGGCCTCCTGTGAGCCCAGCCCTGCCCTGGGCTCCTCACATGTCCGGCTCACTAGCAGTCCTGGGAGGTGGGTGGGACTGTCATTTTACAGATGAGGAAATGGAAATTCAGCAAGGTCACGCCCTTCCTCAAGATCACACACTAGATGGTAAGTGGCGGAGCCGGGATTCAAACTCCGGTCTGTTTGCTTCCACGTGTGTTTGGTAGGTTTTATTTGAAGCAAAGTACCCAGTTTTCTCTGACCCTGAAAAATAACTTTCAACTTTACTCTTCCTATTAAAAAGAAAACAAAAATCTCTCATCCTGTCCTAAAAACTTAATTTACTTGCCTCCTGATGAATGTGACAAGTTTGTAATGAACTTTAGGATCTTAGTCAGATACTGTGCAGAGGCCAGAGGGGTTGAGGGCTGAGGAGTGACCTCTGGGGTTGTTGTTTATTTTTATGTCTTTTTAAGATTTATTTCCGAGAGAGAGAGAGCAAGCATGAGTCAGGGGAGAGGTAGAGAGAAAGAATCTCAAGCAGACTCCCCACTGAGCATGGAGCCCGACATGGGGCTCGATTCCACGACCCTGAGATCGTGACCTGAGCTGAAACCAAGAGTCAGACACTTAACTGACTGAGCCACCCAGGCGCCCCTGGGGTTGTTGTTTCGTTGGGGAAGTCTCGAAGCGGAGGGTCAGGTCTGAGCAGGTGCCTCTGAGGTGGAGACAGGCACCCACCGTGACAGCCCTCCCCACCCGACGGGCTGTGGGGGCTTTGTGCCTTTTATCACTCCCAGTCGTCTAAGATGGGTTCGTCAGTCCTCTGACTTCTACCCTTGAGATCGGCTTTGCTTAACAAAGTCTCCTGACCTTCCCCGTGATTACTCAGAGGAACCTGTGCACTTACCTTCATCCCCTCAAACATTTGTTCAACGTAAACCACTTGACCTCTTTTCTGTTCATCCAGCTCGGGACCTTTGGACACACTTACCCAGCACCGGACACTTCAATCCCTGTTTGGACAGTGGTTGTTTAATATTTGACTAGCAGGCACCTCTGGGTACTCACATTTAAAGGTTCTTATAATTCCCATGAAGATGGGACCTGTGCTACTGGTTTAAGTGGTAAAGCTCATCTCTCCCTGTGAGTGTGTACCAAGGACGTTTCCATCCCCACGCGCGGTCTGCATTCAGGCTCTTGCTGTTTCTGCCCAGAACTCTCACAGCGGCCCAGCCTCTTCTCCTTCCAGGGCCCCTGCTCCGCTCCTACCTGAGCGCTCAGGTGCTCTCCTGCTTAGAAAGCTTCGTGAGTTCCCCAGCATCTCCAAATCAAGCATGAGCTCCTTATTCTGCTCGGAACCAGGGCCTTGTGTGATGACAGGCCAGAGCTGCCTCACAGCTGCCCGTGGTCCTCCCGCCATCACCCCTGCTCCTTTCAGACCAGATCTTGCTATTCCTTGAATGAAACCTGTGCTTTCTAGCATGAGTCTGTGCTCTTGAATTTTGAGTTGGAATGGCTTTGTCCCATCCCTGTCTGATAAAATCCCGGGTATCCTTTGAGTGTACACCCTTAGAGACCCACTCCAGAAAGCCTTTCTTACTTCTGGTCCATCTTCCCCTGTCCCCAGTTGCAGCCACCTGGGAGCACCTCTGATTCCCTCCTCCAGAAGCCGTCTGCCCCAGAGCTTTTGGATTCTCCTTGTCCTTTAGCATTTGATTATGGTCCATTTTGTTTTCTACTTATATGAATAGTTGTCTTATTTCTTCTAGGAACCTTTAAAATCCCAGAAGGCATGGAACCTGTTTTCTTCTTTCTCCTTTTTTTTTTCTTTCCTTTCTTTCTTTTCCTCTCTCACAGTACTGCGCACAGTGCCCCCCACACAGTGGGAACTCAGTAAGTATTGCTGGCATGAATACATGAATCCTTTCTGCCCATCGGCAGGTGTTAAGAGTCTGCCTTGCTGGCCCGGTCCATGAAGGAGGTGGACAGATAGCTTCTTCATTCCAGGCTTCTCTGCTTTTCCTTGAGAAAACCATGCTAAGCTTTTGTCTTAAAACAAAATGGGGTCAAGGCCACATTTGGCAGAACATAGCCGGGACATGCCCAAGTCTGGAAAGAGGGGAGAGGTGAGGCTGCAGACCTGGAGGGGTACTCAGGCCAGTAGGCAGCCCGGGGAAGCTCAGTCCAGCGAAAGAACACTTACTCTTAGTCTCTGGTGTTTTCGTTCTTGGAAGCGCCATATGAATCCTTTGTTCAGCAAACCCAGTGAATACTATCATGTTTATGCTGTTAATAAAGATATTTTTAAGTTTATTTTATTTTTTTAGTAATCTCTATCCACAACACGGGGCTTGAACTCACAACCCCGAGATCGAGAGTCAGTCACATGGTCTTCCGACTGAACCAGCCAGGCGCCCCAAAGATATTTTTACAGAAAGAGAACATGTTTCTGAGGATGGAGGTTTGTGCTATTCCCATTTCTCAAATCCCAAAGGCTCAAGGACATCCTCCCTGTCTGGCCTGAGTATAAACTAGAAGGTGGCCTTTTTGACCTGACATTATCCATCCAAGGTGCAGGAATCGTGCAGGAGACCTATAGCATTTATTTGCATGGGACAAGCTTTGACTTTGGAAACCTCAGGTACAGTGAATCCACACCCCCAGGGAGGACATTTGCCTTAAAGTCTTTTGTGCCGGGGAGCTGGCCATGGATGTGAACATCAATGAATATAGGATGGAGAAAATGAACCGGTGAATGGCCAGAATTGCAAGCCTCAGGAGGGTGTCGCTGGTCCTCTGGAGCTCATCTCCCCAGTGATGAGGATCTTCCGTTGAAATGAGATTGGCCCCTGGTTTGCCTGGCGGCTGTGCTTTCAGCCTGTGTGTCACGGACCCACTGAAAGACCATTTATGAAAAGCACGGTTATCTCTATGACTGGTTAGAAAGTCCCAACATGAAACCCAGAACACTTCCTTTTCTTCTTTTTTTCTCGTGATTTGGTTTATGACAACCCAGATTGTCCAGGGTAGTCCTGAATATGAAATACTTGTCCTTGCAAATCATCAGAATGTCTCAGAGTTCAATAGTGGGTGGCCAAGCCATACCTCTCAGACTATCTGTAAGTGGCCTGGGGCCTGGGGCCAGAAATCATTTCTCAAATTGTATGGCCCAGTTTTTGGTTCAGAAACTATAGTCACTGCAGAGTTGGAGGTAGCTTGAGGCCGGACTGTTGGCTGATCGCTCTACCAGGGTTCCCGCACCTTTCTGTAAGAGGTGAGCCGGAAGATAGTGCTAGAGCCTGCAGACCAGTGGACTCATGCCACGGTGGCCTTCCCCAGCCCCCCCACACCAGTGTCGGTGCAATATCAGGGTAAAGGGGAAATGCTCCTCTCCCAACACAGATTTTATCTCACAGCAGCTCCACCACCCAAAAAAGAAACTGCTGATGTCAGAGGGGAGCAAAAGGGAAATTTTGGGGCTCAAAATGGATGAATGCTGATACGTAAATCCTCTGACCATCAGCGCAGTGTGTGGTCCCTGCGCCCGCAGCATCAGCATCATCTGCAAATGTGTTAGAAATGAACTTCCTGGGCCCCACCCCAGACCTACTGAACCAGAAACTTTGGGGGTGGGGCCCAGTACCCTGTGGTTTAACGAGTCCTCCAAGTGATCCTGATTCAATCATCAGTAAGCGAGCCACTGTGCCAGACCTCTGGTTCTCAAACTTGGCCACACGACAGAATCACTTGGGGTCCCTCTCCCAGGGATTCTGATTTTCTGATTTCATTGGCATGGGGTATGGCCCAGGCAAGGAAGTTTTGAAAGCTCCCAGGTGGCCCTAAGCTGCAGCAAAGTGTCAAAACCACTGCTTAGAGCCTTGTTACTCAAAGTGTGGTCCGTGGACCAACGGTACTGGTGTCACCTGGAGCTTGTTAGAAAGGCACACTCAGTCTCACCCCAACCCATGTGAAGCAGAATCTGCATTCAACAAAACCTCCAGCTGATCCGTCTGCACTTTGAAGAGTGAGAAGCACTGCTCTAGTCTAGGGAGGAGTGGAGATTGTCCACTTCATACCTGCTCTCGTCCACCATCTGAGCCCGAGTCAAGCTGCCCTCTCCAGGCATCTGTAGCGTCACCTGGCTCTGGGTGAGCACAGGCAACAGGTTACCTAGTCTGAGTTTGCTGCCCCAGCAAAATGCTCCCTTCATGCCAACAACGAGCAAATGCTTTCATTTTTCATAACAAGACAGGGAATGGAGAATGTTGGAGGGTTAAAGCTACGATTCTCAGTTTCAAAACAAAAGTCACCTTTAAGTCACTGAAATATTGGCAGCGTAGACCATACAGAGCCCTGAGAGGGATGTAAACGTTCTAACTGTCAGATGTCTGGCAGTCATTCATTTAAACTGACAACGGAGCTCACTGCCGTTGTTAGTCGTTAATCTCTTAGGCAGCCAGCGTGCAGGGGGCGCGGTGCTCCAGCAGGCAGCCCTCCGATGGGGAGAGCCCGGCTCGGGAGGAGGCCGTGGGAGACTCACGCCCGCGCTTTAGACCGCCGCCTCTGGCCGTGGCCTTGAGACACAGTGGTGTGTCACAGTCCGGTGGGCGTCACCAGAATTTGGAGCCTAACCCATACTGAAGCGCCAAGGTGTGTGGCTGTTTAGTTCATTTTTCTACAACAATTACAGCAAATTCAGGTTTGTCTCCCTACTGATGCCGGTTTTCCTCACACTCATCGTGATAGGCTTTCCAGTGTGAGAGGGAGAGGAGGTGTCTGGCCGGCCAGGGGGACATGCACGGCCCTGTGAACAGCAGTGGGGATGTGTCTAGAGCCTGTGTCCGGGAGGGGAAAATCCAACCGCTGCTTTAGCCTCAGCCTCGACCGTGGCTTCTGCTCACTAACCGAGGAGGGAAGGAAGAGGGCCTAAAGCAGTCCAACAGCTGGTTCAGTGAATGGCGTTTGGACAGTGGTCTCACCATTTTGAAAAAACTAACATTCGATCCTTACTTCTTAACTTACACAGAAATAGATCTCTGCCTCACAAGTGACACAAAAATAAATTTCAGATGGATTATAGATCTCGACTCTAAAAGACCTGGAATAACATGTAGGAGAATATTTTTATAATCTTGTGGTGAAGGACTTCTTAAGCAAGACAGCAATCTTCAAAGCTGGCTTGGACTCAGGAAAACAGAGAAGTCCTTTGTATAAAAAAGGTACCATGAACAAAGTTAAAAGACAGTACACCAACCGGAAGGGAATATTGGCAACAAAGTGTGCGGTACAGCAGATAAGAGTCAAAAACCCTTGATCTGGGGGCGCCTGGGTGGCTCAGCCGGTGAAGCGCCTGGCTCTTGGCTTCGGCTCAGGTCCTGATCTCTAGGTCCTGGGATGGAGTCCCCGGTGTCAGGCTCCCTGCTCACCTGGGAGTCTGCTTCCCCTCCCCACCCTCCCTCTGCACCCCCCCACCACTTGCACACTCTCTCTTTCTCTCTAAAATAAGTAAATCTTTTTTTTTTTTTTAAGATTTTATTTATTTATTTGACAGAGAGAGACACAGAGAGAGAGGGAGCACAAGCAGGGGGAGTGGGAGAGGGAGAAGCAGGCTTCCCGCGGAGCGGGGAGCCCGATGTGGGCTCATTCCCAGGACCCTGGGATCATGACCTGAGCTGAAGGCAGATGCTTAACAACTGAGCCACCCAGGTGCCCCTAAATAAGTAAATCTTAAACAACAAAACAACAAAAAAAACCTTGATCTGTAAGAGTTTCTGTAATCCCTAAGAAAAGTCAGTGCAGTGGAATGAAAAATAAAAGATATGAATGGGCAATTTAGAAATGAAGAAAAGTAAATTATAACTTTATGAAACCATATGTTCCAGCTTAACGATTGATCAGGGAAGTACTCATTAATTCTTTTGCCTACTGGACCATCAGAAATTTAATAAGAGTGTTTCTGAGAATTCTCTGCCTTTCTGAGCATTTATTAAATCTTCTAAAACTAATTTCAGAATTAGTAGGTAGTGTCACCTATTTTAAATTTGATAGAGTACCTACAATTATGAGCCATGTATTCTCTTTTGAGTGTGATAAAATTTACATGACATAAAATTTATCATTTTAACCATTTTTTTCATTTTAATCATTTTTCTGTGTACAGTTCACGGACATTAAATATATTCGTACTGTTGTACAACCATCACCACCATCCATCTTCAGCACTGTTTCCTTTCCTCAAACTGAAACTCTGTGCCCAGTAAACAACTCCCCATTCCTCCCTCCCTTCCCCATAACCCCTGGCACCCACCGTTCTAATTCTTATCACTATGATAAATTTGACTCCTCTCGGTACCTCATACAGAGGAATCGTACAATATTTATCCTTTTGTGGCTGGCTTATTCTTTCACTTAGCATAATGTCCTCAAGGTTCCTCCATGTTGAAGCATAGGTCAGAATTTCATTCCTTTTTAAGGCTGAATAATATTCCATTCGTTCGCTGATAGACCTTTGGGTTTTCAACATTTGGTTATTACAAGTAATGCAGGAACGTGGATGTACAAATACCTGTTTGAGTCCCTGCTTTCAGTTCTTTTGGATGTAGACCCAGATGTGGAATTATTAGATCATATGGTAATTCTACGTTTAATTTTTTGAGGAGCCACCATACTGTTTTCCACAGTGGCTGCACCATTTTGCATTCCTACCAGCAGTGCACAAGGGGAGAATCCTGTATGTATATTTTAAGATTTATTCATTTATTTTGAGAGAGAGAGCACATCAAGAGTGGGGAGGGTCAGAGGGAGAGCCAGAATCTCAAGCAGACTCCACACTGAGTGTGGAGCCCAAGTGGGGCTTGATCCCAAGACCCTGAGATCATGACCTGAGCCAAAGCCAAGAGTCAGACACCCACCCAACTGAGCCATCCAGGCGCCCCAAGAATCATATATTCTTTTAAATCTATATCAGGGATGCATTTTTTTTTTTTTTTAAGATTTACTTATTTGAGAGAGAGAGAGAGAAAGAGCAGGAGGGACAGAGGGAGAGAGGATCTCAAGCAGACTCTATGCTGAGCATGGAGCTCAACGTAGTCTTTCCTCTTGGTCTGGTAAAGGAGGGTACGGCTGCTCCTTAAGCCGCTGTCGGGGCAGGGGGGTCATTGGGCCTGGATTCTTCTCTGCAGTGAGGTGGTGGAAGATAGTCAACACAAATTATCACATTGAAAGGCTTTCCGATTATAAGAGAATTCTTATATTTTTGTCTAATGTTGGATACTGTTTTTGTTTACATTTAAATCTTTGATCACTTTGGGATTTTTCCCAGTATAGGATCCAACCTCAGATTTTTTCCATTTGGCCTCACCAGTCGGTCCGGCATCATTTATTGAATGTCAATTGAATGTTGAGCCTTTTCTCTCTGGATTTGAGAGGCTGCCCTTGTCAGACGTTCAAGTCCTAGCATCGTTAGATTCTTGTTTCTGTTCCGCTCATCTGTTTATCCATGTGCCACCTGTGTTCAGTTCCGAATTCACATGTCTACTGAGTCTGTTTCTAGAGTGTTTGTGTTGTTTCCCTGGTCTACTGTCTGTTAATGTTTTCATTCTTGAGATCTTGTAGCATGTTTGAACATCTGACAAAGATAGTCCCTCTCCTCCCCACCCCCGGTCTCAGTCAGTAATCCTGTCTTAACGTTTTAAGTTTCTTTTGTCTGTTTTGTTTTGTTTTTTTAGTTGTCTCTACACCCAACATGGAGTGCAAACTCATGACCCCGAGGTCAAGAGTCGCATGCTCCACCACCTGAGCCAGCCAGGAGCTCCTTAAGGTTGATTTTTGCACTGGTAAAGACACTTGCGTACACTTCGGGTGCATGATTTGCCAATTTTAAATGATACGCTTTGAACTCCCAGGTTAGGGGGGTAATCCAGATGAGGCAATCAATGAACATATCCTCTGTCCTGCCTTCTCTCAACCCCAGTTTTGGCTGGAGTGTCATTTCTACGTTGCTGGGTAGCCTCTACATTCTCTTCTCATTGTAATGGCCACAGTCGTTGGAGACTTGGTTCTGAAGTCTGCTGTATCCGGCGCTCATCCCCAGCCCGTTTGCTCAGAGTTCCCTTGATCTCTTGGTTGACCCAAGCTCACCTCCTAGTAGTTTCCCCAAGAGGGGCTCATAGGAACCATATTCTGCGAATTCGTGCGTATTCAAAGCTGTTTGCCTGCCAATGTGATACTTGAAGGACGGTTTTGTTGAACACAAAATCCTGGGCATCCCCTTTCTTTCCTTGTGTGCCTCGTGTCTGCAGGCATGAATGTCACCGTAGAGAAGTCTGAGCCCAGGTGGTTCTCTTACCCCACTTGAGTGATTCGAGCCTTTTGCTTGCTGTCCCGTCTCATCGCTAGCCACTGTGGGTTAGTCTTCCTAACACAGTGCACCTTCCCAGGGTCGTTGGAGCTTTCTACCTTCAGCGTTTCTTCTGTTCCTTGGGTCTGGTTTCCCTGTTTGAGAACTCCAGTGATGTGTGTTTGTGGACTCTCATTTTGTCTAACTTCTCTTTTCGTCCTTCTCGTTAATCCCTTTGTCCTCCTCATTCCTCTTCCTTTCACGGCTCTTCTCATTTTGGCCCCCCTTTTCCCTTTCTCCTTGCCAGTGTGCCTGTTCTCCTTTGCACTCCTCCTCCTGCGCTCGGGTCTCTGGATTTCCTCTGCCTTCCCACGTCCTGCCAGCTCCCACTTCATCTCTTCCTGCTGTCTCACTGTCTCTTCCAACTTCTACCATGTGGTCTTCCTTCCTGGAGGCGGTTGCTTCGTCTAACTTTTTTTTCTCCTTTTTTTTCAGAGAAAGAGAGTGCACACAGGGAGGAGGGGGGCAGAGGGAGAAGGAGGGAATCCTCAAGCAGACTCCTGGCTGAGTTGGGAGCCTGAGGCAGGGCTCGATCTCACAACCCTGAGATCATGACCCGAGCTGCAGCCAAAAGTCAGGGGCTTAACTGACTGAGCCACACAGGAGACCCTCGTTTATTTATTTTTTTAATGCATGAAAAATGTCACTTTCTCAGTCATAATTGCCATGATTAATGTGTGAGGGTCAAAGGCTCTCTCCTTTCTGCTCTACAGAAACAGAAAGCTTCCTGCGTATAGAGGTCATCTGGGTGATTCTGGTTGTAGCTTCACCTCCTGCGCTTCTCTGAACCAAAGAAGCCAGCCCTGCTCACCCCAAATGCACTGTTGCTCTTGAGGGGGAGTCCTTACCTTTAGGAAGTGATTTTCTGCCTGAGCTTTTTTTATATCCTTTTTTTTTTTTTAATTAAGTAAGCTCCATGCCCAGTGTGGAGCCCAGTGGGGGGGCTTGAACGTATGACCCTGAGATCAAGACGAGCTAAGATCAAGAGTCGGATGCTCAACTGACTGAGCCACCCATGAGCCCCCTCTGCCTGAGCTTTTTGAGATCAGCTGCCCCCCAGTTCCTTCCCCAGCCACACATACACACACACACACACACGCACACACTGCTTTCCATGCTTGTTCACTTCCTGCCTCATTGGCCTCTGCCCTGTCTCTGCTGTTTTTGGAAGCCCTTATATGTATTTTGGTGTCTGCAAATTAATCTTCCTCCTAATCTCACTGCAAATGGAGTTTGAGTTTTTGTTGGGTTTTCCCTGTTGCTTTTGAGCTCATTCCAGAACATACCAACCAGTTCTTCTGATTTTAAGGCCGTGGAAAACCTTATCAGCTAATGTCCCTGTTCAGAAGAGAACAATTACTAAAGTCATTTTTAAAAAACTATTTATTTATTTGAGAGAGAGAGAGGAGCAAGCGGGGGGAGGGGCAGAGGGAGAGAAAGAGAGAAACTTAAGCAGACTCCCCACTGAGCACAGAGCCCGATGATGACGTGGAGCTCCATCTCACGACTCTGAGATCAGACCTGAGCCAAAACCAAGAGTCAGACGCTCAACCGACAGAGCCACCCAGGTGCCCCTACTAAAGTCATTTATTTATTTATTTATTAAAGATTTTATTTATTTAATAGAGAGAGACAGCCTGAGGGGGAATACAAGTAGGGGGAGTGGGAGAGAGAGAAGCAGGCTTCTGGCTGAGCAGGGAGCCCAATGCGGGGCTCGATCCCAGGACCCCGGGATCATGACCTGAGCCGAAGGCAGTCGCTTAACCAACTGAGCCACCCAGGCACCCCTAAAGTCATTTTTTAAAAAATGTTTTTGGTAGCATTCGCTTGCAGAAAATAAATCAGGGCCTCTGCCTGGAGGACCCTGTAGAAGGGTGGTGAGAGCAGACCTCTGTGCTAGAAACTTACAAAACCCTGTTGCAGGAAGTTGCAGAAGTGCAGAGCTCCTGGTCCTGGCTGTGTGGGCGCATGCGCTGTGCCCCTCAGGCCCGTATCTGTCCCCTGGACGCCAGGAGCCACAGAGCACCAGCAGCGTATGTGCTAGTGAGCATGAAGTAGAATCACAAGCCTACTTGTACATTTAAATACAATCCTCTATGGACTGACAGCATAACTAGAACCAGGTTCTGCCTGAGGGCGTGTGCACCTATGGAAATTCTGTGCACCTATGGAAATTCACCTTCACCTACAGAAACTAATAATCACTGAATCGACCATCTAACTTTAAATAAACTATTTCTTAGCTTCAGTAGTGGGAATGTTACTAGGACCCTGTGTAATTATTTAACTAATTGTCTTCCTTGTTCTGGATGGATCTGCTTTCTCTGGAGGTCTGATGTTAGGTGTTAGGAATAATCAGGCTGTCATCCTGATCGGTAAATCGTTGATTTATTTCTGTACACCCTACAGAATTCCAAAAAAGAATTGAAGACAACTTACAGAAGCAGAGCATAAGGGTGCTCGCTTTGGCAACACATATACTAAAATTGGAACAATACAGGGAAGATTAGCCAAAGAAGGAAGGAGGCAGAGAGGAAGGAAGGAAGGGGGCACAAGGAAATTATAGCAAAAAAGGAAATAATGGGAGGGAAAAATGAAAGAACACAGGTTGCGGGCTGTACAAACATCCAGTATTCTCCCTCTGAGCGTTTGGCTCCAAGCTTCCAAGCAGGCAAGGTGGGGGGGGGGGGCGGGGAGCCACAACCAGAGCCATGAGGCAGACACACATCAGTTACTCAGAACAGTGGTGCTCTTGGGAATTTCGGTTAGAGGAAAAGTTCCTTCTCGTTTATCAAGAGGACATTGTGTGGCATAAACAGTGTCGCCAACAACTTCCTGGCAGTGTTAACGTTCCTGACGGCCATTAATTTCGATGACACTTCTCAGACTGTTTGACTGTCGGCCAGAGCTATTAAGTCAACACACAGCTCGGTTCTTTGGGGATCAAAACAGTGCGATCCAGGCTCACGGCTCTCCTGCTCAATCCTGGGATAGATTTCAGAGTCTGTCAGTGAAGGAAGGGGATGCATATGTTGTCGGCAGTCTGCCCTCCTGATTTCTTTCTTCTTCTTCTTTTTTTTTTTTAAAGATTCTATTTATTTGTGTGAGAGAGAGAGCGCGCAAGAAAGCACAAGCGTGGGGAGGGACAGAGGGCGAGGCAGAGGGAGAAGCGGACTCCCTGCTGAGCAGGGAGCCCAGTGAGGGACTCAGTCCCAGGACCCTGGGATCATGATCCTAGCTGAACGCAGATGCTTAACCGACTGAGCCACGCGGGTGCCCCCTCCTGATTTCTTTCACCCGAATGTTTGATAAGTGTTGGGCAGCAGAGTTTAACAAGTTTCTGGATGGTAGATATTTTGTATTACCGATGGGAGGTCCATCTGTAAGCTCCTACTGCAGACACATTTTAGGGCTTTTCTAACCACCCACTTATTTCCAGGCATCTGTATAGACACCTAGAGTTCTTGTGGCAGGGGCCCCGTCACCTTGTCTGTGTCTTACTTTCTTATTATAATCTAATAAGATTATAAACACAGAATATAGTGTAATGTATGAGATTATTACATAAACTCTTTTTGAAGGGAGATGAAGCTTTAGGGAAATTTCTGTGGTACCACTGAAAAACCCATTCACTCATTCTCCAAATTTAATTGAGCACCTGTTACGCATCCGGCACCATGGTGAGTATTGGGGGTCACTGTGTACCCTGTTGCTTTCTGTTGATTAGGATTTTCAGATTCCCACCTGACTTCACTTCCCAGTGGAGAAACAGGTACAGACCTAGAACCCAGATCTTTAAGACTTAGAAATTCTCGGTGATCACCACGTGGCTATGAGGTCTGACAGCTAGATAATCACGAAGAAGGAAATCAACCTGGTTTTTAAAAGTTCTGAGGATCCTTTAGCCTCTTTATTTTCATAAGAAGTTTAATTTTTTAAATATTTCACTTGGGTTTCCTTTCCTTCTCTCATCGTTATAGGAAACAGAGTATAAATCGTATGTCTTTCTTCACTGTTTCAGATTTCGAGATCCAGAGCGACAATGGGGAGAACTCTAATCAGGACCTATTTGAGGATGTCGAATCACATGAGATGTTCTCAGAAATGCCCGAAGGGGAAGGCATTCCGCAGTCCGACTGGGAAAGTGACTCTGAGAGAGACTGTGGCTCCAGGGGGCCCCAGGGGAACGCCCCGCGTGGGGACCACAGGGAGGTGCCCTCCCAGGGCAGGGAAGTAGGGCAGCTCATCGGCCTTCAGGGCACCTACCTGGGTGAGAAGCCCTACGAGTGTCCCCAGTGTGGGAAAACCTTCAGCCGGAAATCCCACCTGATCACCCACGAGCGGACCCACACGGGAGAGAAGTACTACAAATGCAACGAATGCGGGAAAAGCTTTAGCGATGGTTCCAACTTCAGCAGACACCAAACCACCCACACGGGGGAGAAACCTTACAAATGCCGAGACTGTGGGAAAAGCTTTAGCCGGAGCGCGAACCTCATCACCCACCAGAGGATCCACACGGGAGAAAAGCCCTTCCAGTGCGCCGAGTGCGGCAAGAGCTTCAGCAGGAGCCCCAATCTCATTGCCCACCAGCGGACCCACACGGGCGAGAAGCCCTACTCGTGCCCCGAGTGTGGGAAGAGCTTCGGCAACCGGTCCAGCCTTAACACGCACCAGGGCATCCACACGGGCGAGAAGCCGTACGAGTGCAAGGAGTGCGGGGAGAGCTTCAGCTACAACTCCAACCTGATCCGCCACCAGCGGATCCACACGGGCGAGAAGCCCTACCGCTGTGCCGAGTGCGGCCAGAGCTTCAGCCAGAGCTCGGCGCTCATCACGCACCGGCGCACGCACACGGGCGAGAAGCCCTACCAGTGCGCCGAGTGCGGCAAGAGCTTCAGCCGCAGCTCCAACCTGGCCACGCACCGGCGCACGCACCTGCTGGAGAAGCCCTACAAGTGCGGCGAGTGCGGCCGGAGCTTCAGCCAGAGCTCCAGCCTCATCGCGCACCAGGGCGCGCACACGGGCGAGAAGCCCTACGAGTGCCTGACGTGCGGCGAGAGCTTCAGCTGGAGCTCCAACCTGCTCAAGCACCAGCGAGTGCACACGGGCGAGAAGCCGCACAAGTGCGCCGAGTGCGGCAAGGCCTTCGGGCAGCGCTCGCAGCTCGCCGCGCACCGGCGCACGCACACGGGCGAGAGGCCCTTCCAGTGCCTGCTGTGCGGCAAGAGCTTCAGCCGCGGCTCCATCCTCGTCATGCACCAGCGCGCGCACCTGGGCGACAAGCCCTACCGCTGCCCCGAGTGCGGCAAGGGCTTTAGCTGGAACTCCGTGCTCATCGTGCACCAGCGCATCCACACCGGGGAGAGGCCCTACAAGTGCCCCGAGTGCGGCAAGGGCTTCAGCAACAGCTCCAACTTCATCACCCACCAGAGAACGCACGCCAAAGACAAAGCGGACTGAGTCACGGTGACGCCCCTTCCGGAGAGCCGTTCTTCCCGGGCGGGGGGGGGGGGGGGGGTCTTGGGGACTCGGGCCCGAACCTCACCCGCGCTCATCCCGGGTTCCATCATCCGCTGCCGTCCCGGTGAGCAGACTCACGCCCCCCGGCACGGGGCGGGGGGCGGGGGACGGAAGGTCGCAGAGCTGGGTCTCTCTCCGTTTCATTGCATGACACGCCATGGCCTTCCGCTCTCCTGGTCCTCCGGGCCTCAGTTTCCTCTTTGGTAGCACGGGGGGAGTGTTTCTCGTGGGGGACGGAAGACAGGTGCCCCTTGGTCGGGTTAAGGTGCCTTCGCCCGGAGCTGCCGGTGTGCCAGGGTGTCAGGTCAGAAGCCGCTCTCCCTGGCCTTGTGTCCTGGGCTTTGATTTCAGGTCAAGGTGGATGGGCTTTGCCAACTCTGAGTCATCCACAGGAAGGTAAAGCCCTTTTCTATCTGTGGAAGGTGTCAGGGACTCCGAGACCCGAGGGACTGTGGCCTGGAACCACTGTCCCCAGAGCCTTTCCATTGATAAGAGCCGAACAGGGCCCGCCAGGGAGGGTAGAAACTGAGGATATGGACACGTTTGCTTGTGTCTTTACTTATCCTCCTGTGGTAAGTCGGCCGCCAGGGGAATGCACTCGTTTTTGTGGGGTTTTGTTTTTTGAGTGGGAAATCGGGGACCCCAGCCGCCTACCCCTGGTGGATGGTGGGTTGTCTCTTCGAGGGTGAAAGAGCCCTGCACCCTTCAGGGTGGGCTTGTGTCTTCACCCCCACAGATACTAGCCCCTAAATCATCTCTCTATGCACTTGTCATTCCCCTGTTCTTCTCGTTTTTATTTTATAGGTGCAGGGCTAGGGTTCTGTCTGGTAGCTTTTGTATACGTTCATATTTTTAAGGAAGTGTTGATTTTGAGGACATATCCTCTGTCCTCTGGACAGATTTGGGCTTGAATCAGGAGTTGTCCTATAGGTGTCATCCTTGATCCCGGGATGCTACCAGGGCTTTGTTCTTGGGTCCTTGAGCCTTGAAACCATAAAGACCAGGGGATGATAGCAGGTCAAGGGGTTTGTTATAAGGAAGAGGAGAACAGAGAAGGTGTTTCTGGGAAATATGAAACCACCTCCTCCAGTGCATGGAGCCTGTGCTCACAATGGGCCTTGGTTCTTATAGAATGGATGCTCAATATTTCCTAATAAAATAGAGTCCTGTTCTTTTCCTGCGTCTGCCTTTCAGTGTGAACTTGACTATTAGCAAACCCACACCTCACTTCCCACCCACTCACCTCCTGCCTTAGGCCGAAAGCGGTTCAAGACCTTCAAGGAGTAAAAATCAGTGGCTTTAAAGAACACATCTTTGGGTGAACCGAGATCTGTGTGCTTGACCAGTGCACACATCTCTCCACTGTCCTTTGCCAACTGTGCATTCAGTCTGTCAACCAAGACTTGGAGTGGCAGCTTTGGCTAAGGAGCCAGGTGGCCTCCTAAGGAGGCCGTTGGGAATCATCTCTATCCAGAATCAACTAGATTAGACACAAGGAGGACATTTCTAAGCTCAGCAGTGATGGTTGTTAAACCAAATCATGGAGGCTGTGAAATCCCCATTATTAATCCCATTCCTTCACTTATTGGGCAAACATTGAGGACTTAAGTACCATCACTGTGCTAGGAACTAGGGAAAGGTGATGAACAAGAAATCCCATTACCTGTCTTCATCAAGTTTTCACAGGGGGAAGCTACACGAGCCATCCAAGGGAGAATGGATACGGTGGTTTCCTAGCTGACAGTAAATTCTGGGATTTGGGTTGTAGAAGATACTGGTTCTCTCTCCCCCCAAGTCTCAACTTAAGAAAAGAACTGATATTAAGCTTTGCAAAACTTCTATTTTTTTTTACTCCTCTCTACCTGGTAGGCACACAAAATATCTTGGAAAAAAGGGAAGCAAGATCAGGCTGGACCCTGGATGGGAAATGACAGAACGTGGTCTTAGAAAGGTCAAGAGTCCTTCACTTCCTGTCCTGTTTGCCTCTAAAGCGGGTCTGCGGAGGCAGGGAGGGCTCGGCATACACGGGCCTTTGTGCGGCTCGGTGTGGGACGGAAGGGCACAGACTTCTTCCCTAAAAGACATCAGGAAGCCCCAGTCCCCTTGGCAGATCTATCTCCACCACGTCTTTGCTCTCAATTCAGTTACACCTGTGTTTCTGTAACAAAGGACATTTCCCCTAAATGTACATGCATTTAGGGACTGCGGTTTTGTCCCCAGTTTGTTCTAAGTTCATGGGAACAGCCTTGGGACAGAAACTTATAATGAGGGGCATCTGGGTGGCTCAGTTGGTTAAGTATCCAACTTTTGGTTTTGGCTCAGGTCATGATCTGCTCCGTGCTCAGTGGGGAGTCTGCTTCCCCTCTCCCTCCCCCTCTGCCACCCCCCTTCTCGAGCACTCTCTCTCTAAAGTAAATAACTCTTTTAAAAAATGTATAATGGTAAAAAGAAAACAAAGAGCAATTGCTTTACTGTCAGCGAGGCCCCCATGCCCCTCTTGGCAGGTCTTCTCCGTGACTTGCCCACTTCCCTCTCCTGAGCCCTACGGTGGCCGCCTTGTACCTTTCAGCCCTTTTCCTCAGACCCAGCCAACTCCCAGACTTGGCTCCCCTTCCCCGAGAACCTCGAACCTATCAGGTGTTGGGAACCTCCCTCAGCATCCCAGCCCCAGAGCAACAACTTCTCTGTAGTGCCCCTCGCTTCCTTCCTCCAGGCTCAGCCTGGAGATGTGCGTTCAGGGCGGCGGTACCCCATCTCCACTTGTGTTAGCCTTCACTTCCCGCCAGGGGCAGGGCCTTGCCCCCTCAGTCATTTCCTCCCCTGGTTTCCAGGCTCCTCTCCTGGCTTCGTCCCGCAGCTTACGTGCTGCAGCTGGTCGTTCCTAGAGCCTCAGACTCAGTATGTCCAGAAGCCACCTCCCTGCGGGCCGCCCTTGCGTCTCCTCTGTGAGCAGCATGGCCTTGCCTGACCTCACCCAACCCCAAATCTGGGAGTCATCCAAGACTCCTTCCTCCCTTGCCTCCCTTAGAGCCATTCAGGAATCTGGCTCTACAAATCCTGCCTCCCTATTAACATCTCCCAGCTCTCACCTCAACCCCCCCCAACCCCGGGCATAGTTCAGACCCTCGCAACCGCAGTAGCCCCCAAGCTCCCTCCAGTCCTGCCTCCCTCCACTTCAGCCTCCGAGTTGTAGCCAGCGTTGAGTGTTCTCCAACACAGAACGCAGTCTGTCACTGCTCAGTTTAACCCCCCTGGGACTCCCCATCCCTACAGAAAGGCCAGTTCTTTGGAATGCACATGAAGCCTTCCCAACGGGGCCTCTGTGGAACCTCTTCACTGCACCCCGATACCCTGACCATCCTTGCCCCTTGGCCGCTCCCCTTGAATGTGTTCCACTGGGCCTCGCCTTGTCTTCACACTGTTCCCCTTTCCTGGAATGCCTGGTCCACCTAGGGCATACCTGCACATCTCTGAAAACTCAGCCTGGGTACCCCCTCCTCCGAGAAGCCTTCCCTGCACTTCTCTGACCCTGCTCCTACACCCGTGCACTGTCCAACTTCAGAGCTTGGGACAGGAGTCTGCCCCTCCACCTCTATTTGTTATGTTCACACCCAAACTCTTGTCTCCAGCACCCAGCTCAGGGCCTGGTGAGTGACAGGAACTCACTTAATTTTTGCCAGTTGAGTTCTCTTCATGGGGAAAGACAGAAATGCAGGAGGCAGGGAGAGCCCAAAACTCTGAGCTGGAAAATGGACTCAGTCCCACACTTCCCTTTGGTAAGATGTTAAATGTAAGTTAGTTTTAACCTCAGTCCCTCTCACTAAGTTATGATTTATTGGTACTGGTGGATGAAGTCACAGCTGAAGACATTTATAAGAACCAACTAACCAGACCGCCTGGCTGGCTCCGTCGCTAGAGCACGCAACTCTGGATCTCAGGGTTGTAAGTTCAAGCCCCACGTTGGGTGGAGGGATTACTTAAAAAAATAAAATATTTGGGGCGTCTGAGTGGCTCAGTGTGTTAGGTGTTTGCCTTTGGCTCAGGTCATGATCCCAGGGTCCTGGGATCGAGTCCCGCATCGGGCTCCTGCTCCGCGGGGAGCCCGCTTCTCCCTCTGCCTGCCGTTCCCCCTGCTTGTGTGCTCTCTCTCCCTGACAAATAAATAAAATCTTAAAAAAATAAAATAAAATCTTTAAGAAAACAAACCAACTAACCAGTATCCTAATGAAACAACTTATACTTTTGAAATATCACAGATATCAAAAGGGAGTGGAAAACTAGGCATCTTCTTTACTGCAGCCGCGTCTAGTACACAATCTGTTTCTCTTCTCTCTGGACAAGCAATGGAACTAGGAGACTATCTTACTCTCACCCTTTGGTCCCAGTGCATTAATCCGACTATATCCTGAGACAGCTCCCCTTGTTTTAATTTTTTTTTTTTTTTTGAAATACAACACACAGATAAGTGCGTGGAAGTGTAAGCTCACTGCACTTTTACAAACTGAACACACCCGTGTAACCAGCACCCAGATCAAAAAACAACTTAGCCACATCCCAGAAGTCCTCCTCGGGTCCCCTCCCAGGCAGTACTCTGTCCCCCTGCCCCCTGCCCCTGTTCTCAAGCTGGGCATAGTGGAGGGAGGGTTGGAGCTGGACAGACCCGGTTCTAGACATTGTACCACTAACTACACACCCTCACTTTTATTAGAGATTTTACAATTTGAGGCGGGTCATAATGAGACTTCTTTTTTTTTTTCATGGAATTTTACTTCCCTCAGGGTTGTGTTTATAGTTTATGATAAGCCACAATAGCTTATAGTGACAACATACGGAGTGGTGACCACGCACAGGCTGTGGGCTAAGCTCGACAGCCGCCCCACTTAATCCTGACAACGAGGCAGGGAGGTAAGGGAGGTAGGTCCGTAGCCCCACTTTAGGACTGAGGAAGTGGAGGCTGGGAGGAGAGGTTCAATAAGAACCTTGCCCAGGGCCTGTTGCACGGCCAAAGCCCTGAGAAATACCTATGGGAAGAATGCAGAAAACAACAAAACGCTGAAATACAAACGACAGATGGCCTACAAGTCTTCTCCTGAGCCGGCTTCAAGAAGACCCACGACTGTCATTGGCCCTTCCTTGCACGTGACCATGTGACCGGCTCTTCCCAGCCCTTTATCCCCAGCGTCGGGGTCCTGTCTCATCACAGGGAGCTCTGCGGGGGCCCAGTGCTGGGCTTGCCCTCACAGTCCCCCACGGTCCGCTCCGGAGGTTTTCAAACCTCCCTGCTGCTGGGCCCTGTTAGGCTATCCCAAATTTCTGGACAGAAGAGTTGGGACCTTCCTTTTTCCCACCCTCTTGACTGTGGCCCCAGGCCACAGAGGAAGGAGAAGGAGAAGGGCATGGACAACGGCCAGATTTTGAGACAGAGGATTTCCTAGCCTAGTGGAGAGTGAGGGCAGGCGGTGAGTTCCCTTTGGTTTCCACCCAGTCATCGGTGCAACCGAGCTCCTGCCTCTGGCCTGGGCAGTGACTGTGGCTCTAGGGCCTACTGGCCCCTGGCTCCCCGCTCCTGCTGGCTCTTCCCAGCCTCCCAACTCGGAGAACATTCCATCCCTTCCCAGGCCCCGGGGCAGCTGTAGAACGGTTGTGGGGCGGGGAGTCTGGTTCCAAGGAAACACTGCCCAGGCCCCTCACACCTCCCAGGCCCTAGCAGACACAGCGTCTCTGCTGTTTACGGTGTTGGAAAGGCACATGCCAGGAGGCCTCAGTGGTGGTGCATTTGGGCAAATTTGCCAGAGTTCTGGTCCTCAGCCTTTCTGGTGCAGGGCCTGGATTTCCTCAGTACACCCAGAGAAGACCGAATCCTGGGTGGGAGGCTCCTGTTAACGAAATTTCCAAGAGACCAACAGAATCTAGAACCCCAATTACCAACTTATAGGAGGGGCTCTCCCATCGCAAGCCAGCTTCAGAGCACCCCTTGTTCCTGGTCTTGAGTGACTGAAATGAATGGCTTTGTGATCAGCTAGTGCTTGAGCCGCAGGGAACGAAAGGAAGGGGTCATGTGAGGGACAGGCAGACACCAGCCACGAACCCCCTCAGGGGACAGACACTGTGCTTCAAATCCCGCTTCTCTTCTGCGCCCCCCAGGGCCATCTGCTCAGTGCCCAAGATTCCCTTGTTAACCCTTCTTCCAGGTTTCCCTGCTGACCATGTCCCCTTGTCCCCTTGTGCAGATAAGTTAGTAGCACTGGGTAACTTGGAGTTAAACGGATGACCCAGTGGGCCTAGGGAACACTAGTCTCCACTCATTACATGTGGCTGTAGTCCCCCGAATTCCTCGAGGACAGGCTTAACTCCTTCCTCCGGAAATCCTCGTCTCCTCAGGCACTGCTTATAAACACCTCTTGTTCAATGTTTTTCTAAATACATCCCAATAATCTAGAAACCAAACTTGCTGAACCTGACCTACTGACTTTTACTTGCCTCTCCCAGCTGTTCCAAAAGCTCCTGTGTGTCTGCCTCTCGCTCCTGCCCTGACATGTGTGGTGCAGTAGATGGAGTGCTGGGAGCCGGAGAGACCTGGCCGACCCTGTTCTAGACACACTGGTGCCACCAACTAGCAGTCTGAGGAGGGCAAATCACTTCCGGAGGCCTCATTTTCCACACCTGCAAAACTGATGGCAACACTTGCTGTTCTCATTCCAGAAGACTGCCGGGAAGAGGTAGGTCACTCCGTGTGGCAGTGAACATTGAAGTCCTATTCTCCGAGGTAATATTGATAACTCTGACCTACATGGAACCTGCTTTCACCAAAAAATGGACCTGTCTCGGTGTCCTAGGACAACTGTCCTCCGAGGGACCAGGAGGCCACAAGTAGGAAAGTATGTCATCTAAGTAGACTTTTGGGGGTCCTTTAGTCCCATCCTCTGAGGAGTGTGGCTCACAGCTTGAGGATGTGTATGCATGTCTTCTCCCTTGAAGTGCTGGGTGTGATGTTGATGGTGAAGGTGATATGACCTGTATTTGGGGCTACCCTCTCCATGCTTGATTTTGCTTCCAGTGAAAGTTCAATTTGCTCAGGAGCTCCCTGAGTTAAGGTAATAGTTGTGGAGTTGGATCAGTAATTTTCAACTTTCTTTCTTTTTTTTTTTTAACAGCGGAAAATATGTAAAAGCAAAGCTGCTCTGGTGACTTGGTGGGAACCCAAAGCCTTCTCCTGGCCCAGACTCACAACTGGACTTAGGCCTTTCTGGAAAGCCCCTCTTGTCATCCTGTCCTTCCCTTGCCCACCCCTGCCCTCCTCAGGCTGCCCCTTCTGTGGGAAGAATCACAGCTTCACCCACCTCCAGCTGAATTTTGGATCTTTCATCTGTTAAATCGGGAGTGAGACCTACTGTGCAGGATTCCTTGTCAGATGCAAACCAGATAAAATATGCAAGGTAGGTGCTCAATCAGGTACAGTTTCCTGCCCCCTTCCCCTGTGGCTGCACCTTCTTACCTCTTGGGTTCTCCCAGTTGCTCTCCAGTCTTTCTTTCCAGCCATTCACTTTGAAGGCACCTTTTAGCACTTACCACACTGCGTTGGAGATATGTGGGTTGTTCAGCGCAGCTTTTTAAAAATGCATCCTCTAGGGGCTCCTGCCTGTTCAGTCGGTGGAGCATGCGACTCTTGATCTCGTGGTCGTGAGTTTCAGCTCTATGTTGGGCGTAGAGATTACTAAAAATAAATAAAGAAAATAAAAATGCATCCTCTGCTGGACTGCATTGCTTAGAGGAGGAAGGAGCATTTCACTTGGGCTAAAGTTGATGTTCCAAGACTGATTCTTGAATGAATAAGCATCAGTAGTATCCATCTTGAATCTCCCAGGACTGTGCAAGCAGGAACTGAGGGTGGTGTGGTGTGTGTGTGTGTGCATGTGTGTGTGTGTGTAAAGCATTACCACAGTGGACAACCATGTGTGTGTGGTGTGTGTGTGTAAAGCATTACCACAGTGGACAACCATGTGTGGTATGTGTGTGTGTGTGTATGTGGGTGTGTAAAGCATTACCACAGTGGACAACCATGTGTGTGTGTATGTGGGTGTGTAAAGCATTACCACAGTGGACAACCATGTGTGGTGTGTGTGTGTGTGTGTGTGTAAAGCATTACCACAGTGGAC
>NW_022589768.1:4842320-4842551 GCF_004348235.1 Phoca vitulina | reverse complement strand
AAAGCATTACCACAGTGGACAACCGTGTGTGTGTGTGTGTGTGTGTAAAGCATTACCACAGTGGACAACCGTGTGTGTGTGTGTGTGTGTGTAAAGCATTACCACAGTGGACAACCGTGTGTGTGGTGTATGTGTGTGTAAAGCATTACCACAGTGGACAACCATGTGTGTGTGGTGTGTGTGTAAAGCATTACCACAGTGGACAACCATGTGTTGTGTGTGTGTGTGTGT
>NW_022589768.1:4753125-4842310 GCF_004348235.1 Phoca vitulina | reverse complement strand
CATGTGTGTGTGGTGTGTGTGTGTAAAGCATTCCCACAGTGGACAACCATGCCGGAAAAGTACTTTCTTAAGTGGCAAAAAGTTGAATTAGAGTCTCGGCTTCATGCTCGCAGACCTCCTGCCTGCAAGGGCCCTTCCCCCCTCAGTGCCCCCGGGAGTGAGGGAAAGGAGTACAAACACACATTCCCCCAGCTGGGTCCGTTCTAGTTGTGGCTCTGAACCCCCCAATCCAGCGTGCAGTGAGGTCCTACCCACCATTACTGATTCGTCTGAAACACATAGCCGCCTAGGCCGCCCCCACAGTTTATTGGCTAACGCTGCTGTCACTCTGCGGGCTCAGGCGGAGGCCTATGGGAAATGGAGTCCGGCAAAACCGAGTCCTTCTGGGGCTCGCGGTTCCGCTTCCGGTGTTTAGTGGCTGTCCGAATGCCCGGACTACGGGCCTGGGCTCGGGGTTCGGGGGTCGTGTGGGCACGTGGCGTGACCGCGGAGAAGGTGCGGGGGGCCCCGGGTACCCGTACACGCAGGGCCTCGGCGGGCCCACGCAACTCTCAGCCAGGGTGCTGGCCGCCCTCGCCGAGGGGTGGGGGGCGTGGCCCGACCGAAAACCGGGGTCCCGCCGCTTCGGGCCCAGGCCGGGCGAGCCGCCCCCGGGCAGGATGCGCCCCTCGTGCTGGCGCCGCCCTCCTTCGCGCCGCCCAGCAGACTCGGCGGGGACGACCCTGACCCTGTGGGCGCCGAGGCGACCCCGTCCCCAGGGCCCGCAGTTACCCAATGAGGTTCCAGAGAAGGTCTCCCGCGGAGCAGAGTAGTCGTCCAGTGTAAGTCACGCTCTGCGGGCCAGTGCCTCAAGTCCATGGTCAAGGGGCGGAGCCCCTGCTTATTTTCCGCCCTACACCAGCTATGTGACCTTGGGCAAGTCCCGGGGGAGGGGGGCGTCTCTGAGCCATGATTGCCCAGCCGAAGTATCTCTTTAACTTTCCTGCCAGCTCTAACATTCTATATGAGTCTGTGTTTATAATCCCTGCTCTCAAAGCTTGTAACCTTAGCCAGGCTAAATCTCCCTGTTTGGGAGAGAGTTATTCCAGGACTGAGACTTGGGGTGCCCAATGCCGAGAGCCCAGCTAGAGATGTGGTGAGACCCTGTGAATCGCTGAAGCTTAGAGCCCGCTCCAGCCGGGTGCTGCTCTCCAAGGTGCTGCTACCTTAGGCGGCGTCTCGTACTTGTCCTGCACATTCACTCCCGAAGACCAGTGGCTTGGGAGGGTGGGCGGTTTATTGTCCCCATTATCTCCTCCGGCCCATCCTCATTGGTCAGTATGGATAATTGACATTTTTCTCAGCCTCAAGTAAATCGCTATGCAAACAGAGCTTCAAGCTCCCCTACTTTCCAACCAGATCACCAGCCCTTGACCCTCCTCTCAAACTTCTGGAGCTGCCTCCCCAGTGACAGAGGGCCAGACTCCATGGGCACCGGGACTTGGGAAGGGGAGAACAGGAGAGTTCTTTTCTTCACCTCAGTCCTGCTGGGCTAACATTTGTGATTGTCACTAGCGTTCACTCTAATGTATCTCTGGCTCTAGAATTTCAAGTTCTACTTAGTGACTCCTATCTCAAGGTAGCTTCCCAGTGTGGTCAAGGAAGAGGTTTGAGCTTCAGAGCCCAGTTGCAAGGTTCTTCTCTGAGCTGAACAATGGCTGTAGCTGTGGACCAACAAATTCAGACTCCTCGAGTGCAAGAAGAACTTCGAATAGTGAAGCTGGAAGAGGATTCCCACTGGGAGCAGGAAATTTCCTTTCAAGGGAGTGACCCTGGACCAGAGACCTCCTGCCAGCGTTTTTGGCATTTCTGCTACCAAGAAACACCTGGACCCCGGGAGGCCCTCATCCAACTCCGGAAGCTCTGTCATCAGTGGCTGAGACCAGAGAAGTGTACAAAAGAACAGATCCTGGAGTTGCTCATGCTGGAACAGTTCCTGACTGTCCTTCCTCAGGAGACCCAGATCTGGGTTAGACAGAAGCATCCAGAGAGTGGGGAGGAGGCCGTGGCTCTGGTGGAAGACGTGCAGAAAGAACCTGGAAGATGGGGGCTCCAGGTGAGAACCGGGCACCTTGTTCTGAGTAGTTAAAAGAGGGGAGTGGGAGAGACAGAGCGCCCTTGGTTTGCCAGCCAGATGGGTGGTGTGTAGTACTTCGCTCTTTGTGTCCTATGGCATCTGCTTATTCCCTGGGCCTGGTAGCCACGACTTCCAAGCTCAGACTGACACTTCAGGGAATGCATAGCATTGGTTGTTCTGAGCGTTGGTCCCTGCCATTAAGTAAGAGAATTGCTTAAAATGGCTTGACCACCACTCTAGTTGAGGAGGAGCACCCAGAAGAACATAAAAGCTCTTTGTGTTGTTGTTGTTGTTTTTGGAGAATAGCTCTCATTCATCAGCAGCCAGTTTGAAGCAAGGGGCTTCACTGGTCTTTATTGACAATCTTGAACCCTTGCATCCTACTGAAAAATAGCTGTATTTTTGGTTGGCTGAGTTTTGCCCAGGGACTGACAGGAACAGCCCCAGGAGAGCTGGTGGGCAGATTGCAGTGAGCCTGGGTTCTAGACCTTACGTGTTAGCCTTCCACACCCCCACGCTCCTAACTGCCCCTGCAGTGATTTGCATAAGGCTGATTTCCTCCTTTGCTTCTTTGCATCTTGGGGTGGTTAAGTCTTATTACCTACCAAATTTTGACTACTTCTAGTCCTTGAACAGGAGCAGGAGGTATACTCAGAGGAAAAGGAACCCCCAGGATCAGCACTGGGTTCCCTGAGGATCCATCTGAAGCAAGCACAGACAGGATCCATGTGTCTGTTACAGGCGATGGTGAAGAACTCACAGCCAGAACCAGAACAGTTGAATCACAGCCCCAAAGTAGAACTCCGATCCTTCCACAAGAGCGGTAAGCAGCCGCAGTTTGGGGAGGAACGAGGGACCCTTCTGTGGAGAGGGTGTGAAAGTCCCCTCTGAGTGCAGAAAGTGGGATTTCTTTCCACTTGGAGGATGGGGCATGTGAAATGTGGCTCACCACATGAATCTGGGGGATCCTCAATAGGCACCTCCAAAGGGAAGAAAGGCCTTGGTTGGCATGTTTTGTAAAATTACATAGGGGAGCCTGGGGCACCTTTCTTTATGTGAATGAGAGGTTACTGGTCCCAGTAGGTTAGGTGTGGGCACAGATTTTAGGCCTGATTGGTGGGAAAAGCATAAGGTAGGGTTAAACCAAAGTGCAGTAATTCTCAGAACAGGGACAAGTGTCCCCAGACCAATTCAGATGATGCAAGTGTGTTATCAAAACTGAAGAAGAAAATCATAAAACTGGGACAGTCAGTAACCTGGATGGATATGGAAGGGAAAAATCTGGAACTCTCCTCTTAGAAATGTGTCATTTTGGTTTTTCACCAACCTTCTTTGGAGGGCCAAAGCGGACACAAAGAGAAGGGGGAAGACTCTTCTGTTTCAGAACTAAGTTGGGCTAGTCCTCCAGAGGAGTCAAGAAACATTGTCTTCTAACAGCTCCTTTCTCTTCCCACAGTGCTGACTGATCCTCCGGCTCTGGGTCTTTCTGTGGAGGAGAGTGGTGGTGACCAGGGGATGATGAGCCCCTCCCAGGTGAGCCAGATTTTTCTCTTACTCAGGACACCTTTTACTACTCGAGTGGGGGCCTTTTGCATCCAACTCTCTTGCTTATCAGAAATGCCAAGGCAATTGTAGCCAGCAAGGAGGCCCAGTAACTTTACAGATTAGGCTTCACAATTTCATCCACCAGAAAAATGTTGTCCAAACCTCCCTTTTGCTGGAAGGCGGCACCGCAGCTGGTGGGGAGGAATTGCATTAAAGTCATTCTTTTCCTTGACCCTGAGATCGTAAGATTATGTTGATTTTGTTTGCCTTAAAAGGAATGGTTATTTCCTTCTTTCTGTATCAGAATCTTGCCCACATGGTATGCGGGACTGCGTGTGCGGGGGTGGGTGCGGGGTAGCGGGGTAGCGGGGTAGCGGGGCACAACAGCTTCAGAGTTAGACAGCCCTGAGTTCAAATCCCAGCTCTGCCACATACTGACTGTAGAACTTTGAGGAAGTGTGAAAAGTTCCCAGCACAGTGCATAGGTGTTCAGTAAATGTTAGCTTCTTTCTTGCCTTGCTTCCTCTCCCTCTCTTCCCTTCCCCTGCCCCCTATTGCATTTTTTTGAAGATTGATTTATTTATTTTGAGAGAGAGCGTGAGCAAGTGGGGAGAGGAGCAGAGGGAGAGGGAGAGAGAGAATCCCAAGCAGACTCCCCGCTGAGCTCAGAGCCTGAGTGGGGCTCAATCTCATGGCCCCGAGATCATGACCTGAGCCAAAATCTAGAGTCGGATGCTTAACTGACTGAGCCACCCAGGCGCCCTGGCCCACACTGCATTTAAAAGTCAAAGAAATCTCACGTTTCAGTTTCTTCTGAGTCTTTTTTGTCACCGGGCCTCTGATGAAGGCAGCATATTTTGAATAGGGTGTTGTGTTTCCTCAGGAGTTGATGACATTCGGTGACGTGGCTATGTATATCTCCCAGGAGGCATGGAGGCAGCCAGAACCTGGGTGGAGGAACCACCTGGAAAGAAGTTGGGAGAAATCCGCAAACGGGGCCTCGATGGGTAAGACTGCTGTTTTCCCGTCCAGTAGAAGTTGGCCGTGGAGTTTCCAGAGTAGTCACTACTCCAGATCTTTTTGGGTCAAATTTTTCAAGTCCCTCAATCCTGCTTGAACAGAGACTGATAAATCTAATACCAAACTCAGTGCTATCAAGGATGAGTTTCTAGAGCCCAGAGAGGATACTGTATTAAAGCTCATCTTAGGAAGATGGTCAGTAAAGCCTCTGGTGGGAACCTGAATTTTATTTGTTACAGGACAGATGAACGTGTACAATAGTTCTAGATTTGGGCCTGGACTTTTTCCCTCACAGTCCTTAATATTACTTTCACTGAGGATTCCCAAGAATCCCCTTAGACTTTAAAAAAAAATTAATCGTATCTCCCCTCCCTGATGTATAAAGTGGTTGGGATTAGATGTAGCTAACCATTGTGTCTTCTCTTTGTCTCCCTGCAAATAGACTTGCCCACCCACTGACCCAGTGTCAGCTCCTGCAGGGAGCAGGAGGAAACCCCACAGAGCCCAGATCTTCAGCGCCCCAGAGAGGAGGAAAGCGCCAGGGACTCCGCAGCGGGTGGGGCAAGAGTCCAGCCTGGCCACTTGCCCGTCCCAAGAAAAGCCAAGACCTGGAGGAGCTGGAGTGGCAGGGCCTGGAGGATAGAAGGTAGCAGGTGTGCACCGGGACTGTGAGGAAACCAAGATTTTTTTGGGAATTCTCAGTGAGTCCTGGATCCGTGAGAAATTGCGCACCTGCCACCGGAACCGCCAGGTGTACCGGCTGGTGGCCAAGCGGCTACGCGAGCGCGGCTTCCCGCGGACCCTGGAACAGTGTCGCTACCGCTTCAAAAACCTCCAGACCCACTACCGCAAAGCCAGGAGCAGCCGGGCGCCAGGCACCTGCCCCTTCTACCAGGAGATGGACGCCCCGATGAGCCCCTGGACCCTTGCCGGCACCTTTGATGCCTTAGAGGTGGCAGGAGGCCTTCTGCGGGACAGAGGGGACTCCGAAGAGAACCAGAGGCCGTGCTGGCAGCTGTGACAGGAGATGGTAGTGAACTGGCGGCCGAGCCCCAAGGGGAGCCCGGGAGCCTTGCCCCCCCGGCTTCCAGGGGGAGTCCCAGTGGTAAGCGCCCCTCCCCCGGTGCCCCCCAGAGCAGTGGGAGAGGGCAAGTGTCGCAGGAAAGCATTAGGGACTGTGAAGCAGGAGAGACACTTATTGTCTCTCCCTCTGGCGTGGCCTCGTCTGGAGGAAGATTGTTGATTCCTTTACGGAACACAGATAGCGCTAGAATCAGCCCTCCGCTGAAGCCGTCCCACGGGCTCACTCACAAAGACTCCCGGGAGCGTCTTGCCCTGCTCTACAGCAAAGGGCTCTCCCTGTCTGCTCTCAGTAACGGCCTTATAGAAACAATATTTAGTGACAGTTGTAGGAGGAAAGAGAGGTTGGAGTGACCTACAGTTCCAGTTGTTCATTTCCAGCTAAAGTACCCCATCCGTGTGAACTCTGCGCAGATTACAGACAGCAACCTGACGGCTTAAGACTTGTCTGCTCTTGGGCAAACTGGTTACACACCCGAAGCCTCCGTCTTCTCATCTGTAAGATGGACATAGTGACAGTATTTGCCTCACTGGGCGGTTTCGAGGATCCTGGCCCGTGGCTAGCACTCAGGAAATGCTTGTTTTCATTATCGTGAGCGTTGCAATTATTGTCAACATAGAGGAACACCTTGCCCTGTACTCTTCACTTAAGGGGGCATATTTCCTGAGTCATTAACTACACATTTTCTTCTGACAACTAGACTTTCTGGGAGGTGCTTCTGTGCTCATCTCAGCTACCACTTCCAGATAGGAGAACAGAAAGCAGACTACATAGGAACTCCATGTCCCTTCTTGCTTTTCCTTGAGCAGGATTTCCGGTTCCCCAGCCAGATGGGGTCTCGAGGCTGGAGAGAAGTGAAGAGCTTTGGAATGACGATCTCTGGGACTTTTGGGAAACTTCCTGTTCAGGTGGGAAATGAGTGAAAGCTAGCATGGCGCCAACTGAGAAGTCAGACCCGGAATTCCGAACGCGGACAAGGCAGCACCAGGCTGGGAGAGCACCCACTCCCTGGGCCTTCCCGGTTTATTACTCTGAGGTGCTGAAACCACAGGCGGTGGGAGAAGAACAGAAAAGGAGGTGGCACCAGGAAAGCCTGCTCTCCTTCGTTACCTTGGCTCATAGATGTAAACAGATTATTAGTGTTTATGATTTCCCTCTTAAATTTCTTTTTTAAAAATGCCCCCTTTATTTATTTTTTCAAGTATACTCTACCTGCAGTGTGGGGCTCGAACTCATGACCCTAAGATCCAGAGTTACACGCTCTACTGACCGAGCCAGCCTGGCGCCCCTCCCACTTAAATTTCTATCTGACTTTTAACTATAATTAACTGTCGTTTAAGTAGGTTAATAGAAAAAGTGAGCCTTGGCAACCCCAAATTAAACAATAGTCAACCTTAGATTATTGGAGGGGTGAATTTCTCATGGTTAAGATGAGCTTCCCTCCTTGGTGGGGCTTGGTCATTCTGGTGGAATTTTAGGGGATCCAATAAACAGTACTGTTCTTCCCCCAGATTCTAGGCCAACCAAGAACCATAACAGTAAGACGCTGAGATCAAAATGTCAGCTTTCTAACTGCTAGAGCCGTTGGACAATGTGGCTTGATGTGTGGCCACAGTGGGCTTCCTCACACGGAACCCCACACTGAGCCGCAGGCAGCCCCAGACGACCGCAGCCTTGCCCTGCCAGCACAGAACCGTCCCTGCTGGTCTTCTGAGCCACGTGTGCTCAGCTCCTTGTTAGTTGAAGAAGTCCTTCCTCCTGCTTGAGGAGCGAGGGGACAGAGAGAGGCCAGAAGTGTTCTCAGGCTTGTCCCTCTACCTAGAAGGCGGTATCAAGAAGAGAAAGGTAGCTTTTTAGTGCTGATTGCCAGCCCACAGGTGGATGGGAGGAGAGGCGGAGCCAAGCTCGGGGGCAGAGCCTTTGAGGACTGGGGAGAAGAAGAAATGGGTCTGGACCTTGCCCACCTCCCTTTCTTCAGCCTTTCTCCACACGATCTTTTTGTTTAGAAGCTGGGGGAGGGAGGGAGACCTGCAAGTCTGCTGTCTTAACCAGGGTTCAGCCATAGTCCAGTTTCTTGGTTCCTGGTTAATGGAAAGCTGACTGTGTTCTATCTGTCGCCATCAAGAAATTGTTTCTCAGCATCCAGGAGGGGCCTCTTTCACGTTGTTTGCATTCTTCTGAGCTCAGAAAGCAGGTCACATTTGTGGTTTCATCTCATTCTTTCAGATCTTGAAACAAGGACACAGGACAAGGAGAATTCAAACCAGGACATGTCAGAGGAAGCAGAGCTCCAGGAGGCGCTATTAGAGAGACCCAAAGCGGATCCTTCCCTGGCCAGGACAGACTGGGAAGACAAACATGGGGTGGAGAGGCAGTGGGAAGTACCCTTAGAAGATGGACAAGAGGCACGCTCCCCTCCAGAAGGAGACGTAGGTAAATTCATAGGCCCTCAGGGAACCTACATAGGAGGAAAGTCCTATCTCTGCTGTGCGTGTGGAAAACAACATGGCAACCAGGGCTCATGCTTTGCTGTGCACAGATTAGCCCACACTGGGGAAAAGACACCTTCTAAGTGTGGCCGTTGTGGGAGAAGCTTTGGCCGAAGCTCACATCTGGTTTGCCACCAGAGAATCCCCACCGGGGAGAAGCCCTACAAATGCCCTGAATATGGGAAGGGCTTCAGTGATCCTTCTAACCTCACAGCACATCAGAGAGACCATGCTGGAGAGAAGCCCTATAAATGTGGGGAGTGCTGGAAAAGCTTCAGCCAGAGCTCCAGCCTTACTATGCACCAGAGAGTCCACACAGGGGAGAAACCCCATAAGTGCAGCGAGTGTGGGAAGAGGTTCACCAATAGCTTGTACTTTAGTGCACACCGGCAAACACACGCAGGCGAAAAACCCTACCAGTGCCCTGAGTGCAGGAAAAGGTTCAGCAAGAGTTCCACGCTCACCAGCCATCAGAGGATCCACACAGGAGAGAAACCCTATGCATGTCTCAAGTGTGGGAAAAGTTTCAGCGACCGCTCAAACCTCATTACCCACCGGCGAATTCACAGTGGAGAGAGACCCTATGAATGCGGGGAGTGTGGGAAAAGCTTCAGTCAGAGCTCCAGTCTCATCATCCACTGGAGAATCCACACCGGAGAGAAACCCTACGAGTGTGCTGAATGTGGGAGGCGATTCAACAACAGCTCACATTTTAGTGCGCATTGGAGGACCCATGTGACAGAGGCTCGTAGTGTAGTAGGAATGTCTTTAAAGCACCAAGTCTAAGAACACCGCAGAATCCGTTCCAAAAACGGTTTGTACGGTCCTTGATTCTATACCATGACACCCACATGAGATGGAGAGAAAGAATTTAGACCCAGTCCAATAGATGTTATTTTTGTTTCTCTCTCTAAACACTCGGCTAATGAAATACTCCTCAGGGCTTTTTTCTCCACGCTGTTGAAATGGGAGCTCCTGTGGAGAGAATTCAGAGACTAGTTCTGAATTTGACTGGATCTCCATCACAGTACGTCTCCACGATGATCCTGTGCCTTCATTTCCACAGCTCGGTATGCTGAGGGGGACAGTCCCATCCCCAAGACCCTCCTCTGGGGACAGAAGCTTCCGCCCCATGGCGCTGGGCAACTAGACAGGGATTTATGAATTACATACAGTTTTAAAGGTCTTCCATGGTCCTCCCTATGGGAGGATTGGGGCCCAGGAATTGCGGACATTTCTCCACGTTCCTTAAGATTTACATGGAGTTACTGGAGAGAAAAGCACTCAATCGTGTCATTTGGAGGAGGGAAAAGGAGAAAAGACCAACGCTGGAGGCTGGCTTTCTAAACCATAACCTACTCTTCCTCTCAACATACAAGGTTGAACCATATGAGATAGCCATTTTGAGCTCCCAAACCAGCAATTTCATGATTCAACCTAAACAGACTTTTTGCAGAATAGAATTACCCCAGATTGCCAGCAGAGCTGCTTATACAACTTTACAGCTCCCGCTGTGTCCTAAAATATAAGCCTGGGTCTAGGAGGTCACAGACAGGAGAACGTAAGCTTTGTCTCTAATTTGTAAATATGTCCAGAGCAATAACTACGAACCACGGCATCGATCAAGACTCCCAGTTGGAGGATCTGCCTGTCACCAGCCTCTGACGAGCCCCCTCGTTCCTACGGGGGAGGCCATGTACAGGTTCACAGGTTTTTGAAGATTTGGGGTGTCTCTGTGAGAGCAGAGCACAGTTCCTGGGGGCACTCTGACATAGCAAATGGTGCTTGGAAATAAGTGGAATACACTTTTTCCCTCTTAAAATAGTTTCCTTTAGGGCACCTGGGTGGCTGGCTCCGTTGGTTAAGTGTCCGGCTCTTGATGTCAGCTCAGGTCTCAATCTCACGCTTGTGAGTTCAAGCGGAATAAATCAACGGGATTTAAAAAAAAAAAAAAAGTTTCCTTTGTGCATTTGACTTGAAAATATTTCCCCAGAACTTCCCAGAAACCCACCAATTATAAAACAAAGCACTGTCGACACATGACAATTTCATATAATTAGATTTATAAAATATGATTACGTAATGAGTTTTTTTAATGAACACCAAAGAACTTATTCAAATAAGAGTTATCTATCAAAAGCAGTCATTCTGATGGGCTGTGGGCTTTATATGTTGTTACCATTATTGAAGACATTGAATTTTCCTGTAAGAATTGTCTTCAAACCACCCTAGAAGGCCCCCTATCAGCGTATTTCCGGCACAGAGCAGTGTCCTGCACATAAGCAAGGCTTAATAAACACTGACAGACGAGCTTGTTTGTCATCTAGCCTGATCGATCACTTCTCTTATCCATGAGACTTGGCTCTGCCCAATATCTGCTCTCTGAAAACAGATTCCCTTCTAAGGATGTCAATTTGCTGCCATTGAGGAGACTTCAAAGAGCCTATTTTGGGGGGATAGTTTTCAAAAAGCTATCCCAGAAATTTGAGTTCAGGATTTTTTTTTTGTAAGGCCAGGAAATAAATCTGATACGTATTATTTTAAATCATTTCACTCTTCTGAATGAGAACGGCTCTACTTGGGTGGAAATTCATCATACTAAAACCAGTGTGGCTATGCATTATAAAAAGACTTTGGAAATAACCAGATTCCCTTTTGGAAACTTTTGCCATCATCCTTTTTTGGAATGGAACAAGGAGATTCAAATAGAATATCCATACAATTTCATCTCATGTGTATTTTCCCCTTAGCAAAGTAACGGGAAGCCTGAGCTGGAGACTAGATCTTTCTTCCGGATTTTACAATCCCTGAAGCAATAGGACCTGCAAGACCACGGCTCTCGGTGGTGCCCGCAGTTAGTTCTCAAGGGAAGACTAGAGCAGGGAGTTAGCATGAGCTGACTCACATGGAGAGGCTTCCCCGGGAACCAAACGCAGTATGTACTCCTTACAAGGTCTGGACTTTGATTTGAAACTAGTCATCTGTTACCTTGCTCAAGAGTGTTTTGATTTACCTTTTTGTCCGCCACGGTACTCGGCATGAGCAAAGCTCTGGGGGCTTTTATTTTTAGCTCAACTCAGACTCACAATCACGGCTTCAAAGTTTCTGAACCAGGCAAGCAGTGTGGCTTTTGGAAGCTGCCTCCTTGGAAATCCCTCAAGATGAAAATAATAATGAAAGTTCTAAGTGGGAATGCCTGAAATTCACTTTTTTTTTTTTTTTTTTAAGATTTCTTTGTCAGAGTGAGAGAGCGAGCGAGTGCACAAGCAGGGGGAGTGGCAGGCGGAGGGAGAAGCAGGCTCCCTGCCAAGCGGGGAGCCCGATGCGGGGCTCGATCCCAGGACCCCGGGATCATGACCTGAGGCGAAGGCAGATGCTTAACCAACTGAGCCACCCAGGCGCCCCAAAATTCACTTCTAACAGTTGCAGTAGATGACACACAGTCAATCCAATTATGCGTTGCAACATTTTAACTGAATTTTAACTGAAGCTCATAGCAAAAATACTGGCCCTTATTTTCATTTACAGATAGCTAGAAACAGGAGGTGGGTTTCAGAAGCTAATCCTGCTAGCGGAAGCTGGAAGCTGATGCAAGTATGTTCACCCATTAAATAAATGAATTCCAAGCGCATCCTGTGAGTGGAATGATCAGAGGGTGAGCCATTTTCATCAGGTTATAGACACAGCCCCGGGGCAGAGGCTTTGTGAAGCTGAGGGCCCCCAGGGCTGCAGGTGACCTAGGGCCACTCCCCCCCCCCCCCCCCCCCCCGCTCAGCCCAGCATGGGGGCCCCCTCACTGGTTTTGATAGCTCTGCTCCGCCCGCAGAGAACCGGCCCTCTCCCTTTCCGTCTCACCAGGACTCGAGCCTCCCAGTGTCCGCACAGCTCTGGGAGGCCTCCTGTCAGGAAGGCAGGGCAGAACAAGGGCAGAACAAGGCCAGCTCGGCCCGCTGCGTATTCAGGGAGGCCGGCCCTGCGCGGAGCCCTTTGCCGCGGGGGTCCTGTAACTATCACAGCCACCGCAGGTGTGGGGTCACCACGCAGAGCTGGGCTTTGGGCCCTGATGTGACTGCGCCATGGGGAGGGGTCCTGACTGCCCTGTATCAGCCCCCAGCCGTGCACTGTTGGGAGCCACAGCGGCTCTGGGGCTTGGCCCGTAAAGTCTGCACACAAGGGAAGGACTGTGTGTGCTCCGAATGACCCTTGCGGGTCCCTTCCCTAGCCCAGGAGGGAGGACAGTGTCTCTCTCGGCCTGTGAGACGCTCCTGTGCTGAAGGCCCACGGGAGCAAACCCTGCAGGGAGCTGCAGGAGCCCAGCTCCCATCGCCGCTCTGGACAGCTGGGCCCTTTCGCCCAGGGGCCGAGGGGCCGCCTCCCCGTCCGGGCCGTCACCTCGCTGTGCCCCATGTTCTCATCTGCAACACAGGGAAGGGTGGACCCGTCACTCCTGGTTCCGAGGTCCGATTCCCCAGACACCTCGCCATCATTCACAAGCCATCACCGGGAGCCCCGGGCCAGGGCACGCCACGGCACTCGGCTAAATAGGAGGGGTTCTAGGGCAAGCTAGCGCTCGCCTTCACAGTATCCTTCAGTGTGGTGTGGAACGCCAGATTTGTGTGGGTTTAAGTTTAAAATTGTTTTCAGGATACTCCTAAGATTGTGCAACTGTCACCACTATCTAATTTTAGACCATTTTCTTCACCCCAGGAAACCCCAAACTCATCAGCAGTCCCCACAGACCTCATCCTCTGGCCACCACTCCTCTCCCTTCTGTCTCTCGGGACAGGCCTGTTCTGAACGTTTCCCGGAAATGGAGTCCTACAGCGAGTGGCCTTTTGTGACTGGCTCCTTCCCCTCAGCGTCCCGTCTGCAGGCTCATCCACATTGTGCCAGGAGTCCGTGCTGCAGTCCTCCTTCCGGCCTGTGATACCCCAGCACACGGATGCACCACACTGTCAGCGCCTTCATCAGCTGGAGGACATCATCAGCTGGCTTGTTCCCTCTGTGCTTATTGTCAGTCACGTTGCCATGAATGTTCGTGTACACCTTTTGACAAGTTTTGTGTGGACACATGTTTTCAGTTCTGGTGGATAGATACCGAGGAGTGGAATTGCTGGGCCACAGAGTAACTCAAGGTTTAACCTTCTGAGGAAGGGCCGGCCTTCTTTTCCAAAGAGGCCGCACCATTGGACATTCCACCAGCGGTGTACAAGGGTTCAGATTTCTCCACATCCTCCCCCCCAAATCGGGTATAGTCTTATTTTTTTTAAAGTCATCTCTACACCCAGCGTGGGGCTTGAACTCACAGCCCCAATATCAAGAGTCGCATGCCAGACGCCCCTAGTCTGTCTTTTTGGTTCTAGCCACCCTGGAGGGCGTGAAGGGATGAAGCCAGGTTCCGAATGTACTGCGGACTCCTGCACGGTGCAGGATGGCAGGTGTCGGTGTGGGACGAGGGGCCCCTGCCCCACCCACTCTGAGCCGGGAGAGGCCCCCCCAGCCCCCCACAAGTGCGCAGGGGCCTCGGTTGTGCCCGCGGGCTCCGGCCACGCTCCCCACCAACGGCCACTCTGGCCACCTCTCGGGCCCAGTGTGCACACGCCAACCGCACAGCCTGCCCTGGAGAGGACGGAACGGAAGAGGGTGTGCAGGCCCTGGACGCAGGCTCTGGCCAGTCGGACACGACGTTCTGGGTCCCGGGTGCCGGGAAGATGGCCTGGCGGAGGGACGTAGGCTCTGTGGGCCCACAGCCGAGGCCGTGGCCTTCTCACCCCTGGAGAAGGGCATGGCTAGAGGAGGGCTGGATGGCGCTGGGCCCCCTAGAGCACCGGGCCCTGGCATCCACTTTTTGAGAAGTGTGATAAAACATCCGCCACATAAAAGTTGCCATTTTAGCATGTTTAAGTGGACACTTCAGTGGCGTTAAGTACATTTGCATTTCTGTGCAGTCATTACCACCCTCCAACACCAAAACTTTTCATGGTCCCAGACTTTGCAGTGTATCCCTTCCGCCCGAACTCCCGCGGCCCTGCCCCAGCCCCCCGCCAGCACTCCTCTGCTGTCTCCGCCAGCTGGCCTGTCTAGGGCCCTCGTGCAGGCGGCATCACACACCTGTCCTCTGCGTCGGGCTTACTTCCCCGCACCCATCCTGCCCACGTCCCAGGGGCGGCGCCGGGCGGAGAAAATGTGAACCGCCTCCCTGACCGGCTGTGCTTCCAGAGGGGATGCGGCGCCGCCAGTAAACGAGCACCTGCGCCCCGACGGCCGCACATGCGCGCTCAGACCTGCGCGCTCTTCCCGCCGCGGGGAGGCCGCAGCCCCGCAGCCCGACATGCGCAGTAGCCGCCCCCCGTCGCCGCCCTCCCCCTGAAGCCCTCGGGGACTCCCGCGCTCCCGCACACACGCGGGGCCATCACCGACCGGCCCCAGCCCGTTTCCCAGCCGAATTTCCAACTTGCTCCCTCCCCAGGCTGGGGCTGTGCCCTTTCTCGCTTCCCTCTGCCTGGAACACCCCACACTCCCCTTCGCCTGAGGGAAGGACACAAATATCCCCCTTCCCGGTCACACCTGGTCTCAGCCCTCTGTGCTCAGATCGCAGGACCCCCTTCCCTCTCCCAGGGGGTCCTTCAGCCCCCCCCCCCCGGCAGCGGGCCGGGCCTGTACGTCTGCACCTCCTCTCCCAGCAGCCACGCTCCCTAAGTGCTGGGACCTCTGGCCTCCCCGCCTTCTCCCGCAGCTGTGGGACACCGCGTCCCTCCCTGACCGCAGCGACTGGACCGGCTGACAAGAGCCAGTCACAGCCAGCACATATGGGGGCCGGCTCGCGTCTCCTTCACTCCCGCAAACTTGACGGTCCCCGGCTGAGCACGAGCCTTCGGCTGCTGGTTTCCTCCCCTGTGCTGCTCTCCGCACGGGCTCGTGCCAGGGCTCCTTCCAGGCTTGTTCCCGCTCCGGAAGCCCAGCCTCCCACACGTGGGGTGCCCTGGGCCCTGACCCCGCTCCCCCTGTCGGCCTCTGATGAGAGACGTGCACATGGCTCGTCCCGGGAGTGGACCGCGGGCCCTGCGTCTCCCGTGCGTCTCCCGTGCGTGCCCGAGCCCGCCGGCTGCGGCCGGGTGGGGAGGCTCCCTCAGCCTTCCGGACAGAAAGGGGGCTGGGGCTGCGCCCCCCCGGACACGGCCTCGGAGAACACCCCTGACTCCCCGCCAGGGGCCTCCTGCTCCGGCCTGCTCACCTCCTGGACCGCGGCGCACTGCTCGGGAACACACGCTTCCCCGCGGCCGTACTCACCCGCGCTGCTTGGCCGTGCGCGGGGTCTCTCGCTTCCTCCCTTTTCACCTCTCCAGATCTTTCTCTTGCGTTCTGAATTTCTGCGAGGCCAAAGCAGTTCCTGAACGCTCTCTCCCTTCCGTGCTCAGTCTCCACCGTCTTTGCCCAGAGCTGAACTGGAGCGGATCCTGTGCCGATGTCGAGGCGCGTCGCGGGTGGTCTTCGGGTCCCGCTCGGGGTTCTCTGGGGCTTCTTCCTAGAGTAGCTGAGAGAACGCGGCGTTCCTCCCCAGGGGCTGTGTAGGTTCCCAAAGGAATATTCTGGAAACTGGAGGTGAGGATGTGTAGCTGTCCCACAAACCGGAAGCACAGCTGTCATGTGGTGGCAGGGGCCACCCGGACGTAAGGCGAGCGTTGACACGGTGCTGCACAGCCAAGGCTGCCGGGCGTGCGCGGAGGGCAGGATGCTCGGGCTGGTTCACGGACTCGCAGCACGAGCAGCACCTGGAAGTACTCGAAATGCAAATTCTCGAGCTGCACCTCCTAATGCGGTGACTTGGCCAGGTGGAAACACGTTCCCTGGAATTCATTTCCCTGTATGTTTCCGGGTAGAGTGAGCCACAAGAGTCGTTCGGGGTGAGATTTGGAGGAACTGAAGTGGCAGCCATTGTTTTTGAGCGCTTGGGCCCCGGAGCAGGTGCATCCGTAGCTCAGACTAGCGCTTCTGTGCACGCAGCGCTCCATGTTCCCGTGGTCCTTTCGGCTTCTCCCGGGCCTTGGGCCGCAGGTGTGTTTAGCTCCGTGGTGAAGGGTGCAGTTCCTCCTGCAGGAGACGCACATCATCAGGACTGCAGACAGCGAGACCAACCTGTCCCTGCTGGCCCTGGCTCTCCCCTCTTCCATCCACCTTCCCTTCCCAGCTGCCTGCCCGGGGGCGGGGGCGGGGGCTGGGGGCCCAGGCTCCAGCAGCAGACCCGGGGACAACAGCCTCACAGAGACTGCTGGCCCAGCTCCCTGTTAGGTAAGGTCAAGTCTGTGTGCGTGTGTGAAAGATCTCCTGCTGGCCTGCCCCTCTCACAAAAGCCTGGCTAATGCTCCTACCGATCAGAAACCCTGGAGCTCAGCAATCCGTTTTAACCAGTCCTCTAGGTGATTCTGACACACGTGGAAGTTTGAGAACCACCGATGCAGGGAAACTTTTTATAGTTATGTGAGCCTAGAACCTACCTTTTTCCATCTATATGAGGACAGTTTTAATATATCTGAATTTCCCAGAAACTCAACTACTATATAAAACTAGGGAAAAGAGTACATTCTTTTGTTCAGAACTTTCCCAAGTGTTTGTTTTATTTATTTAAGTAAACTCTACCCCTCGAACTCACGACCCCAAGATCAAGAGTCACACGCTCCACTGACCGAGCCAGCCAGGCGCCCCTTACCAGTTCAGAAAAATGTCGACTCTCTTGTGAGTCACAAATACAGGACACCTGTATCAGTCTGTAGTCATAGCTGTCCTGTTCTCAATGATTTTACAGAGCAAGCATCTGATTACATCCCTGTGCAGAAGTGTGGACATTTATGTATTGTACACATTCTTTTGTAGTTATACTTGTTTTGAAACTGTTTGTAAGTAATCAATTTTCCCTGTAAAATTTTATTTCAGGACAGTAAATGGGTGTTCACAGAAGGCATGTTGGAGCTGACAGTGTTGAGGGCCACCGTCTGATATTAATAACTGAGCTTGAGTGTGTGTGTGTGTCTATGAGCACAGCTTCTGGGCCACATTTTGGTATTATGATTATAGGAATTGGCTAGTTCCCCAGATTTTTTTAAATGAAAATGTCTCTAGCTGGGACACCCGGGTGGCTTAGTTGGTTAGGCATCTGACTGGCTCAGCGTCCTGGGATTGAGCCCCGCATCGCACTGGGTTCTGCGCTAAGTGGGGAGTCTGCTTCTCCCTCTCCCTCTGCCCCTCTCCCTGCTTGCGCTCTTTCTCAAACAAATAAAATCTTAAAAAAACCCAAAAAAACAAAAAACCCAGAAAGAAAATGTCTCTAGCATGAGAATTTGCTGTTCTTTAAGTCTGAAAAAAATTGTAACCACAAAATCGCCCCACCCCCAACGTCCTTTTTGGTGCTAGTCCTTCAAGTTTTAATTTTTTAAAAAGATTTTATTTATTTTTTGACAGAGAAACAGCGAGAGAGGGAACACAAGCAGGGGGAGTGGGAGAGGGAGAAGCAGCCTTCCCGTGGAGCAGGGAGCCCTATGTGGGGCTCGATCCCAGGACTCTAGGACCATGACCCGAGCAGAAGGCAGATGCTTAACGACTGAGCCACCCAGGCGCCTCTCCAAATTTTTCTTTCTTGAGTATTGGAGAATTCAGATTTTCTACTAAAAAGTAGTTTACAAATATCAGTTTTTAAGAAAATTAACTGTATCTTGAGCTTTTCAAATTAACATAGAATTTTACATTGTTCTCTTATAATTTTTTTTTTTTCCTTTTTCTTGCTTAATTCGTAGAGGTTTAGATGTGGTGCCAGTCATCTGTTTGTCCTCAGATCCGTCCGGTTCCATCCCCCCTGCTCTGTGCTGCAGGGGCAGGCTACCCTGCGGGCGAGCTCCCGTCACAGCTGGTCCGTGGCGCAGGCAGGCTATGGGAGGGCCGAGGGAGAGGAACCAGGGGACCTCTCCCGTCTCTGTACTTTCTGCAGTCTTCGGCTGTCTCCTCTGCAGTCCCAGCTCCGGCTCCAAGGTCCCAGCCCCAGCCAGCAGGATTGCCATGCTCCCCTTCCCACTGGGAGGCCCCAGTGTTCACCTCTGGTCACACCCACACCCCACCCCTTTGTCCCTCTGGCTAACTTCCTGCTTTGCTCTTCTCTCATGGGCCCCACCTTCCCCTGCATCCTCTTTCAGATGCCTCATAACTGAATTCCTGTAGCTGAATTACTCGGTGTGGGTTCAGTCTTTCTAGCTGGGCCTTGACTGACTGATAGGCATTTTATCACTATTTTTCAGCAGCTTTTGGATGCATGCATCAATTCTACTATTTTCTAAATGACTCATTTCTGCTTTTATTTGGTGAAATAATAGAGCTTAGCCAGCGGTATGCTGTAGTATTTGCCAGTTTCTGTGGGTAAGTATTTCCATCATGGCCGATTTCAGCAGTCAGTGTGATGTCACTAACAGCTGAGAAGAGCTCTACAGGATCAGCTCTCACGGGGGAGCGGGGGGTGGGGGGAAAGGATAGAAAAAAGGCTTTAGAAAAATGGTAAAAATGATCACATCTTGAAACTGAATTATTTTAAATTAAACTTCTCCAATATATAACACTCCCTCAACTTCACTGTTAAATAAAAAAAAACATTTCATTTGAAAATTTCTCAGGTTTTTCTAACTTTCTAAACTTCTCCAATATATAACACTCCCTCAACTTCACTGTTGAATAAAAAAAAACATTTCATTTGAAAATTTCTCAGGTTTTTCTAACTTCCTAAGTGCTATGAATTGACTTGTGCCCCCGCCCCAAATTCTTATGTTGAAACCCTAACCCCCCACGTGACAGTATTTGGAGATAAGGCCTTTAAAAAGTAAGTAAGGTTAAATGAGGTCATGAGGGTGGGGCACTAATCCGAAAGGACTGGTGTCCTTGTAAGGGGAACAGAGACCAGAGCGCTCTCTGCAGGGATGCAGAGCGGCCGTGAGCACACAGAGATGGTGGCCCTATAAGCCACCTGAAGAGGCTTCCGAAGGAAACGTGCTGGCACCTGGGTCTTGGACTTCCAGCCTCCAGGACTGTGAGCAGCGAAGTTTCTGCTGTGTGAGCCCTCAGTCTGTGGTGTTCTGTTAGGGCGGCCCGAGCTGATGGATACAAGTGTGCCCACTGACGGCCAGCAAGCCAGAGCCCATGGTGGTCACTGAGTTTGTTTGGGGAACAAAAAAGTTTTGGAACTAGAAGTGGTGATGGTTGTGCAACACTGTGAATGCACTTAATTCTACGGAATTGTACATTTAAAAATGAAAAAGACTGGCAAATTGTTACATATATTTTAATCACAATCCTTAAAAATTAATAACATACCCAAACCACCAAATCGTACACTTTCAATGGGTGAGTTGTATGGTATGTGAATTATATCTCAATAAAATTATTTATTTGGGCTCTGAACTCAGAGCCCAAACTGACAAGTCATCAAATAATTTCAAAAGCAAACTTGCTGAAAATTCCTTAACAAGTGTGCCAGTGAGAAATTCTATGTAACAGGAATGCAGGTACACTTTAATATTTGCTATGGGCCACCAAAAAGAGATGTCCGTTGGGTCTACTCCCCTGGGAGGACAGGGGCAGGTGTGGGAAAGCACCACCCCAGCGCAGGTGTTGTGTCCCAGGACGAACCACCCGAGAGAGGGGCCGTCTAATCTCTGCGGCAGGTGGAACTGGTGAGAATGCCTATCTCCCCACCCCAGCTATTCTCGTCTTGAGAAATACTTGCCCCCAAATGTTTAAATACGTGAGGAGTCTCAATTTCACACATCCAAGAAGTAAAAAACTACAAGTAGAAAACTACAAGTCATGATTTTTCACTTATCAGACTGGCAAAGGCCAAAAAGCCACTAGGGAGACTTGGCTGGTGAGGAAAGAAAGACAGGCAGACCCATCCCTGCTGCCATCACAAAGGGCACAGTCTCCGGGGAAGGCTCACTGGCCGTATTTATAGAACCTAAAAATGCATGGATCCTCTGCCTTAGCAATTTTAATTTTAGAAATTTATCCTACAGGCTTTTGTTCATGGATACAAACGTTGTTCACACTATTTGTAAGAGCGCAAGATTAGAACATTTTCAGTGCCATTTAAAAGGAGATTGGATGTACAAGTTATGGTTCGACCGAACACCGGTCCCACCCATGTACCGCTGGGGGCAGGAACCACACTGCTGCTTTTGTGCCTCCTGAACTGGGTCATCAGGCCACCTTCATCAGCTGTCCAAAGCATTAATGTTTTAAATTTGGCAACTTGGTAGATAAAAAAAGGGCATAATCTTGTTTTAATTGTTATTTCCTTCATTGCTACTGGGGTCAACTTTTTTCATGTTTACTGGCCCTTGTACATTTCGAGTTCTGTAAAAAAGTTCACAAAACGCGTTTACAACATTTGTTGTTTTTTTTTCACTCTGATGTGAATACAGACAGGAATAAAACACTGTCATTCTACACTTGGGGGGAGATGGGGCTCCCGGATCTAACAGGGGCTACCAAATATTTATTGTGCTATGCATCCTGTTTTTTAATCCAGCCCTTCTAACTTTCCCAACAACCCAGAGAGGTAGCTCTTATTATGCTCATTTTACAAAGAAAGAACCTGGGGGCAGAAGCTGGCTGACCTGCCCAAGGCCACCTGGCTGGTAACAGGGGCCTAAGTGGATACCTGGGTCCTACAGCAGCTCCTCCTCTTCGCCGAGGCCTGGGCAGGAGGCCGCTGGAGTCAGCAGGCCGCGCGGAGGTCCACCCAGTCCCACACGTGCAGAGAGGCGTCGCTTGCTGCCGACAGGAGGGTCCGCGGTTTGTGGGGGTGCCAGGTGTGGGTGGTGACCAGTGGGGCAGTGTCCATCTGGCTGCCCTCCAGGAAGATGTGACCTCTGTGGGTGAAGACAGGTTCTACTTGGCTCCCCACTCCATCCCAAGATGTGGCATCATAGACCTGGACTGTCCCATCAAAACCTAAGGAGAAATGAGAAAAGAGAAGATTGACACTGGAAAGTAATTTTTATTGTTTGTTTGTTTTTTAAGTTATCTCTATGCCCAAACATGGGACTTGAACTCATGACCCTGAGATCAAGAGTCCACACTCCGACTGAGCCAGCCAGGCGTCCCTAAAGTAATTTTTATAGTTTGCTCGCTGGCACCAAAACAGGTTATAGAATGAGAAATCAAATAATAACAAGATGCTTAAGGCCAGGGGCACCTGGCGGGCTCAGTCCGTAGAGCATCTGACTCTTGATCTTGGGGTCATGAATTTGAGCCCCACATTGGGTGGCGATTACTTGAAAAAGATGCTTAAGGCCAGCTGAAGGGCACATGAGCTCCGCGCTCGCTGTCGGCAGCTGACGACGCCACAGGGCAGGTGACGGTGCACTTCTGCTGTTCATCTGGTATGTGCCAGGCCCGAGGCCGACCCTGGACATGCGTTCTTTTAATCCTCACAACTGTGTGAAATAGGTACTATTATTTCCCCCAGGAAACCGAGGCTTAAGAGACTCTTTCAAACCTCTTCCACTTGCCTCAAATTCTAATCCCTCCGCATCTGGATCCCTGTCGTCAGATGGCCTTGCCTCCTGCTTGATGGGGGAAACAGAAGCCTTTACGGAGGAGCAGCTGCATGTCCCCCCACCACCTAGCTACACCCACACGCACTCCGTCCTGCTGTCTTCTTGCTACCACAGAGACAATTCCTCCACCAAGCTTGGTTCTTTTCTTCTGCTCTTTTTGGATCCTGCCATTATCAATGATCTTTTCTTACTCTCTTGACTATTCTTTCAACCTCTCCCCTTCCATGGGTCCTTCCCACTGACTTTTAGATACCCTCATTATTAGATACCCTCAGTCAGCTAGAAACTGCCGGGCCAGACCCAGGAGCCTGCTGACCTAGCAGCTTGCTAGAATTCGGAAAGCAAGCAGACCAAGAAGCACTTCTGTGACCCTCTCACCTCCTCCTGGTACAGCCCCGAGACCATCCTAGTGCCTCGCTATCTGCACTCCTCCCGCCCAACCTCAGGTAGGAAAGGCCTGCTACCAATGGCAAACTTCAGTAGCTACAACGGGGAAGGGCCTGCCATGGAAGAACCTGGAGGGTTATCTGGGGCTTCTCTGGGAGGGACTTCCACTTCTGGGGCCAGATTTATTACGGGGCTGCAGGCTCCCTCCTGAGCACTGTACGGTCCCCTGGGAGACGGAGCTCAAGTGACAGACACAAAATACTGCTCAGCAGTACCTGAAATGGCCAAGCAGCTGTCCAGGCCTGGCGCCCAGGTCACTCGCAGCAGCTCTGGGTCGGGGCTGGGTGCAGACACTGAGCACTGGACGGAACTCACAGGATGGCAGAGATTCCGGGGATCAAGAAGACAGAGCTGCCCGTCTGAGCCAAGGCTGGCAATGCTGGGCCCAGGGCCCCCGCCCCCAACTTCAGCACACCACCTCCCTCCAGCAGCCCCAGGGCTGGGGCTGACATTCTCTGATGGCGCCCACTTCCGGCGGATGTCGACAAGCCCCAGCCGGCCTGAGGAGCAGCAGTAGGCAAAGGTGTCTGCATCCAGGACCTGCAGGCTACTTAGCTCCTCACTGTCACTGACCCCTGGAAGACAGAGGGTGACAGAGAAAAGCTGCTGGAGTCACAGGAGTCTGGCCGGTCACATACCCCTTCCTCTGGAAGCTTCCCACCAACACCGGGCACCTTGCCACGCTCCACCCAGCGGGGACGCTGCTGGTCCCGGGACTGCCTCTTCCAGCCCCAGCACGGGGGCCCCTTGAGGCTAGGGCCTGCCTCGCATGCATCTGGTTTCCCCAGCACCTGGCCCGCACGGCTGAGCTCAGTTCTTCACACAGCTGAGGAGGATGGGAGTGAGCAGGAGACGCCGGGCAAGGGGTGAACGGCTGAGTGTACCTGAGGTGTATGTGGTCTTCTGGGATTCCAGATCCACGACCTTCAGACTGCTGAGCCTCACCCCGTGGAGGACTCCGGGTGCCATCGAAGAGAAGATGGCCACCCTGGGCCAGAGACTGCCCTCCTCCTCCTGCACAGCAATGGTGCTGACGGCTTGAATGACATCTGGGGGAAGGAAGGCACAAGAGGCTAAAATCCGGGATGCTGATGAAGGCCTGACACATTACAAGGTGAAGGCCAGCCCGCAGTCTTCCCCTGTACATGTAGAAGGTCAAGGAGGAAAGGGGGCCGACAGCTGGCAAGAGAGTACGTGAGACATGAATGCCCTGGATTACATTCACGTTTCTGAAACTGTCAGAAGCACTTTAATTCCTTTATAATTTGTCTTACAAACAGTTTTGCAAACAGGAGATAATGAATCACAGGAACCATCTCAAAACCCCAAAAGCATTCTGGCTTTTTATAGTTTCGCAAAGAACAAATAAAGATAGAAAAAAGCGAAGAACACACTTAAGATGTCACTTACACCTTAAGTGAAAATAACAAGTACAGAGTTCATGAACTAATGGTATTTCTTCAAGCACATGTTCCATGACCTCAACCAACCTGCGGATGCCTAGCCGGTAAAGGTCACAATACCCATGTCTCCAAATGGAAACCGGGCAGGAGGGTCCACATCGTTGTTGCACCGAACGGAGGAAGGACACGCCTGACCTCAAGCTGGATCCAGTTTCAGTGTGTCTGCTCAGCCTGCTTGGTTCTCGCCTCTGCGTTCTACATTGGAGGCTTCTCTTAGTGGCAACCGTTTAGAGCCGTTTGCTGTACAAACTACTTAATGGGAGATACATATTTCCATTTTATATTTTCTTGCTCCAAGAGAGGCTCATTATTTGGTCACCACATTCTCTGAAGAAAATGGACATCTAACTATTTTTTTGACTCTAAAGCACAGGAGAAAGTCAGACTGAGGAAGGAATGGATGAGAAGGAATACTAACATGGCTTGGCAAGCAAGCACAAGGCAGCGAGCCCCCTTGAGACTGTTCCCATCCGAGGAGGGCACAGGGCACGTGTCTGGGCTGGGCTAGAACGCAGAAGGCCCTTGGGTGTTGCTGCAAAGGCCCACAGGCTCCCAGTACCCTTGATCTGGACTTGCTGAACTCAATCACTCCTTCCACACAGGCTGCGGAGGTTTGGAGCAGACAGGGCAGCTGAGCCCCGGGACCAGAGTTTGTCTCTGGGGAGCGCCGACGAGGCTGTGATTCAAACCCACCCCGGCACAGCGCACCTGCCTCTCCTGGGCCACACGTGAGCAGCTCCCTCTTCCCTTTCCACACACTCTGAGGGACCTGGGACAGATTCCCCAGGACCTACCGCTCTGAGCCAGGGGATGGTCCTCAGATATGATCTGTCCTCTGATGGGGGAAAGGAAGAGGCCAAGGGAAAGCCTTCAAAGACCTATTTCAAAGACGCGGTGGAAAATTTCAGAGCCTCCTGACTGGAGAGTTGCTCTGTAATTATAATCAGAAAGAAATGCAGCTTTCCTCCTCCTCCTCTCTCTGGTCCGTGGTAAAACGCCCTCCTCCGGGGAATCCATACCACATTTAGTAAACCAGCCCCAAACGGAGAAGAGAAACGACTAGGAAATCAAAGCAAAAGACACAGTGAGACACCTCTAAGAACTTGGCCATGAAAGAAGGTTGTGTCTGAGGATTCACCCAACACAGAACAGGTCAGAGCAGAGGTATGCACACTCCCTAAGGAGTCAGAATGGTGCCCACACCTCCAATAGTGAGCAAATGTATTAACACATCTAAAGGATGGTGGTGTCCAGGAGAGGGGGCTGTCCAGCCATGCAGGCAAAGAAAACACTGGGGCCTGTCCAGGGCGGAGGGAGCCATACCAGACTGAACACTGAACTTCAAAGTGGATACAGCAGGTGACATTCAGCTGAGACCTTTAGATGTGTATTCATCCAACTCAAAGGTTTCCACAGCCGCAGTTATGAGAGAAAAGGCCTCAGATGCTGCTCCAGGGCCCGGATGGCACCAAGGCCTGGGCGGCAATGCCTTCCCAAGTTCTATACTTTGTGCCGAAGACCGCTTACGAAAACACAACTTGGAAACCTCTGAGCTGATTCTTCTTGCTATGGTTTTGTTTATCACGCAGTCTTTGAGGAGGTCAGGTTTTCCATAGACAAAGAATAAGGACCTGGAATGTCCAATTTCAGGGACACTTTTTTATTTATGAACTAATAAAACTGCATTCTGGTTTAGAGCAGTCTTGGGAGTCTGGTGAGTGCGTCTGCCTCTATGAACAGATTCATTTAGGATGTGCTAACAAATCAGGTTTTTGAGACATCAAAGCTGTGGGTCAACACCTGGACTTTGGAAAATTCACCTTAGATAACACTACGCTTTTTCAGCTTCTAGGAAAACAGCTGGTCAACCTTCCCCAGGCTCTGGAATATTCTGCACTATTATCTAGGGAAAGAGAACTCTTTATCTGATTTGCTACTCTCATAGGAGCGTCAGAGCAAGCCCCCTTGGGCCATTAGGTCCCCTGGGCCTGGGGCTAGAGTATGGTACTCCAGACACCGTCTGGATAAAAGGCAGCTCCGGGCGCCTCCACATGGTTAGTGACACTCTGCTCCCTCTCATCTTTAAGCAACTGCTGTCCCACATGGCCTACCTTTAGGCAAAGATAAAAAACTACAAGTTACTGGCATAAGGACAGACATGAAGACCAATGGAACAGAACTCAGAGTCCAGAAAGAAATCCTTGTATCTATGGTTAAGCAACCATCTTTCAATAAAGCCAAGGGGCAGTTCCAAAAGCGGCGGCCTGTGCCTCTGAGGCACACTTCCATTCTGGCCAACAGTGCTCTAACAGAAGCAGGGATGGAAGGGGCTGAATCAGGGCCGCCGCTCTTGGTGCCTGCCTGGCAGGGAAACCCGCAAACCTACTGCTGGAGGGAAGGCTATTCCGCATGAACGAACTCCCCTTCCCTCCCGAAGGGAACAGGATAACACTTGCGGCTCCTTTTCCCGTTCCCCTGTTAGGGGGTAGACTGACTTCACGAAGAGGGAGACTGGTAGGCTGAGCCTCTTGCTCCCTCATTATTTTCCATCCCCGAGACGAGCATGCCTACAAGGCGAGGTGACCTCCTTGCCTCTGCCCCGGCCTGGGGGAGAGGCACGGGGTACGCCAGGTGCTCTGCCCATGACTGGGCAGGTGAACTGAATTCCGGAAGCAAGTTGCAGGAAGTTCCATCTGGGAGATGTACGCCACGCTGTGGTCGCTAACTCATTTTTACCCATGTTAAAGTAGACACTACATTTTAATTCCCACCTGGCTCTGTGACTATTTCTTACCTGGCTTAGATTAGGGGGTAGGGGTGTATGGGTATCAGGCTTTCCCACAACCCAGCCCCACCAAGTCAAATTCACTCACCACTGTCCTCTGTGACCTGCCACACATGCAGGTAAGAACCCGGAAGACCAGTGGTTACCAGCAACCTATTCATAACAGACAGAAGGATCAGTCCAGCGAGTGGGGAGCTCACCCACATACCCCCCAGCCTTTTCCCTTCCCAGCCCACTCAGCTTGGGACCCCTACACTCCTCATACCAGGAAAGCTTGCTGCAGGAAGAGATCATCAAGACCAGCCATCCTCATTTCACAGATGAGGAGCAGGCTCACTCCTGGAATTCTGACCCAGAGCTCATGGAGGGTCACGGGATTTAAATTTGAGGGACAGACCCAGAGCTCATGGAGGGTCACGGGACTGAGCCCAGGCTTCCACAGGGCATGATGTATCCGAGAGGGGACACCAGCATGGAGCCTGGACACACAACCCTAACCCGGAGACTCTCAGCCTCTGCCAACAGGGCGATTAGTCCCAACTACCCACCACCAGTGCTTTGAGAAACTAAGGGCATCCTTGTACTCTCTATTCCCTGGAACAACTCCGGCGATCTGGGGATTACATTAGTTCAAAGGTCTGTGGCCTGTGTGGGACCATCAAGTTACCAAACAATGAGGGTTTTTTTTAATATTCCAAATCTGGGTGTGTGTGTGCTTGTGTGCTGAGGGGGTAGGGGTAGAGGTGGTGCTAAAGAGGGAGGATACCCCTGACAGCTCCAGCCACTCCATCCTGAATGGAAGGTCTGGGTCACAGAGCTGACCATACCTGGTGTCCGGCACGTGCTTCAGATCAAAGACAGACGTGTCTGAAAATCCTCCGTGGCACACCTTGAAATCTCTTTCTGGGCATAAGCCCTAAAATACAAAGGGGTGGCCCATCAGAGAGTCTGCTTTCCAAAGGAACACGTCGATGAGCTCTAGGTCAGACGCCAGCAGGAAGCCCCCTGCTGACAAAAGATGCTCCCCCTGCCAGGCCTCAGGGTGCTGCCACCTGTAAATGTTGGTCTCAGCTGCCTACACAGCTTCCCTTCCTTCCTGCACATCCAAAACCCTTCTCCCAACCTTTCCCCGGGCCCTTTCATGACAGCACAAGTGTTATACTCCAGGCCTTCTTAGAGGAGTCACCGAAGCTTCATAGCTTCATCCAAGACAGCTGGAACGTATCAGTCAACTACCCTGTCCCCATTCCTCCCGCACCTCCCACTGGAAGTCAGGTGGGTCCTTCTAGCAATAAAAATGTAACCACCACCACCAATTATCCAGTGTTCACTGTGTCAGGCACTGTGTTCAGTGCTTTATCTACTTTATCACATTGATTTCTTACAACTACCCTGTCATGTAGGTACTATAATGACCCCTATTCTAAAATGACAAAACAAAGGCACGGAGAACTTAAGCAACTTTTCTAAGGTCACACAGGGATTATGTTGTGGATCTGAACCCAAGTCTGTCTAACCAAAGTTCATGCTCTCAGCCACTAGACTCTACTCTCTCCATATGAGGGACTGGAAGCAGAGGGAAAGAAGGTAGCCATAAGAAAAAAGAGGAAAAGCCAGGCATGAGGTAAGAGGTAAATAAGGTGTCTCCTCAAGGCTCAGTCTGGGTGAGTGAGCTCCTGGCTCAAGCCTGAGTGGTGGGGATCGGGGAGATCAAGAGCACTAGGCAGGAAATCCCCCCCGGGGCAACAAAGGCCAGGCTGTCTTCAGATGAGATTGAGTGATTTTATAGCAACATCACACAGCTACCCACTGTTTTCTTCTTCACACATTCTCTTCTCTTGGCTTCTGAAACACTGCCCTTTTTTTTTTTTTTTTAATGATTTTATTTCTTCATTTGACAGAGAGAGACACAGCGAGAGAGGGAACACAAGCAGGGGGAGTGGGGGAGGGAGAAGCAGGCTCCCTGCTGAGCAGGGAGCCCGATGTGGGGCTCCATCCCAGGACCCTGGGATCATGACCTGAGCCGAAGGCAGACGCTTAACGACTGAGCCACCCAGGCGCCCCAACACTGCCCTTTTCTGAGACTCCTACTTCAAAGACTATTCCTTCTTAGTATCTGTTGTGGGTTCATCTTCCTTTAACTATTTCTGAAATGTATTCCCTAAGGTTTGGTCTTTAGACATTGTCTGCTTTTACTCCTTATACACGACACTGTCATCCTAGGTGATCTTAATCATTCTAAGGGCTTCAACCACCCTCTACACTCTAATGGCTCCCTAAATCTATTTTTGATAAAGTAAAATTGACCTCTTCCTCTAGGAGCCCTCTGTAAACCTCAGACATCCTGCAGCACTTACCTCTGTGCATCCCTGCCTCCCCGTGGGACAAGCAGGGCGGGACCAGTGCTTGTCCCTCTCTCTGACTAGTATCCAGGACAATACCTAGTAGACAGAGGAACTCTCTAAAGGTTTAATAAATGAATAAAAAGTAGACATGTATATTCAGCATTTGTATTTCACGTTACCTGGTTTTCTTTTACAGAAAGTCTGAGAGGTAGTATCAGATGAAGAATCTCATTTTTTTTCAGGCTTTCATAGCCAGCAACGAAGACTCCTGGAAAAAGGAGCAGAAGTAGCTGTGACAAACTGCTAGAAAGATCCTGGACCATGGCTGGGTCTAGAAATTTCACCAAAACCTCCGAAACAAAGATAAATTCATCCACCATTGGTATGCAGCCTTGTATTGGGGAATGGAAGGGATCCAGATCTTACTAAGAGGAATGTTAAGTGCTGACGGGGCTGAAATTGCTACGAGACCAAGAGGAGGCCTCAGACTCCCAGAAGTGTGGGCTGGGTCCCTCCCGGCTGAGCTAGCAATAAGAGGTCCAGCCTGAGGAGTAAGAGTCCATCTCCTTCAGGGCCAGGCAGGGCAAGATCACCTTTGTCACCAATCCATTCAAGGACTCGAGTGGCTCCCGAAAGATCGAATGCATGGAAATCTTGGTACCTGCATGATAAAGACACAATGTCACACGGTGCACAGCACTCTACATCTGTTAAAACTCTGAGACGGCAGCACGGTTCGGTGGGTGGGGGCCCAGGCTCTGGAGCAAAGCAGACCTGGGAGCAGGTCTTGCTGCACATTTCAGCCCCCGTGTGACTGGGACCAGGCCGGTCACAGTTATCCCTGAGCCTCGGTCCCCATCTGTAAAATGGAACTCCCAGAGCACCTGGGCTCCCCAAGGCTGATGTGAGGAATCACTGAGATAATGTGCTCCGGGCTTCACTCAGGCTGGCGCAAAATAACGGGTCACCTGGGTGATTATTATCCTCCACGACCACGGCTCTTAACTGGCACCGCACACGCTGCGCCCACGGGGAGGTGCCGCTTCCCAGACGCCGGAGCCCACTTCCAGGCGGAGTGCTCGGTGTCGGCCCCGCCCCACGGCCAGGCCGGCCCAGCCCACACCGGGGCTCCCTGGGCGCCCCACCCCGCACCAGTCGGCCCGCCCCGCCACCTCCAGGCCCAGGGCCCAGGGCCCAGGCCCACAGGATTTACAAGCGCAAGGATTCCACCAGCCAGTCCTCCGCGGGGTCCATGGCAACGCCGCTTCCGGTACCCCACTTCCGCCGCCCCACTTCCGCCTCTGAGGACCTTCCTCGGCAGGCGCGGCCCTCTCGCGAGGAGTGGGCGCGGCCGGCTCCGGCTGGGAGGCGTGGTCCCACTCCAGGGGGCGGGGCAGAGAGGAGCCTGAGCGCCTCCACCAGCGCGCAGTGCCCTCACCGGGCTGGGTCCGGGATCCTTCTGGCAAAAGCTCGGGGGGAAAATGACGTAAGATCAGGGGTTCCCAGGATGTCAGTTTCGAGCGGGGCCTCGGGGACCAAATACCTGCCCGTTTCACGACCGAATATTTGCAGATCAGAGGGTCAAGCCCAGATAAAATACAGGATGCTCGGTTAAATTCGAATTTTAGATAAACTAATGAATAATTTTTTTGTGTAAGTATGTCCATGCAATGCTTAGGACATCTCATACGAAAATGTTATTCATTGTTTATATGAAATGAGAATTTAACTGAGTGTCCTGTATTTTTATTTGCTAAATCTGGCAACCCTACTCATGGCCAGAGAAGAGAGTAAGCAGACAGCGATGTCTGGACCCTAGCTCGGCTCACTCCCTTGTATGCCCTGGGCACTCCCCTCAAAGCCTGGCATGGGGATGAAATGGAATGGGGTCAGCAAAACCCCATCTTGTAGTGGAGGCAGCTCCCTCGTCCAGGCGAGGAAACATGAGAGACTTGCCCGTACCAGAAGGTAGCGGAGGTGAAGAGTAAGAGCCCAGCACCTGGCCCAAGACCTGGTGGATACAACAGGCACTGAGTACCTGCTTGCTGAGTGAGCGACTGAATAGGAGTCCCGAGTAGGCTGGTGTCATGAAGTTTTCTTGGTTCTTTCGAGCCAGCACTGTCTCACTGAACATGCTGTCCTCCAGCCCCCTTTCCCTCCCGTGCCCTCAAATGTGGCTGGAAGGAGAGGCCCAGACATCCTACATAAAGAGCAGGGTTTTATTCACAACTTCAACACGGAAGCAAGAAATACAGCAGGGACATAATTTGTGTCTGCATGGGCAATATTCCTGGCGACACAACCAGAAATCACAGTAATGGAGTAACAGATATTTGAGCCCAGGGTTTATTTACATGCAGATGGGGCCACCGCCAGGGTCCCGCTCAGCACCTTCCCTGGGTGGGCACAGTCTAAGTCACGGCGGCGTCTCCTCCTCATTAGGGGCATCCCTCTGCAGCATCTGCACCAGCGGCCTCCTGTACTGAACGGGAACACACAGAATTGACCTGGGCAGAGCGGGCACCTGACAGGGGCGTCCTGCCATTCCTATGTGTGAGGCACCCACAGAGGTAGGCAGGGGCAGGCTCTCCGCTCAGGCAGGCCCCCCTGGCACCTTTCCCCCTGAAGGAGGCCTGGAAGGGGTCGGGGCAGTGGTTTTCTCAGAGTGCTTGTGACAGTCAAGGAGATCATGGAAGTAAAGTCCACGTTATGTGCCTGGCCCTGGGCCAGCGTCAGTGTTTTCACTCCCCGCCCCCAGCTCTGCCCCAGACCTCCCTTCTGAAGCCCCATCCCCCAGTGCTAGGTACTGCTTCCTGGGAGGTTCGCTAGTTGGTCTGCATGCTTGAGGCCTTCGAGACTGACAGCCCCAGAGGTGACATCATCTCCCTTCAGACTCAGCCAGCCCAAGCTGCTGGCCCTTATATCTGAGGTCCCCAGGGGCTGGGGGTTCTGTGCATGAGGAGTGCCAGGGAGGTTGACTGGGGATGGAGTTGGACCTTCTCTAGGAAATGCCCCTCCGTTCTTTCAAAATGTAGCATTATATGCTAGGCACAGTGGAGGATATGAAGGTGAGTCTGTGACAGGTGCTCCCAGGGGGCTCACAGACTGGTAAGAGCTTCTGTTTACTAAGTGCTTTCTATGTGCCAGGCATCACGCTGAGCTCATGACACAAATGGTCCCATTTAATACAAGATGGGTGCTATCTGCTATCATCCCCATTTTATAAATGAGGAAGATGAGGCCTTTAAGGTCACACGGCTACAAAATAGCTGGGTTATGAGCCTAGCTCGCTGTCACGGGAACCCACATTCTACCACACTACGCTGCCTTCTGGGCATCGTAACAAAGTACAAGGGAAGGTGGTGTGGGCCGGGGACAGCACCAGGAGCAGGGAATGGAGGAGCTGCCCTCCTGCCAGGGTAGAGACTAAAGCTGGCTTGGCTCTAGCTTTGGGGTCAGTGGTTTACAACCAGGGGTAATTTAGGCTCCTGCCCCTTTCCCCTCACAAGAGCTCTGGCAATGTCTGGAGGCATTTTTTTGTGGTTGTCACAAATGGGGTGGGGGGAGGAGGATGCTCCAGTGAGTAGAGACAAGGGATACTACTAAACTTCCTCCAATGCGCAGGGAAGCCCCCACAACAAAGAATTATCCAGCCCAGAATGTCAGGAGTACTGAGGTTGAGAAACCCTGCACTGAGGGTCACGGAGGCAGATGAACGACGGGGAAGAGCACTGGTCGGGTTGACCAAGGTCTGGACTCCGTCTTGGATGCTGACTCTTCTCCTTTCTGGGCCTCAGGGTCCCAACTGTAACCACAAGTACAAATGAGGCGCAGCAAAGGCGGACCGCTGGGGTGGGGCAAGTCTGTGTGTGGCGGGGAGGTCCTGCTGCAAGGGGCTGGCTAATTAATCCTGGGCTGTGACTTCAGACTGGGAACTAGGTGAGGGGGAACTTCTTTCCTACTTCTTGCTCTGTGAGGTTTGCTGGGAAGGTCAGTTACCTTTCTTTGAAGTCTTCTCCCTTTGACTCTGGATCACAAGGAGAGCCTGGAATCCCTGGCTTTCTGGGGCCCATCACACCTCGCGGGCAAGGGGCTGTCACACCCGATGCCCAATGCTGGAACCAGCGGCAGCCCTGGCTGGGCCTCTCCTTGGCCTGAGGTAGGAGCTTGGCTCACCTGGGGGTGAGGTGCTGGGCCGCTAAGGCTCATGCCCAGAACTTTCTTGAGCAGGAGGATCCTGGGCACATCATGACTCAGCTGCAGTCTCTGGTCCCTCAGAGAGATGTGGGGAGCTGTCCCCAAGAGGAATGGGCTGGGGGTTTCCAGACTCTTCTTGCCCATGAAGTGACCTAGAAAGGAGGTGCCAAGGCACGAGGAAGTTGGGGAGCGAGGATCCTATCCCGGTGGGAAAGTTCCCCATCTCTCCCAACTTTCAGTTCTCATGACAGGAAGATCCGAGGTCAGTCTCCCTCCACCTCTTCTCCAAGGAGACACAAATAACCCTGGGTGGCGGCAAAGCCTGTACCCGGGCTTTTCCTGAGCAGCTAGAGATGGTGGAGAGGGTGGCACAGCTGGGAGGAGGGTAGATGGCACACGGCCAGGGAGAAAGCCTGCCAGTAGTGCTGCGTGCTTACAGGACGGACAGGAGAGGGCAAGGAGGAAAGTGGAGCATGAAGAGGTGTCTGGAAGGTGGAGGTGCAAAGAGAAGACACACCAGAGGTTAGAAGAAGATTCAGTAGACTCTTGCCTAAGGCAAGGGGCACCGGCTGGCAGGCAGATGTAGGATCCGACCCCAGCTCTGCTTTAACTGGCTGAGTGATCGTAGCCAAGTCATGGGACTGTCTGGGTCTCAAGTTTCCCATCTATTAAATTAGACGAGTTCCAGGGTCCTCAGCAACGCGAACACGAGTGTCCGTGGCTGAGGAGCGGCCTGAGAAGGAAAATGGGATCAGAGCAGGGTGAGGGGCCCTTGCCCGGGTCCCGAAGACTTACCGGTGGCCCAGAGGTTGCCCCGCGGGTGCACTCGGATCTTGCTGGCCCGGCTGCGGGGCTCTGGGGGATCCCAGCTGAGCGGCGCGGCGCCGGCAGCGAGCAGAGCGATGAGCAGGAGTCCGCCGAGCAGCCGAGCGCCCCCCGCCCGCAGGGTCATGGCTGTACCCTCGCCGCTCCTCCACCCCTGGCGCGCTTTGCAGCCGCTGCAGCCGAGGCCGCCTCCTTCCCTCCTTTTAAACCCTCGCCCCTGGGGGGCGGGGCCTGCTCCGAGAAGCCCGCCCCCGGTGCGCTCGCAGCCGCCCCAGCCCCGCCCTCGCAGGACGCCCCGCCCCGCAGGACCCCGGGCGCTGAGCGCTTAAGCTTCTGCGCCCGCGGGGGCATCGCCTCCGCAGGGCGTTGGCGTCCATGTGCACCAGCGTCCAGCGGAGGACCCTGACCCGGGGCAAAGCCCGTTCCCCTGGCAGCCGCCTAGCCGCTCCCACTGGCTTTAGGCCCACGAGTGGTTACTTCGCCTCGGAACCTCTCTTTACAAGGGTAAAAGTGTCGGGGCGGCAGGGGCGGACGGAGCCTGGCGCTACAGTGCCCAGCAAAGTGCCAGGCACTAGGCGAGCCGTAAAATGCCTGCCGGGCCCTCCCTCTGAGGGGTGTGACCGTGTTCACCCTGCTCTCTGCCCTCTCACGGCCAGCACTCCCCAGGTGGTGTAGAAACCACAGCAGGTGCTGGGGCTGGCAATGCAGAGCGATGGATGGTGAGATAGTGAGCACCCCCCACCCCAAGAATGGACGCTGTACTGGGGGGAGCCTGGCCTAGCACTTGGGCAGGAGGCAGATCTCCCGGTCAGGGAAATGGAAAGAGCACCGGACCAGGAATTCATATATAAACTGTGTGACCTCATTGAACCTCACTTTCTTCAACTGTGAAATAGTAATAACCACGTTGCTCTATTTGTAATAATTTTACATTTTTTTAGCACAATTATTTTGTGGCAGGAAGGAGCAGCCCTATAGGACGGGCCTCTCACACCCAGCACTCTCGTCCTCCCAAGTCCACACATGCCTTGGAAAGAACTTTGGGGTCAGTGCCATCACTTAATGAGTAAAACACTGTGCTCCAGAATAATACATTTATTTTTGCTTAAATGTTTACTCAACACCAATGTTCAGGAGCACCATGCTAGGCACAGGAGGAGGGGAGACAAAAGAGCATTCCCTGCCCCCAAGGGAGTTTACCATCTCACTGGAGAAACCGAGTGCCAAAGGAGTGAATGATGGAGCGGGGTGCAGACCAACCCGGGATTCTGGGCTCTGCACAGGGCGGCTGTGACAGAACCTACTCCCCAGTCTGGCTCGATAATGGTACTTGGTATTGCCCTTGCACGCATCTAGCTCAGCAAGGCCAGCTAGCTCTGTGGACCACCACTCTAAAAGGGGAAGTATACAGCAGAGGCTGGATGTCATGCTGAGTTCCCAGGAGCATGACACACAGGACAGGGACACTCCATTTCTGGCCCTGGATTTTTCCCCAGTCTCCGTGCTTCTCATCCATCCCCCACCCTGGCATTTACACCTCTCTGCATTCTTGTCACTGCTCAGCCGTGGTGTGCAGATATAGCTCTTATCACCTTCCCATAATAACCATTCCCTTTGTGACCCCTCCCTCTCCTCTGGCCCACGGACGCAGAAATTAGTGGGAACACACGGGAGCTGGCATTAATTGAGTGCTGCTTCACTTCAATGCTTGAAGGAACCTTATTTGGTAGGTTTATCTCTCATTTTATAACTGGAAACAGGCTCAGAGGTTGAGTCACTCGCCCAGACGTCACACTAGAATCAGACTTCGGGTCTGTTTGGACCACTCTATCAGGCCTCCAAAGTCACGCAGGGCAAATGCTATTTCCCTAAACCACATCCACTCCCATTTTATCATCACAAGTGTAAACATCAAGTTGGTTTAGATTTCTCAGGGGAGAAAGGGAGCAGGCACTGAATTTAGAGTTTGCCCTCACTTCTGCAGGGGACCCTGGGACTGGGAGTTCTGCTCTGACCAGTTCATTTATGCTCCAGCCAAGCCTCCTCTGTCGCAGCCTGCATTCACAGCTCCAAGACTGACCTCAGGTGCCCCAGTGGCATCATTTTATCTGTCAGGCTAGCACAGCAAGCAAGAGGCCTCAGAGGGCCCTGGAGAAAGAAGCAGGGTGGCAGCTCCACAGCCGTTCTGAAACACTGTCCAGGGAATGAGAAGCATTAGGCCCGGCAGAGAGGGTGGCTGGCCCAAGACAGCACTTCCAAGCTCGATGTCCCAAGGAGTGTGCCAGGCTCTGAGTTTGAATGAGACCTCAGCTATCCGCTGCCCGTTCCCCAAGCGTACTGTGATGGCAAGGGAAGTCTAAGGGCCTCCATCCCACTGGGAACACTGACAGTGAGGCCGGTGGAGGCCCACAGGGAAGCTCTTCAGTGCTCACACTGGGCCCTTCTCAGGTTTCTACAACCTTCAAGGATAGCCACAGGAAAATCTACACAAGCTTCACAAGACAATTCTAGAGATGATTCAGGGGTGAAAGATACATGACAACTCCTGCTATAACCAACACCAACAAAACATTGGAACTGCACCGTGGTTTTTAATCAAAGATTGCTCGAAATAAAGGACATGTGATTACTATTTGCTATATTTTCATCAAATTGGAATCAATTATAAGTAACATCTTTTCACAACTGAATCTTTGTTGTCGTTTTCCAAAAGTACTTACATGCATGCTCCCTTGATCACCAACACTATATTTTGATGTAGTAACAACTAGTATTATGCCCATTTTATAGATGAGTTAATTCAAGTACAAAGCAAGTTAGGTGCAGAGAAACTACACAAATGGAGAAAACCATAGTGGACTTGACGCACATGAAAGGTGCAGAGGACAACAGAGGAAGCGAAAAGCAGAAATTTAAATTAGACATACATGAGTCTGGTGAAAAGGAATGACAACAAATGCAGAGGGGCTCAGGAAAGGATGGTATAAAAATCACGCCCCTGGCAAACCTTTGAGCACAGATCTCCACCTGTGTGGACTGGGAGGATGAAGAGAAACAAGTGAGGTAGCTCGGGTTCTGCTCTTTAGTTTCAGAATGGAAAAGGACTGGACAATCAGGAGAACGGCAGAATCTTGAAGAGGAGAGTCAGGGATATAGGATATAATTTCCCAAAGTCAGAGGGAACACATAAGAATTAGCTAGAAAATCAGAACATTCACCATTAGTCAGGAAATGTACCAGAAACTGAAACTGCCAAAACACAAAATATTTTTTTAAGGCAATATTCAAAAAAAAAGGAGAAATACCTACATCTAACGAGAAAGTGATGACAAATCCCACCAGTGGCTAAGGGACCAGAGCAGCCGCTGCTCAGCTCAATGGCACAGGTGCTCAGGGAACTTACAAAAACCTAAGAAAGTGACGAGCCCCAGGCCCAGCATTCATAATTATTTGGGTGGGACAGTCATGTATTTCAGGGGACATTCAGTAACTCAAATTAATACTCTTTAAACTCCAAAGAGATTTAAATGCTTGGAAATCTGTCTGAGAATCTATTTCTAACAGATCTGCTTATCTGAGCGAGTCCACAGAAGACCACCTAGAGTCTCTAAAGAATTCCCAAGGGCCCTGCAGTCGTGGGATTTATGCCAAACGAGAGTCTCATTAGATATTATAAAGGTACAAGGACTGGGTTATGATGCCCAACACCGTGACATGACAAAAGCAACAGACTTGGAGTTGCGGCCGTGCCATTCACGGGCCAGGAGATCCTGGGCAAATCTCTTAACTTGTGGTTTCTCTTTTGTAAAATGGAGTTTATTTTGAAGACTGAATGAGAGAAAATAAAAATCTGTCATGAATTCAAAAGTACTTAGCGGAGGGGGCGCCTGGGTGGCTCAGTCGTTAAGCGTCTGCCTTTGGCTCAGGTCATGATCCCAGGGTCCTGGGATCGAGCCCCACATCGGGCTCCCTGCTCAGCGGGAAGCCTGCTTCTCCCTCTCCCACTCCCCCTGTTGTGTTCCCTCTCGCTGTCTCTGTCTCTGTCAAATAAATAAATAAAATCTTAAAAAAAAAAAAATTATAAAAAAAGTACTTAGCGGAACACATGGCTAATTCTAAGTACTCAATATTATTAGCTGGGTCCCAGGAAATGCAAAGTCCGCTTTCAACCTGAAGCCCGTTACCGGGGAAAGAAAAGGTTCCCGCTAAAGCTGCGGTCTTGACACCACAGTCAATAAAATGCCTATTATACTCTGAGTTGTTTGACGGACTAAAAGGCCAGCATATCCACCTCAACTTTTGACCAATTCGAAGAAGCACATTCTATAGCAGTCTCACTTTTTCCGTTTAAATAAGATGTCAGGCTGACTGCTTTGATCAAGCCTCATGCTAGTGATTTACTTACTTGCCTGACATAAAGCCTGAGTACAAATTCTTTTAACTAGACTCCTTGATGTAAAGCTGGAATCCAGCTTACCAATCTAAATAAACTGGCCAGTTAAAGCAAGGGTTCTAGAGAAACGATTCTTAACCAAGAGGAGGTACCATTCCAGAAACTCCCAAGATTGGTAGAATAGGGATTTATAGTTTGAAAGTCATATTTAATATAATAATTTAACTGTATATAAGAAATAACTTGTTTTTATAATACAAACTTGAGAAAAAAGCAAGATAAAATATTCTTGGCTGGTGAGGATGGAGGTTGGATACAACAGACCTGAGGGAGAGTTTGTGAGAATGGAGGAGAGGTATGAGATTTTTAGGGTTCTTAGAAGAGGCAATGAGTTTTGAAAGATTAAGGAACATTGTTCTGGGGGCACCTGGGTGGCTCAGTTGGTTAAGCATCTGCCTTCGGCTCAGGTCATGATCCTGGGGTCCTGTGATCGAGCTCCGCATCGGGCTCCCTACTCAGCCAGGAGTCTGCTTCTTCCGCTCTCTCCGACCCTCCCCATGTGCTTTCTCTCACTCATGAATAAATAAAAAAAAAATCTTAAAAAAAAAATAAAAGAAAAGGAACACTGTTCTAGAGGAAAGGTGTTTGGAGGTTCCTGGCTGATTAGATGGGTAGCTGGTGTTTTGTGGGGTGGCTCTCTGCAGAAGCTGCCAAACTATACCTAAAGGAACATTCTCTGAAATAATTCTATGAAAATCATTAGGCTACTTAATGTAGAGATTACTGCAGGACATCACACCATGCCCTTGCAGTGAGGTCCCAGGAGAGAAATTTCTTGGTCCTTGGGTATTATAAGGTTTTTTTTGTTGTTGTTGTTAATTCCATTTTATGCCCATTCCATAAGGCATAGAAATGATTGTTTCCCTCTTTACATTAGCCCCTAAGGAGTTGAGAATCAACACTATGGATCTCCTCCAGCAGACAGGAGAACTTTTTGAGTGTCTTGAGGGCACTAACCTCACCTCTGACTTCATCCTTTATTTCCTTCCACACTTATTTCAACCCTAGATTCTTCAATTATTTTATATCTTATCACAGAGTACTAGATGTATCTTTATGAGCTGCTCCAAATCACTTTTGGAACAATTTATTAATAAATCTAAAATGGGCCAACAAGCACTGTGATAGGGACTAGAGGATATACAAGGATGAGCCAGAGGTTGGCCTTGTCTTAACGCCTTCAAGGAGCTGGTTGGGGTAGGGGACCCACAGCAGACAGACCACTCTGGGGGCGCTGTTAAAGAGTCACGAGCAAAGTCCCAACAGCACTGCGTGGGAAGTGCTACACACTCGAGAGCGTGGCTGAGAATAAAAACACTCCTCTTTTAAGCTCCCTGTGCATCTATCACTCCACTTAGGACCCTATGTGGGAAAAAAAAAGCCTGTTTACATGTTGCCCCGGTTAAGGCACTGAGTTCCTAGCAGTTCCATGCCTTACTCATCTTTATACCCCAGTGGCTAGTCCCAAATCTGGCCCCGAATAGATGCTCACTACGTGTCTGCGGAATGAGAAAGCTCCTAGCAGGTGCAGAGGGACAGGCACTCCAGGCACAGGCAGCATGAGTGAAAACTAGATGTCTGTTCAGTGAGACCAATGTCAAGGGGACAGGAATGTGGGTGCTGCAGAGAGCTGAGGCTGGAAAAAGTCCTGAGGGCCTAGAATGCTACAGAACACTTAGAAGGCAATGCCCTATTTTTTTTTTTTTTTTTTGGTAACTCCTGCATATTCTAGTCTTTAATGAACATTTCTTGGTCACACAGAATTCCTTCTACACCCAGACTCACCAACACTTGTGTGCAAAGGGTCATATTTGTTGTTTATTTCTAAAAGTCTAGCTGGTATTACTTACAGTTCTAGTAAGGGAGAATAGTAACAAAGATCTACCTTGCCAGAAAACAGTCTGGATAGGCCGTCCGACTGAAGGAGCATCTTGAGGAAGGTAGACAATCTATTTAGTCAGCCAGAATCAGCTGGATCATTCGGGAAGCTCAACAGAGTGATAGATGTTCTAAGAAGGGTGCCCTCAGATGCTGAGATAGCCCTCACACATTGTTCTTAGTGGCCGTATGGACTTGGTAACACACAAAAGCAAACGACCAAGAAATTCACTTAAGGATCACAGAGCCTTTATTCTTTTTTTTTTTTTTAATATTTATTTACTTATTTGAGAGCGAGATAAAGACAGAGAGTGAGCGAGTGGGGGGAGGGAGAGAGAGAGAATCTCCAGCAGACTCCCTGCTGAGTCCAATGCAGGGCTCGATCCCACGACGCTGAGATCATGACCTGAGCCGAAATCAAGAGTTGGACGCTTAACCAACTGAGCCACCCAGGCGCCCTAAAGAGCCTTTATTTTAAGCCTAGGTTCTCTGAGAAACCTGGGACTCCCCAAGAAAAGTGACAAACACCAATACTTCTCCCACTGAAAAAGAGAAGGCAGGAAGAGTCCGAGGACACAGATAAAAAGGAAGAAGACAGGATTAACACAAAAAATTCTAGAAAGGGAACACACTGTTTAAATGGAACCACAGGGAGAGAAAGTTTTCAAATTCAAATTTGGAAAGACCAAGATAATGTACTTACTAAATAACCGGAAAGTGCAAATCACTTGAATGATTCATTTGTTCTGCCCCAGAATAACAGCTCAACAATTATGCTACCCTAAGTTACTGGGGTGCCTGGAAGGCTCAGTCGTTAAGCGTCTGCCTTCGGCTCAGGTCATGATCTCAGGGTCCTGGGATCGAGCCCTGTGTGGGGCTCCCTGCTCGGCGGGGAGTCTGCTTCTCCCCCTGCCTCTCCCCGTGCTCGTGCTCTCTTTCTCTCTCAAATAAGTAAAATCTTTAAAAAAAAAAAAAATGCCACCCTAAGTTACTGCTTCTGGTTCCACTGCATGATTATACAGAACATGTATAATCATGCTGGGACAACAGAGTATGGTGCCTATAAAGCAGGGCCCCTGCATAGGAGGGGCTTGCCATTTGATGGGGGAACTTGAGGCCATATCCACAAACTTACACAAATAGCATAAGGCCGCAAATGCTGAGAGTTGGAGGAAGGACAGTTACTCTTTGTAGAAAGTGAGACTCACACAAGCAGAAATGAGAGTGTAAGATAATGTAAGTGAAGATACAGCAGTTTACCACAAGAGTGCTTAATGCTGGCTGAATTCAAAGTCCGAACTTCCCATGGGGTAATACAAGGTCAACACAACATTTATGGTCCAAAAAGAGACACTTCTGAAAGCAAATGGGGTACTAAAACTAATTAACAAGTGGAACTGATCTCGAACAGGCACAGACTGGCCTGCTGCAGGGAAATGGAGACATACAGTCACCCCAGCAAAGGGAACCACTGACTTTGTTTCTGGAGTCAGGAGATGGCCATGAGAAATGGAATGACAGGGGTAAATGTAGGGCTTGTAAGTGGCTAAATATGCTGGGAAACTGAAAAAATCTAGGTGAATACTCCTTCAAAGAAAAGGTGAAATCTGGAGGGTTCGTTTGCAGCAACTGCTACGAGCTTCACTGCAAACAGGACAACAAGTAGAAGTGTTTGGAGGGAAGAGAGAGACAGGGACTAGAAGTGAGGACAGACGTTTGCAAACAACTCAAAGAGACTTACTCATTGGGAGTGATGACAGCGGAGGACTCACAGCCCAGAGAAAACGCCATGATCAAATTCTCACTTGAAGTGTTATCAGTCCTCATCTTCTTTGATCCCCGACACTCACAGTGGGCAAGCCTTCCCAACTTCCCACCGGCCCAGCCAAATCTCAGAGAGCTCATGATTCCATTACAACCCAAATCGAACAACTCTAGCGTGTCTTACATTCTCTAAAACGCTTTACATTTACTAATAAAAAATTGCCCAGCTTAAGTCTTAGATTTGAGCACTAAACCAGACAATATAAAAATTGACAACATAAAACCTCTCTCCCAAAATAATCTTTATTTTTGGCTAAGAGAGTAATTCAAATACTTCTGAATGATTTGATTACTTCTCAGAAAAATTTAGCTATTGCTTCCAACGAGAGCATCCAGCAAAGGAGGAAAAACAAAACTGGGTGTGAAAATACACAAATGAGGAAAATATTTAATGTTTTAAGTGTATACGGAGGAGAAATCTGGATGGCCGAGGATACAAGTACAACTCAGGCGACCTACGATCACAAAGAACCCCAGGATCCCAACACCGGGCAGCAAAGCACACGACTTCTCCAAAGCAGTCCCAGAAAGGCTGCTGCAAAAACAGAGCGACGATGGTTAGGCCAAGCGGTTAACCCCATCCTCTGCAGGTGATTAGGAGGAAAAACATGGGGAGAGTAGCAATTTTCTGCCATTCTATGCATGGGGGACTGCTTCCACACTCTCCGTGGCTCATGAGAAAATGTAAGTACAATACAAGCCTCACTGGCAGGTTCAAAGAAGCACCTGCTAGCCCTGATGTGCCAAGTGTCCTACTCGGTTGAGATCATTCAGAGCCCACATCCAGAGTTTAAAGACTAAAGCCTAGTTAACGGATTTTGGATGGCACTATTCTCTATATGGGAGAGCTTTGGAAGATTAACTGTTCTTAGTTGTAAATTGTCTCCATCTTTTAATGCTGATTCCATTAACATTAAAGTGTGGACTGATTTCCACTTCAGCTGATCCACCTCAGCTGAACAAATAATAGAAACTGCTCATTTAGCCCAACACAGAAAATTTGCTTACTTTCAGATTTCACATTAATACAAGAAGAGAACAAAAAGAATTAAGAGTATTTTGTACTTAAAACACACTGGCTTACCCTACACTGGCCCTTTCCCTAACTGCCTCAATATGAGAGGAAGAAAGACACAACTGGGCTTTGCATTCACTACTTTAAACCTTGCCTTCTCTAAGTCTGCACGAGAGAAAAGTGAAGCCAGGCACTTAAGAGAACAGGCTCAGGCAAATGAGAGTTTTAAAAAAACAAGTAGCACGCTTGCCCTCCGGCACCTTTCTCCTGCTTCCTCCAGAGGCTGAAGCACACTGCCAACGTGTAGAAAGGGCTGCGAGTGTCTCAAGTGCAGAGAAGGAGAGGAGCCTTCGCAGCCCAGTGAGACTTTCTGAACCTTTCAGCAACACTGTGTTTCTACACATCTGAGTCACACCCTAGTGAAGAATCAATTTTATGGCTAAGAGATTTCCTATGAACGCCAATGGCCACTTTTGCTCCACAAAAACAAACAAACAAACAAAAACCAGTTGTTAGTATGAGGACTACCTTCTTAGCTGAAGGACTGCTCACATCAAAGCCTTTATCTCCCCCAAGGGTGCTAAGAACCAGCAGAGGAAGGCAAAGCTTTCCCGACAAACACAAGTCAGGAATAAGGGGTTCAATATGCAAAGTCTTTTATTTAAAATTTGAAAAGTTAAGACTTACGACCACCTCAGGATATGCCATTCCCATCTTATACGGAGGAATGACAGTTTCAAACTCGTGCAGAGTTGCATTTTCATTTACAGAACTCTGTAGGCACTTTAGAAGTGAAGCTTGGCTTCAAAATACAAACACTGGGGGCTTTGGCTCAACCTTTTAATATAAAAAATTCACTGATGTACAAAAATGTGAAAGTGTGACAATGACAACGTATGAAATCCTGTGATTGAGAGTCCCCTTGAGTGCGCGCCATGGTGCCCGTGCACCCGCCCACACGTACCCTGGTGTGGAAACAGAAACTAATGCAAACCGCTGCTACCGAGAAGCGCCAACATGTGCATTCTGCACTCCACCAATCACAGACCAATATCTAACCAAACATTCAGGAACGAAAAGTACGGCATCTTCCAGGAACAGCAAGGCAGACTTCTTACTCACGATGCACCAGCACGAATAAACCCAGCAAGAAGAGCACTGCATACTAGAAAAGAGACACAGAACACAAGTCAGGGAAGCTTTTAAAAGTGTCCAAGTCCTCAGAGTTCAGTCATGAGCTGGCTTTTGTGACCATGACCAATTACTAAACTAACCAATTAGTCCGTAACCCACGTAATAGTTTCCTAAAGTGAGCAAAAGAGTGCATGTTTAATGAAACATGTAGTATAGGCTCTTACCTTAAATTTCGGATAGTCATTCATGAGGATCGTCACAATCCCAATATAAGGAACAAATCTAAACAAACAAGCAAACAGAAAACCGGTCATCACAGAACTTCCTCCGTAGCCAGTCTCATTTACCGAATATTCTCAGTATCTTCCATAGAAAACTGATTTTCAGCTCACAAAGTCCATTTGTACAGACTGTCCTATTAGGTCCTTCCAACAACTCATGTGGCAGGGAAGTTAGGAATACCATTTTACAGATGAGGAAAGAGATGCTCGTGCCTGAGGTATGTGGTTTCGGTGCAGGGGAACCAGGACCAGACCTAAGATCTCGGGCCTCCAGCTGGGGACTCTCACGCTACATGTGGATTCAGTGCTCGGGGCTGGGTTTGTTGTCATAACCTTCTGGGAGTGGTCAATCTAGCTAGGGCGACAACGCAAACACGGCCAGATCATTACAAGGTACTTCATGTTAAGAGTCCAAAAAGTGAGCGTAAGAGCTCCATTACAGTACTTAAGATTTCGCCACCCTCTCATTTGTTAACCACCTGTAATCTGGCTCTTGCTCTCCTGATCCCGAAACTTCTTCCAGAACAGCTTAAATCGCTGTATGCAGTAGACCAGTCTCACCTCCCATCTTCCTTTTCATTTCTGCAGAATTTGACTTTGAGGACCACAAACTTCCCTTGAAATCCTTTCCCTCCTTGGCTTCTCGAACACACCACAAATCCATTTTTCCACCTACCTATTGGCTGCTATCCCTTTATTTTTTTCACTAGCTCTTTCTTTCTCTTTGCCCCTAAAGTTTATCCCCTTAAACTAGATATAGATAAAACCACCTGTTAAATAATCTCATAGACCTGATGTATTTCCTTTGGAGTCTTTACCACACTTTTTTGTTACATAATTGGTTGCACAACTAGCGGAATAGTGTCTGTCTCTCCTATTCGACTCTAAGCTCCATAAGGGCAAAGACGATGCCAGCCTTGCTCCCACTGTCTCCTCAAGGCCAGATGTAACCCCCGTACAGAGTAGACATCCAGTAAACACCGCCTGATGGAATGTCTGGATGTGCAGGCCTCTTCTCCTCCCTTCCCTTGGAGATCTCATGTACTCCCGGACTTCACTTCTCCCCCCAAGAGAAGACACTCCATAACCTCGTAAGAATTCAGGGGAGAAAGGAAACGTTAGCAGGGCAGGGTACCGTCCCTGTGGGAGGCAACGGCAGTTAGCAAATGCACAACTTTCTTCTTTCTCCTCCTCTTTTACTACTGGACTCTAGAACGGGCCCAGTGATACTGACCTAGACCTTGTGCTAGAGGAGGGAGGTTGGGCTGAGGTGGAGACTGAATTCTGCATACTTTAAAATAGCCCAAATACTTCTACTCAGGGCATCCACAACCTGTGCACCATCATCCCAAAGGTGCACAAACAAATCACCTCCCACATAACACCTCCACTATCAAAGCCTTAGGCAAGCTTGAAAAACAGAAATTTTGTCTTTTGGTGCACTTCCTTCCTTTGAAGAACTCCTCTTACTTCCTGTCTCCTGTCCTCACCCCGTCTGCCCCTCTCCCTTCTGGCAGCATTACCAGACACCCCCACCCCCCAACCTCTCCCCATCCCCAAATTCCATTCCGTAAGTTGATGCTCCCTAAAACCAGGCCTCCTTCATCAGAATCACCTGGATAGCCTGTTAAAAGTGCAGATTGCTGTATCTTCCTCACATTTACTGAGTCAGAGCATCTGTGGAAGTGAGGCCCAAATAATGCTTCTGCACACTCTAGCACCAGCTCAGTTCTAGCTAGTGACATGCCTGGAACAGCCAGGTGGTGGCAAATAACATCCCTTCCTAGGACCCATGCTTTGGTTTCAACCCCTGGAAGTAAAAGTCCCTACAGGATGGCAGAGCTAAGCTCTAGGATGGTAGACAGGGGTTTTCTATGTTTTTAAATACGTATTTTTTCTTTGTAATACAATAACTTATTTCTTTTGTCTCATCAGATCTTCATAAAAGCAGTAGCTTTCAGTAAACGTAAATCATCTAATTTAAGAAGGTGAAGGCAGATGCCTCACAGTAATATGCAGACTAAAAGCTATAAAAGTATCTGTGATTTCTACTAAAACAGTATCAGGCTGCTGATTCTGGTCTGATGATCAACCAGCAGCCATTCTCACGGATAGAGACCTTCACTGTTCCCTCCACGCAGTATCCATGCTCAGAGAACCTTTAGCTCCCAGTGATCACATAGCCTGTTTATGAGTTATTCATGGAAATATTTTTCCCCCCTAAGGTGGGTTTTTCCTTGCCCCACCATAAGAGAAATGGAAGCAACTTGGCCTTTAGGGTAATGTAAGCAAATAATATGACAGGCAGTCCAAAGTCAAAGAAAAGATTTAATTATTTGTCTCACTGTTTCCCCCCATGGACAGAGCCAGCAAAGGGTTGCTAATCAAGTACATAATGCTGCTACCATTAGTCATCTTCAATTCAAATCAGTTGCACTTTTTTCCTACGCTGCTTGGAGAAACTCTGCTAAAGCAGAGTTGACAATAAGCAGAAGAAGGTTTAAAGAAGTCAAACATGCCACCCACAAAGCCAGCTGCAACAGCAGCCTGTGCTGAGTTAACATCTAGAAGGCAGACTGTAGAGGAATACATGCCCCTGGGAGGTGCTGGTGAGGAAGGAGCCTCAGATGGAAGAACTACCTGCTGATATTTGGAGAAAATAATTTTGTCAGATGTCAAAGGGGCCTCGATCCGGGAAGCCTGGACCCCGGTAGCTGACTGAAAAACGATCACTGTTTCTACCCCAGAATGAGCTGTTTCAAACGTTAAGTAAAAAGTACATTTTAAAAGCCTCATCCTTTAAACTGGTTTTAGTCAACAGAGAGCTCAATTACTCCTTCCCTTCTACATCTCTTTTCATTGTTAATATTTTCTGTCCCCAGCTTCCGGCCTGTCTCTCACCCTTTTCTCCTCTTGCTCCTACTTTTCTTTCACTAACAGCTCCTCCTGTGTTTTCAACCTCCTCAATTGAGAAAGAATCACCCCCTATTAAATACTTAGTTGGTTCAGTATTAGTTTCATTTTCTAAAATGGTTTTTATTAAACACTGCAACATCAACAAACATCGAAGACACGATGCTGGGTGAAAGAAGCCAGACGTAAATTAAGAGCACATATTGTGAGATTCTGTTTATATGAAATGTCCAGAACAGGCAATCCACAGAAACAGAAAGTAGCTAAGTGGTTGCCAGGGGCTGCAGGGAAAAGGGGATGGGCAGTGACTACAAATGAGTATGGAGTTTTCTTTTTGGGGTGTGGATATGTTCTGAAATTAGACAGTGCTGACAGCTGGGTAACCTTGTGGATATAATAAAACCCACTGAATCGTATACTTTTAAATGGTGAATTTTATCTAATATATGTGAATTATATCTCAATAAAATTGTTTTAACTTGTTTTTATTTAGGGCCTTAGGCCGCAGCGTAAAATTTTTTAGTGTGCAACTATTTGGGAAAAAAAAAAGTTTTTATTGTGTAAAGACACTTGTACCACAGTCACAGACCAGTCTGCAGAAAAGCTATTCTTAAGGTTTGGGTACAGTTGGGCTTTGAATTGTCAGTTTGTGTTTTATAAACATAATCGCCACAAAAGGAGGTGCTACGACCCGCTATGCGTCCAGGTAAGTGGGTGGCTCAGTTGGTTGAGCAGCTGCCTTCGGCTCAGGTCATGATCCTGGAGTCCCAGGATCGAGTCCCACATCGGGCTCCCTGCTCAGCAGGGAGCTGCTTCTCCCTCTCTCTCTGCACCACCCCCGCCTCTGCCCCAACTCACATGCTCTCTCTCAAATAAAATCTTTTTTTTTTTTTTTTTAAGATTTTTTATTTATTTATTTTACAGAGAGAGACACAGCGAGAGAGGGAACACAAGCAGGGGGAGTGGGAGAGGGAGAAGCAGGCTTCCCGCCGAGCAGGGAGCCCAGTGTGGGGCTCGATCCCAGGACCCTGGGATCATGACCTGAGCCGAAGGCAGTCGCTTAACCGACTGAGCCACCCGAGCGCCCCTCAAATAAAATCTTTAAGAAAAAAAAAAAAAAACCCAAATTATCACTATTTTACATATTTAACAACATTATTCTTAGAAGGTATCAATAGGCTTTAGCAGACTGCCAAATTGTTCATGGTTTAAAAAGTTAAGAATTGGGCGCCTGGGTGGCTCAGTTGGTTGAGCAGCTGCCTTTGGCTCAGGTCTTGATCCTGGAGTCCCGGGATCAAGTCCCACATCGGGCTCCCTGCTCAGCGGGGAGTCTGCTTCTCCCTCTGACCCTCCCCCCTCTCATGCGCTCTCTCTCTCTCTCTCTCATTCTCTCTCTTTCAAATAAATAAATAAAATCTTAAAAAAAAAAAAGTGGCAGTATAAGCAAGACAAAGTAACCTTGCACGGGTAAGATTCGGTGCTCCTGCTACGTAGCTATGTATGTCCCAGATGTTTATACTTCACGGAAAGTTACTTAAATTCAGTGAGTACCAGGCTATTGCTTTTTTTTTTTTTATTAAAGGTCACAAAAAGACCTATATTTTCAATGTTGGGATTTTATTTTATTTTTGTAAAGATTTTATTTTTAAGTAATTTCTACACCCAACGTGGGGTTCAAACTCACAACCTGAGACTGAGCCAGGCAGGTGCCCCTCAATGTTGGGATTTTAGAAATAATATTGAATATAGTTTGAGAATAAAAAAAATTCTTCAGAAAGACAAGTTACTTGAGTGAAAGCCTGGCTCCTGTACCCTTTTGTGGGATGATGCATCTTCTACCCAAACAGGGGGCCAGAGTGAGCAGACAGAACTGCATTAAATACCTAAGAATCAAGATCCACATAAAGGGACACTGTTATACTGGTAAGAGTATAAATAAAACAGTATGGCAAAATTTAACAAAAGCCTTAAAGTATGCATAGGTTTCACCCAGTAATTCTACTTCCTTGAATTTACTGAAGAAATGATTACTGGGCAGAGGCACTGAGATGTATGTAAGATGCTCATTATAACTAGTTCACACACACACACACACACACACACACACACACACACACAAACACTCAAAGCATCTACCAATAGGAGATTGGCTAAATAAAAATATGGTCTATCCATTCCGTGGACTAGCACACAGCTATGAAAATGATGATATGGAGATGTATCTTTGATTTGCAAAAATAGTGATTACTTTGGGGATAAAAAATGTTATAAACAGCGTGACTATCTCTCCTCACACACAAAATGTGTTTATGTGTATATACATATATATGTTACCTGCATCCTTTACATTAAGACTAAAAGAACCGAAACCAAAAAGTTAAATACTTATGGAGGGGTAGGGGAAGGATAGATGTGAAAAAAGACTTTTAAAAAAATTTTTAAAAAAGATTTATTTATTTATTTATTTATTTATTTGACAGGGAGAGAGAGACACAGCGAGAGAGGGAACACAAGCAGGGGGAGTGGGGGAGGGAGAAGCAGGCTTCCAGCGGAGCAGGGAGCCTGATGTGGGGCTCGATCCCAGGACCCTGGGATCATGACCCGAGCCGAAGGCAGACGCTTAACGACTGAGCCACCCAGGCGCCCCAAGATTTTTTTTTTTTTAAGATTTATTTATTTATTTGAGAGTGTGCATGTGCGCACATGGTGGGGGGAGGGGCAAAGGGAGAGGGAGAGAAACTCAAGCCTACTCCCCACTGAGCTCAGAGCCTGACATGGGCTCGATCCCATGACCCGAGCTGAAACCAAATCAGATGCTTAACTGACTACACCACCCAGGCGCCCTGTAACTATACTTTTTGGTAACTTATTTATGTTTCTACATGAATCTGCACATTGCAATTAAAAGAAAAACAAAAAGACTAAATGAGACTGAGGAGTCTGAATAACCACATTAGCAGCATCTTGGGAACTGTGGGAGACGGGAGTGTTATTTCTCAGAAGCACTGATGATCTAGTTTGTATTATAAAAGTATGTTTGGAGCGCCTGGCTGGCTCAGTCGGTGGAGCATGTGACTCTTGATCTCAGGGTTGTAAGTTTGAGCCCCAGGTTGGGTGTAGAAATTACTTAAAAATAAATAAAAATCTTAAAAAAAAAAAAAAAGTATGTTTAGCTCCAATATAGGAAATGAAGTTCCCTTGAACTGGAGGCATGCAAACAGCTTTGCAAGACACAAAACACACCGTGGGTGCTTGTTCTGATCCAATCTCTCTGGCCCCAAACCAGCATCTCTCATGCTGTAACTGAAGCAGCTTTCACTTAGTACTGCACACCGACTTCTCCGTGGGAAGAGAACTGCTCAGTGTGGTGGCCTGATCTCTAGTAGAATCACTCTGAATCCAGTGTCTACAGAAGGCGCAGATGTGCTGACAGGGGTAAGGGCCCCATGTGGCAGCTGAATAGTGAGAACCAGCAGCTCTCCACTTTCAGGAGTGTGATGCCAGTAACTCTGGCGTGATGGTTAAGAGGGTGGGCTCCGGGGTCAGCCGGCCACTTTTCATCATCAGCGTGGCCTTAGATAAGCAACCTAACTCGTCTGTGTTTCCTCATCTGTAGAATGGAAATATTAGGGTTGTTCTGTGGTTAAAATGAGGTAATACTTGTAAAGAATTTAGAAGGGGTCTCTGGCACATAGTAAGCCCTGATAAAATGTGAGTTATTGTTAATACTATTAATAACATGAAGGTAGTAACAATTCTATTACGTCCTCATGTCAGCAACTTACAATTCCTGTCCTCCACTGATCTGTTCTCCTGATAAAATCTGAAATAAACAGGCTTAATATAACTTTTAAATTTCATTTGACCCCAATGATTTTAAGACTAGAAATAAAACAGTAGGAAATAGACATGATAAAATTAATTTAAATGAATACTTTAAGTTGCTGACTCAGTAACTACTAAAAATATACATTTCAGGAAGCAGGATCAATAACTGCTCTGGACCCTCAAACTAGCACGGTATAGACTTGGAGTACAAGAAGGTGCTCAATAACATTTTTTGAATGAATGAAATAAACAAACGAATTTTTAAAATTGTCACTCCAATCCATCATCTCATCACTAATATTCTACTCTTTTGCTGCACCCCATTTCCTCCCCTCTGGAGCAGTATCCCCCAAGTTTTAGACGTATTTTAAGAAGCATGCTTTTTCAAAGGACACAGGTGATTTGGTAGAACCAGGACCAAAACATTTATTTAATTGTGTGTGATCAGACGATATGACAAGAGGGACACGTTTCATGTGCCATGAAAGCTCAGTAAATGCTCCCCTCTCTACTTACCCCCTTGCTCTCCCCACGACATCTTTCTTCTCTAGCCAGTGTTGTCCTTGTTTATAGAGGCCTCGGTCATCAACGGCATTATTATCTCCTTTGGTCAAAAACTTAATATGTCCATTTTGCCTTAAAAGAGTAAGGGGAAAAAAAAAGAGTGAGGGAAAGCCAAGTTATCAAATACCTTCATGCCATTTGCAAGCACAAAATTCGCTTTGTTAACCAAAAATGCTGTGGAACTGTGGTATTTTATCATCATTCCTAATATCAAAATAATTATCTATTTAGCCAAAAGGATGCTGATAGCTGTGTTTATACTAGGGAAAAACTGGAAGCAAGCTGAAAATCTAACATTCAGGAGTTAAAATATGTAAGCATTGAGGACAATGTTATAGAAGAATAGTTAATGACACTGGAAGATGATACATATTTTATTAAGCGAAGAAAAGATTATAAAATAGCATATACAGTATAATCTCATTTTTATATTTAGATAAACACAAACCACCCATTTTCTGTAAATACGAAGAGCAAAGGAACACATTAAACTACCCCACAGAATATAATCCACAACAAACACTAGGGAAACTGAAGAATAACCTAGTTTCTTCAACCAATAAGTTGTGAGGAACAAAGAAAGTTGGAGAAAGAATTTACAGCTTAAATAAAAGAGATTATTATAAAGCCTTATCAACCAATTGCAACCAAGGACCTTATGTGAATCTAGATTCAAACAAACTGTTAAAAAAAAAAAGCTTATGACACAATTGGGAATTTGAACAAAGATTGGAAACGTAATGATATAAAGGTATGGTTGTTCTTTTTTGGGGTGTAAGCATGCTAACTGTAGTTATATGTTTTTTAAAAGCTCACTGCTTATGCTTTAGAGATATTTACTAAAGTATTTACATATGACATGACATGATATCTAGGATCTGATCCAAATAATACAGGAAGGAGAGTGGGAAGAGGTAGAAGTCTAAGTGGGGCAGAACTGGCCATAGAGTCATAATGATCGGGACTGGCTGAGAGCACAACAGCAGTTCATTATACGGTTTTGTATACCTCTGTGCATGTTAGAAATGCTATCTATCTATCTACCTATTTATTTATATTTTATTTTTAAGTAGGCCAACATGGGGCTTGACATGACCCTGAAATTGCGAGTCGTAGGCTCCACTGATTAAGCCAGCCAGGCACCCCAGAAATTCTCCATATTTAAAAAATAAAATTAGAGACGCCTGGGTGGCTCAGTCAGTTAAGCATATGCCTTCAGCTCAGGTCATGATGCCGGGGTACTGGGATGGAGTCCCCCATCGTGCTCCTTGCTCAGTGGGGAGCCTGCTTCTCCCTTTGCCTGCCGATCCCCCTGCTTGTGCTCTCTCTCTCTGACAAATAATAAAATCTTTAAAAAATAAAATGAAATAAAAAATAAGAGTAAAAAAGATCTAAAGTGATAGACCAAGGTATAAACAGTGGCCATCTATGGCCTTCCTTAGCTTCTAATTTTTTTCTCCAATGAACATACATTGCTTTTACATGCCAGGGTTTTTAGGAAAAGCATTTTACTTGATCAGGCAATTATTATTTCAATTCTGCTAAAGAACAAGAGTTTTCTAGTAATTTTAAAGTTTAACTGAAAGCAGAGTACATTTTACAGTTTGATAAAGACTATCTTAAAACTAATTCAAGTGAGTTTGGGTTAAGTACTATATAAAGAAGAAAATTAGCCTCAGACTCCTACTGACTAACATCCACTTAGATTCTAAGCCAGAAACTGGCTCACTAGACACAAAATGTGCAGATGAAACTAAATTGGAATGTGTTGCAAACACCAAAAACAGTTAAGTGCAAATAGTCACATTAAAAATGAGATTCTATTTAGAAAAAATGCAAATATATACAGAGAAAAATAATTCTTAGCTGACAACTCAGCGAGGGAAAGTGTCTGAAAACCTCTGGAGAGTGAAAGAGGACAGGTGCCAAGGGGGCCAGCTGCAAGAGTAAAAGTCAGGAGCACAGGAAGGAAGAGTCTACTCAACCATGAAAACAATAGCGAGCCCATGGAGGCAGAATAGGAACATCAAATTTGAGGCAAGGGAAATGGGGGAGTGGAGAAGCTCCCCAGGAAAGGAAAGGGACGCTACAGGAGACCTGGGCTCTCCTCAAAGACTTGATTTGCCAACAAGACACAAATGTACCCGAGTTGCCCGCTCCGGGATGGTGTCGGGAGAGACCACTAGAGCTGTGTGAAAAAGCAGAGGTCTCCGTCTATGCGGCCCGGCTTCTGTTCGACCCGCTGTCAAACCTACCCCAGCACTTCACAGCTCACGGCCCCAACACCGACTGACGGCACACTTACACAGGGCTCTCCCTTGGCTGCCGCAGGGACCAAATGTTCAACATCATCTATCTCTGAGGAGCTCGACGTGCTTGCAGTGTAATTCAACCATCATAATACTGTGACGTTAGGGGGCAAGAACTAATCACTTTGTAGGTAAGAAAAAGTAAGACCCAAAAAGCCAAATGGGTGCAAAACAATCTCTCTCTCTGTCCAGAAAGAGCAAAGCTGAGGATTAAGTCATCCCCACCGCAAACTTTCTCCTTCCAAACACTTGACCACACACCAGTGTTCACCATCATCAAACCATAATACCTTCTATAATAGACGGAACTTAGTAAGTGCGCGTCAGAGGAGGCTATAAAATAAAGTACGAATTTCTATGTGAGAATAGCGTCAGCATTAAGAGGGACTTGACTAGCAAGCTAATGTGAGGAACTACTCAAGAGAATTAAGTCAACTGATAATATTTCAAAGTGATGTCATCTCTTAACTGAGAACACAGGCCTCGCTATGTGCTAGCTCTTTCCTGACTCATTTCTGTTGGAAGGTAATGGAAAACAAGAGAGTAGGAAGGGGGAGAAGGACTCAAAGAAGAGATGTTTCGATGTTTCGCCGTCTGCAGAGCACGTGTAACCTGGCCCGCAGGTGTGTCTCAGCCCTCTTGGAGGAGCCAGGAGTAATAACTCCCCCTTTTCCTTACTAAATTAAAAACATAGTAACTAGACTACAATAAATGCGGGAGGTGGTTGAGTCTTTTTAAAAAACACCATCGAGGGGCGCCTGGGTGGCTCAGTCGTTAAGCGTCTGCCTTCGGCTCAGGTCATGATCCCAGGGTCCTGGGATCGAGCCCTGCATCAAGCCCCCGCATTGGGCTCCCTGCTCCGCGGGAAGCCTGCTTCTCCCTCTCCCGCTCCCCCTGCTTGTGTTCCTGCTCTCGCTGTCTCTCTCTGTCAAATGAATAAATAAAATCTTAAAAAAAAAAAAAAATTAAATAAATAAATAAAAACCACCATCGACAGCTTTTTCTCAATGTACTATTTACTCCTCCAAACTACCTCCTATTACAAATACTGGAAGTTTCTTAATGTCCCTTACAAGAATATTTTGCCTGAGCTCAGCACTGCACTAGAGCTAAGCCCTGGATTACATGTGCTTTCCCAGCGCCTGGTCAGACAGCTCAGTGCACAGAGTGTGTCTTCTGGAGAACAGATAGGACGAGGTAGTGACCACCTTGGGCACAAAGAACGGATTCAAATTCATGGGCCCATTACCAACATATTAAGCAGTTCTTGGCAAGCTGATCTTTTAGTTTAGGGATTCTTTGCATATGCGGTAATACCAGGTATATTCTACCATATGTTCATGAGGTAAGCTTGTTACCAAAAACCGTATTGAGTAGATCCCAGTGTTGTACAGGGGGAAAATGTATATTTATAAATAAAAACAAAGAGAGAATTACCCAAAATTTAACATTCTCTCTGGGTGTTAAGGTTGCACGTGATTTTGTTTGCTATATTTACCAATTTTATACAGCATCTTATTATATACTATGTAATAAGACTGTTATAAAATGGAGAGTCAATATATGAAAAAAAGAGCTTTTTATGATATTTTCAAATTTACAAAGGCACTGTACATAAGAAGCAGGTGGAGAAGGAAAGGAGGAATGAGACCAAAGAGAGAGGTCAGCTGAATGATTCCTACCTCTCTTCTCAAAGTTTAGGATTTTATTTCTTAAAACAATGTTCAGACGAAAGAAATGAATAACAGTGCAAAAATCAGCCTGAAAACATTCAGGGCACATTTACCAAAACACTTCATCCGTTCTGGTTGTCATTTAGTCTCATATTTAAGAACACTGTTAACACTACTAAATCAAATGATATTCACAATCAGGTATTTTAGTCTCCCCAAAAGAAAAAAGGAAATTGGAAGCTTCAGGATATTAACTGGATCTGTTATCTAGCCAGGCCTTCAAGCTGAAGGCATCTCAAGAGTCTAAAATGAAATCACCAAAAACCCTAGATTAGTAGTACCATACAGCTTAATACATTCAGAATTCTGTTAAAATTATTTTTAAAACTTAAGGAATCTATAATTGATATGTCAATGAACCTGCCCTAAAACAAGATCAACTGTTTAAAATAAAAAACTCACTCAATTTCAAAGGATTGCACATAAAAACGGGTAACTTTTGCTCTACCCAAAGCAGGGTCTGAGTGTCATTTGATTTTCTCTGATAAAATCAGGAAAAAGTTGGCTCTGCTTTGCTCACAACAGGCAGCGCTAAGAACAAACACCACAAATCCACTTGGAGAATCTGGAAAACACTGCCTGTACTGAATAAACCTTCACAATTCCAAACTAAATTTCTAAAAAAATTAAGTTGTTCCTTCTTAGTCAATAGTAAAATGCCATTTTAAAATTATAATCTTTCAAAATATATACTGAAGTTTGAAAAAAAAAAAAAAGAGCAGTCCGATCTTTACTTCACCAATGAAGAAAGAACTCTTTTAAACTAGAGTGTTTATGGGGATTTTCATAAAGCAACAGTTGAGGGCGCCTGGGTGGCTCAGTCAGTTAAGCGTCTGCCTTCGGCTTAGGTCATGATCTCAGGGTCCTGGGATCGAGTCCCGCACTGGGCTCCCTGCTCAGAGGGGAGCCTGCTTCTCCTTCTCCCTCTGTCCCTCCCCCCTGCTCTCTCTCACACGTGCAAATAAATAAAATCTTTAAAAAAAAAAAGCAACAGTTGATAGTTCCCTCTTCTCTAAGTGGAGAAAATAAATTACTTTAGAGGGTGGGGTAAGAATAAGATAATATTTATTTAGGGTTCCTTCATTCTCAAGAACCTAAAATCACTATCTCATTGTTTTCCTTCCCCTCCGTGTGTCCTCTAGGACACCTACCTTTTCCTTCATTTCTTTCTTTCCTTCCCTCCTGAATGTTTTCCTTAACTAGAAATACTACCGATTTGTAAGGGAGGGGGTGAGGAATATGGAGCTGGACAGGGAAGCATAGGCTCAGAACTCACAGATCTTATAATTCATCTTCCTAAACCTCTTAATATTTGCAGATAAGGAGATAGACCCAGAGAGGTGAAATTCTTTGCTCATTGTTATGCCCCACCTCCAGGTGATTCTAAAGGTTTTACATATGTCCCTTCTAACTCTAAAATGCAAGAGTCTATGTTTAAAAGAGTAACTTAGATTTTAGAAATTTTCTTTGGAATTTAGGGGTGTCTGGCGGGCTCAGTCAGTGGAGTGTGTAACTCTTAATCTTGGGGTTGTGAGTTTGAGTCCCATGTTGGGTGTAGAGATTACATAAAATCTTAAAAGAATTTTTCTTTGGAATTTGAAAAAGTTGATAAATTTATTCTTATTGGATATGTCTGTTAGATTGCCATAAAGTTGTTTTTTTTTTTTAAGGATTAGGGAGGGCTACCTCATCAATTACATTAGAAGATTTTTTTGGGATCAACCTTTATGTCGTTTTTTGGGGGGTGATACACAGGGCTATGGATCTGGTTGGGAAGTAAAAGGAAATCAGGGCAAACGTCCAGAAAAAGCTTCAGAGAAATAAATGAATTAATAAATAACTCTTTAGCTTTCCAAATGTTCACTAAACCTTCAGACATTTATAAAAATGGATTGGAAGAAGGACTTAGGCATTCCCCACTCTTCTTAATCTTCAGGTTATCAAAATTAAACACTGCAAACACTAAAACATGAAAAGATCTTAAAACAGGGAAGACATAGTTTGCACATACTTTTCATGAATCTTCAAGACTCGGTGAACTATAGGAATCTCTCTTCCTTCTATCCTAAAAACAACAATTTCTCCCACTCGGATGGGATCTTCAACTCGATTTGTTAAAAAGAGAAGATCTCCTCTATGAAATGCTGGTTCCATGCTGCCACTAGGAGGGAGAGAAGAATATAATAGAAAACAAAGTGTGAGATTAAATTTACTTTCAAAATTACATATTCAACAAAACAATCACAAATATCACCCCTGGAGTATACTCAATACTTTAACAAATGTATCAGCATTGATGTGTGTTGTTCCCAAAATATGGTTTCCACAGACTAATGCGTTATACACAAGTTTCTTTGGTTATTAGCCTTAACTGACTAGATCCGTTTCAAGCATTACTCTTCAAAGGAACTTAAATCTTGAAAAGGGCAATGTTACTAATTCCTTAACCTTTTAAAATTTCAAGTGACAAATGGAATATAAAAGAATGAACTTTATAATCACTGCCCTTATTCTCACCTCATCTGAAAACGCTAAACATTCAAATATTCAAATGAGAACTGGATCGTCTTCTGCCATTTATGAAGATAGAGACCAAGATGACCTTACAGTTTTGATTCATTAGGAAGGAAAAACAGCTCATAAAGTCAAAGAATAGTCAGCTACAGAGATAATGCTTCTGTTATCAACTTACTTATTTTAAAAAGAAAAACAAGAAAGAAAATCAACAACAAATGCAGAGATTTTTGTTTAAGAATTTCAGAAATGAGGAAAGGCTTCAATTCCATGGTAATTAGTGAGGATAAACTTCTGGAGTCTTCTCACCTTCTCCCCTGTTCTACCCTATACCAAGTTTTTCAAAAATCCTAAGATATTTGCACTAATTAATGAAACTTTTCTTGCTATGAAGAAGTAGCCCATCAGTATTATTTTCTGAAACTCAAGCTCCAGTTTTTAATAATAGATTTAGTAAGAAAAATAGACAGATAAGGGTTAAAATCCAATATAGGAATAATGACCAAGTCCAAACACTTCTGTATAAGACTCTGGTACCTCAACATAGGGGAAAATGGCAGTCGTTCCCAAACTTGTTAGAATCACCTGGGGAACTTAAAAAAAAAAAATCCCAGAGTCTAGGTTGTAGCTCTAGCCATCTAAATCAGAATGCCTGGGGATGGGAGGCAGACATCAGTATTTTGTAAAGACCCCAAGTGACTCTAATATACAGCAAAAAAGACCCCAGGTGACTCCAATATATAGCAATATATAGGGAACCACTGGGGACACGGATTTTCAGTACACGTTTATTCTTAAAACTTTTGTTAAGGTTCTTCAGGGGCAAGGAGTTCCCTTTTTCAGAAGATGTTCAGGCAGAAGACAGGACACGTGTTTGGTGAAAATATTAGAGAAAGTATTCTAAACCTGTAGTTTTCAAGTTTTTACTTTGATTTTTAAAATCAGTGACATCCTTTGTTCAAATAAAACCTTGCTTGAAAATTGTATCAGGGCGCCTGGGTGGCTCAGTCGTTAAGCATCTGCCTTCAGCTCAGGTCATGATCCCAGGGTCCTGGGAATGAGCCCCGCATCGGGCTCCCTGCTCAGCGGGGAGTCTGCTTCTCCCTCTCCCACTCCCCCTGCTTGTGTTCCCTCTCTCGCTGCGTCTCTCTCTGTCAAATAAATAAATAAAATCTTTAATAAAAAAAAGGAAATTATATCAATAAAACAGATAAAAGCTGAGCTGCTACGGTTTAATGACTCATTTTTATTGAGCACTTACTGTGTACAAAGTGCCATTCTAAGTTTTTTTTTAAACAATCTTCAGAATAACTCTATGATGTAGATACTCTTATTATCCTAACTTTATAAACAAGGAGATTGAGGCTTAGAAAGTTGTAAAGTTATAAATCAAAAAAATGTTAAAGGTGAGATTTGAGCAGGGAGTCCAACAGAATCCACTCTCACTGTGCTAACCTGCCTCTAAGCCACTCTAGAATTTTCAGCAGGGAGTATCATAATCACATTTACATTTAAGAAACATCACTTCGGAAGGTACAGAATATGTAGAGGACATTTAAATATTTATTGAATTAATGAGTAAACTAGGAAAGATCAGAAGGTAGACTGACTGGAGACCAGCTGTCCAGGCTATTATTTATAATTGAATTCTTGGCAATCATTAAAAGTGTTATTAAAAAGATGGACACAGGAGAATCATAAGGGGACACAAAGAAAAGGATGCACATACAGAATTACTTAATCACGTAAGAAGTAATATACATGAAAAAAGAGACTAAAATATTAATAGTGATTCTATCCCAGAACTATGGGTGACTTCATTCCATTTAGATTTTTTCTGTGTTTTCAACATTTCATGTACTGAAAATATATTAACTTTTTCTGATTATAAAAGCATATTTTTAAAGGTCACTACAACAGCCCAGGCAGGAAATGAGGAGGGCCTGAAATAGAACAGCAGCATGGAAGACAACTATAAAAGAGTAGAAGAGAAAGAGAAAATGACAAATTTGATGGCCTATCGGATAGGACAGAAAGGGGTGATCAAAGATGACTCCTGGATTTTTAACCATGGCAACAGAGCAGATGCCAGTGACAGTCACAGAAACAGGAGGAAGAAGAACAGGTATGTGGGAAAAGGAGATGAATTTTACTTTTATTACATGGAATTTCAAGTGCCCGGTCAACATTCAGATGGAGATGTCCAGTGTAGGGTGAAAACAAGAGTCTAGATTTCAGGGAAGAAAGCTGGATGGAAATAAAAAGATTTAAAAATTCAGATACAGATGGGGTTAAAAACAGTGTGCAGTGGGGCACCTGGGTGGCTCAGTTGGCTAAGCATCTGACTCTTGATTCAGGCTCAGGTCATGATCTCAGGGTCATGGGATCAAGCCCCGTGTTGGGCTCTGTGCTCAGCAAGGAGCCTTCTGCTTCGGATTCTCTCTCTCCTTCTCCTTCTGCCCCTCCCCCCACCCTGCATGCGCATGCTCGCTCTCTCTCTCTCAAATAAATCTTAAAAACAAAAACAGAACAGTGGGCAGTGAGAGAACTTTTAAAGAAATACACTGGGGGACACTTTTTAAACATTAAATAAATTATTAGTAAACTTTTTACCACTGCCTAAATTTTTAAAATTAATACATCAATTGTAAATTTTATAAGAATTTATATATAAACCACTTAAATATTTTTAAACTGACTTCAGCTCTATAAAGGGGAAAATAAGTTTTGAATGTTTGCTGAAACTCCAGTTAAAAAAATAAATAAGAAAGTACTTGTCTTTACCTGAAACTAATATAGCATTATGTGTTAAATATTGGCATTTAAAAAATATTTTTAAAAAAAGTTGTCTTTATCCCCAGTGACTTCACAAAAGTCCTAAAAGTGGATTCTCAGTTAACCTGAATCCTCTGAGGCATATTTAGTTCCAGGTAATAAATTATATTCCTCGAAGTTACATGAAACCCAGGCCATCTGGTTTTACTTGGCCACCCAATCATGTCCAGTACCTTTGTCTAATGACTGCTCCTTCTAGTCTTGACCAGATTTTCTTCCACTAGGACCTGGTCTCTTTTAATTTCCTTTCTTTATTCCACATCAGTAATCAGAAAAACTTAGTCTATAAATAAACCTACCTGCGAAATAACTTGTCCAAACACCACTTTTAAGCCCCAACTGATATTTTAGATTTTCCAGCCGTAGCAGAAGTGAACTGTTTCCAGGACCACAGTGTTGAACAGGTCCTCAGTCGAATCCCCTGTTCACTCCAACATCCCCAGTTTACAGGTCATTAGATTGTCCTTAAGCATCTCCAGTGAAGGGAACTCAATCTGAAATAATCCCAGAAGAATCTCTAAAAGAAGCCTCCCTGGGCTCTCTACACCTTTTCCCCACGGTGCCAATTAGTGTGACTTCTCTTTCTGTTAGTGTTTGAAACTGAAGCTCTCCACTGAATTTAAAACTGTCTGGGAACTTGGGGCCACATCTCTGTACTCCCAGAGTAGTACATTAAATGCTTTCCCAGCTAATAAAATACATACATGCCTTTGGATCTCTAAAATTACAGTTGGATGTGTTCATTAATAAACACAGAACAAAGGTATGAGTAAGAGTAGGAGTAAGGTAAGAGTAGGACACTGGAGACCCAGTGCCTTGCTGCTGGAACCACTTGTTGCTGAAGTACTTATATCCCAAGATGACAGTGAAGGAATCAAACTGATCTTGTTAAGAGTAATGTACTATTATCTACACTCTAGATGATGATTTATTTTATATTTATACACTGTTATCTCCAGAAAAGATTTGAAATAGCTTATATAATTAAGCCCCAAATTAGACAGAACTATAATGATTCAATTAAACCAAGTGGTAATTCTCCAAAAAGGAGTTAGTTACTAAATTTGGTTTTTAAATCACTAGAGTATGAGTTCAAGGGTAGAGAAGGAAGTATGGGGGGGCAAAGATTCAGTACTGTCACTTTAAGAGGCAGCATTAATATCTTCAAAATTTCTGAAGTCTGTTTAGAAGTGATATTTAAAGGTCAGCAGGAAACATGGAAATAATTAGTGATGCTTCTGTACTGACACTGAGAACATGCTGCAGAAAAACTCTTAATTCATGGAGATGATACCTAATCTAGCAAACTAACAACTAAATAGCAGCCCTGATGAATCAAAATGAAGAATGTAAGAAGACAGAATTATTTCAGGAAAATACAGTACATTGAAACACTTTCTTACAAGATGTGCCAAAAATAAAACTCACATAGTAAACGTTTTGTAGAAACGTTTTGTAGAAAAGTCATGAGCCCTTTGGGGTCTGAATTCTAAGTGCCTAACAAGGCTGCGCATTTCTCACAGTTGAAAAATAGTAACCGATTTTCTTTCAGGCCCTCTTCTGGGAAAGCATAGTTTCTAGAGGAATAATACAATAGTTACTTAATTTCTCAATTTATCTCTCAAGTAATGCCATGTAATTCTATGCCTGGAAAAGAAAAATTGTTACCTGAGCACCACTACAATTGGACTTTCACTTCCAGTTATGACCATTAGCCCCTTCCAGATCATTAGTGCCGAGGAGACAATCATTCCAAAATTTAGGACTTGGTAATACAGCTGTAAGAACAAAAGAGAAGAAATGAGATCCATAATTATCCCCACTCAAGAAAGCAACGGAGAGTAGTATCAATTTAAAAGTTTCAAAAAAAAAAAACAAAACAAAACACCAAACAACAAAACCGTTTCAGGTAGTACTATTAGGACAGCTGAAGTTCTGAGACATTCTTTAAAGTACTGTAATAATTATGCCATCAGCATCCCAGCACAGCCTCCTAGCCCCCAATGACCCTTCTCCTGTTTGGTCACTCAGCGCGCTACCCTTACATAATAACTTATGTTCAAAACTTTTCACAGACGTTATTTCATTTAGGCTTCACCACAATTCACCTTAAGTTCAATCACATCCGTGATACACACCACTGCTTCTCAATTCCTCTAGGACTAACTGTTCTACAACGTTTATCCCTTGAGAACAATGGGCTATTCGCGGCATTTAACCCCCTCCCTCATCTTACAGTTGAGGAAACTTAGTCTCAGAGGAAATGACTGTGCGAAAGTCATACAGCTTGTTAGTCACATCATTAGGACTTGAAAGCCAGCCTTTTCTGTCTTACTACTCGACAAATTGTAAGATTCTACTGCAATAAGCAGATATGATACCAGAAAGGCATTTCAAGTGAGAGAAATAATGTGAGCTAATTGTGTTGAACTAAGGCGGATAAGAGGATGATTGACTGGGACGCCTGGGTGGCTCAGTCGTTGAGCGTCTGCCTTCAGCTCAGGTCATGATCCCAGGGTCCTGGGATCAAGCCCCGCATCAGGCTCCTTGCTCTGCAGGAAGCCTGCTTCTCCCTCTCCCGCTCCCCCTGCTTGTGTTCCCTCTCTCGCTGTGTCTCTGCCAAATAAATAAATAAAATCTTGGAAAGAAAAAAAAAAAAAGAGGATGATTGACTCATTTTTGTTATTTTAAAAAATAAATGTGCATGTGGACATTCTGCAAGACAACTGTTCTAGTCTTCAAAAATTCAATGTCATGAAAATAAAGGTGGGAGACTGTTCTAGATCCAAAAGGACTACAGAGACATAACCAAATGTAATGTATAAACTTTGATTGGATCTTGGTTCAAAAGAACAAAATATATATAAGAAAAAAATCCCAACTATAAAAGACATTTTGGGGGGTGCCAGGCTGGCTTAGTTAGTAGAGCAGCTTGCAACTGTTGATCTCGGGGTCACGAGTTCGAGCCCCACACTGGGCATAGAAATTACTTAAAAAAAAAAAAAAGAAGATGTTTTGGGGTCAATTGGGGAAACTCAAATATGAAATGATAGTAGGAAATTAGTGTTAATTTTCTTAGGTGTGATAACAGTACTATGGTTATGTTAGATACTGCATGCTAGTAGTAGTTAGCCAATTGTAGTCGTTAGGGGTGAACTGTCGTATCTGCAACCCGTATCAAATGATTCAGAAAAAAAAATTATATGCACACATAAGTACACAGAGAGCAAATATGGCAAAATGTTAACAACTGTTGAATCTATGTGGTAGCTTACAGGTGTTTGTACACTATTCTTTCAATTTTTTTCAGCTTTACTGATATATAATTGACAAATAAAAATGTAAGATTGAACTCAAAACCCTGAGATCAAGAGTTGCATGTTCTACCAACTAAGCTAGTCAGGTGCCCCCAAAGTGTAAGATATTTAAAGTGTATAACATGAGGGGGTGCCTGGGTGGCTCAGTTGGTTAACTGTCTTAACTCTTGATTTCGGCTCAGATCACGATCTCAGGGTCCTGGGATTGAGCCCCACGCCAGGCTCTGTGCTGGGAGTGGAGCCTGCTTGGGATTCTCTCTCTTCCTCTCCCTTTGCCCCTCCCCACCCCTCTCCTCTCTCAAATAAATAAGTGGATCTTTAAAGAAAAAAAAAGTATATGACATGAGGATCTGATATATGTATACCCTGTGAAAGGGTTCCCCCATGGAGTTCATTAACATATCCACCACCTCGCATAACTGCCCCTTCTGGCGGGGGGCGGGGTGGGGGGGGAGGTTGGGTCTTTTAATTTTTCTTGAAACAAAGGTATAGAAAAAACTGGAAGAACATAAATATGTGAGTGGTTACATCTGGGGCTACAATACTAGCCAATTTTGTGTCATTTTGTTTATCTGTATTTTCTACTTTTACAAATCATTTTTATTTCTATCGAAATATAATTCAAAAACCAGCAATTATCCTGGTCATGGGAGGCCGCCCAGCAATCATTTTTGTCTCTTTTAGCTATTTCTTGTGCTTTTTACCCTCATCCTTCTAAAAACTAATTGTCACTCCTATTTTTATAAATTTGGAACATCATCCATTAACTACCTATTATGGTAAGAATTTTAGCTCTGGAAGGATACACAAGAAACTGGGGACAGTGGCTGTCTCTGAAAGAGGAATCAGCAGTTGAGGTGAAACCAAAATACTTTCCGGTACACACGCTTCACGTTTTTTTAAGTTTATTTTCTTAAGTCCATGTTAATGGCCAGAATATTATTTTTCTGGCACTCCAATGAAGTATGACACACTCTATTCGATATAATCAATGTCGCCCTCAAAGGACGAAAATAATGAACATTTTCTAACAGACACAAATATTTCCTATTCTTTGAGTAATGGAGTAGTATGAGCATACGGGTATAATCTGATACCTAGTTTGACATTCATCTGGGGACATTTCCTTCCATTTACAGGTGAGGAAACTGAGGCACAGAAAGGCTAAGTGATATGCTCATAGCTGCACAGCTATTGGCAGGCAGAGCAGTAACTATTAGAACTCACGTCTCCTAAATTCTACCTCTTCAAGATGGTAGTTTTTTTTTTTTAAGATTTTATTTATTTATTTGAGAGAGACTGAGAGACAGAGAGCATGAAAGGGCAGAGGGTCAGAGGGAGAAGCAGACTCCCTGCTGAGCAGGGAGCCTGATGTGGGACTCGATCCCGGGACTCCAGGATCATGACCTGAGCCTAAGGCAGTCACTTAACCAACTGAGCCACCCAGGCACCCCAAGATGGTAGCTTTTTAAAAGATAAAAAAAATGGTCCTGTTACTCAGAAAACAGAATTGAGGAAGTGGAGTGGGAGAGGTCAAAAGTAGGAAAACTAATTTCTAAGAAGTAATTCTGGTCAACCAGTGGATAAGCAGACAGGAATTCAGCTGAAGGCGCTACTTTCCAAGCTTTCAATCCTGAAAAGTTACCTACAGTACTGCACCCCAATCCTGAACCTCTGAGGGAAGGGCTGTGAGATTCCACATAAGCTACCAAATATAAAATATAGCTCCATGATTCCTTACCTGGGGGTCAGATAGGTTTCATATTTAAAAATTGGCCAGATTTTGAAAAGGTAACCCTTGCAAGTACACATATTTACATAACACCCCTAGCACAGTCTATGGCAATATCCCATAATCAAGCATGTTCATATTTCTGCAGCAAAACTTTAAAAATTCACACTGAAATAATTAAATCTAAAAACAGCTACATGTCAATCAGTTCAGGTCTGTTTCGTTGATGAAAATCTTTCCATTTTCAGAAAGGTACTGACGTAGCATTGTCAGAACAGGTGTGGGATATCTAATAACTATTCTTTAAAAGAAAAGCGAAAGACAAAAATTACAACTTTCTAGGTCCCTGCAAGGAGGCCACTATTCTACCCATAATTAGCCTTCTCTTTTCCCTCAGACTTATAATACTACCTTTCACTACAGAGTCATTGTTGTGAAATTTATCTAATCACTAAAATCACCCCCATCATTCTTATTAGTGAGAAAGAGGTTAAAAGTCCCTCACTATGTACAACCGGTATGTTCCTTAAAATGTGCCTACTTGCATACTGCGAAGTCAGTCTGTGAGCCCAAACCTACACAGAAGCACGCTATTTGCTGAAACAAATACTCTATCTGAGCAAAAGTCTGAAAAATGTCATATTCTTCTCCCTTTCTTTTCTCCCCTTTTTCCTACCAACAGTCTTTATTCAAAAGACAAACACATTGCCTCCCTAGCTCCTCCTTTCTTTACCACTACATCTGAATACTTATGAATATACATGATACAAAAAGGGCTGTCTCCTTCTGGTATTAGCAGAAATAAGGTGGCAGCTACCTAACCTCATACCATTTGGCAACATCATGCTAACTATTAATAAGACATTGTGACATATGTAGAAGAACAACCACAGAAGTGAATAGCTCTCTTATTGTTTCTAAGAAGTGACTGGAACAATACGCTCTTCAATGCTCAAGGTGAAACTAGAAAAGAATGTTATTAAAACCAATCAAAGCAGTGCCTTGGGTGGCTCAGTTGGTTAATCGTCTGCCTTCAGCTCAGGTCAGGATCTTGGGGTCCTGGGATCGAGCCCCACGTCAGGCTCCCTGCTCAGGGGGGAGCCTGCTTCTCCCTCCGCCTCTGCTCCTCCCCCTGCTCATGCTCTCTCTCTCTCTCAATTAAATAAAATCTTAAAAAAAAAAAAAAGCAGAGCTCTTGGTAAGTATGGTACAGGGATTTGTGTGTGCTATTTTATTTTTGCAGTTTTAGGAAGCAGAACCCTCCCCTACAAGTTTTGTGACAATTTAAAATACACTGTAGGGGCACCTGGGTGGCTCAGCTGGTGAAGCGTCTGCCTTCAGCTCAGGTCATGATTCCAGGGTCCTGGGATCGAGCCCCACATTGGGCTCCTGGCTCAGCGAGGAGCCTGCTTCTCCCTCTCCCTCTGCCTCTCTCCCTGCTCATGGTTTCTCTCTCTCTATCTCTGTGTCTCAAATGAATAAATAAAATCTAAAAAAAAAAATAAAAAAAGTAAAAATAAAAATAAAATACACTGTAAGTAATAAGTAACAAGAGAAAATTCAGCAAAATAAAAGCTGACAAATTTAACAGCCATAATTTGGAAGTTATGCACTGATAACTATATAGTTATCAAATACACCATTATATTTCCTATTCTTGCAAGAGATATTTGAAGTTCAACACATAGGTTATTTTCATAGAAGTCACACTTCCAGCAATCAAGCAAAGACAGAAGTGACCATGGAAGCAAAAATGTGTCTCAGAGCTACAAAATTGCAGTTGGCCTAAGTTTTCAACTCTTATCTTAAGACCTCAGACTAAGAGATTCATCAATCCATAACCACAATTCTCCTGCTTCTTAACTCACAAAAGAGGAAGCGATTAGAAGCTGGGGTATTAGAGGCAGATACCTTGACAGCAGCTAGAAGTAAAACTGATGGTGTTGGAAAAACTGAAGCATGTTCAGAATATCTGCCGTTATTATGGCCCAATAAAGTCACTGATAGTCCCAGGGATGATCTTAAATGATAATAACAAAACAAAAAATCCTGAATAGTCTAAACAATAATATCAATAACAGTAAGACAAGTTTCATTTAAAAAAATCTGTTAAATCTTTTGGGATGCCTGGGTGGCTCAGTCGTTAAGCGTCTGCCTTTGGCTCAGGTCACGCTCTCAGGGTCCTAGGATCAAGCCCCGCATTGGGCTCCCTGCTCAGCAGGGAACCTGCTTCTCCCTCTCCCTCTGCCCCTCTCCCCTGCTTGTGCTCTCTTGCTCACTCTCTCTCAAATAAATAAAATCTTTAAAAAAAAATTGGGGGGGCACATGGGTGGCTCAGTTGGTTAAAGCGGCTGCCTTCAGCTCAGTCATGACCTCAGGGTTCTGGGATCAAGCCCTGCATCAGGCTCTCTGCTCAGCGGGGAGTCTGCTTCTCCCTCTCCCTCTGCCTGCGGCTCCCCCCTGCTTGTGCTCTCTCTCTCTCTCTGTGTCAAATAAATAAAATCTTAAAAAAAAATTTTTTTTTTAAAAGATAATTGACTAAAGCAAAAATAGGGGCACCTGGGTGGAGCAGTCGGTTGGACATCCAACTCTTGGTTTTGGCTCAGGTCGTGGTCTCAGGGTCGTGGATCCAGCCCTGCTTGGGCTCTGCACTCAGCACAGAGTCTGTTTGGGATTCTCTTTCCCTCTCTTTCTGCCCCTCCCCAGCTTGTGTGTGCTTTCTCTCTCAAATAAATAAATAAATCTTAAAAAAAATAAAGCAAAATAACAATCAGGTATTGTGGCAACATGTACAGAAGTAAAATATACAATAGCACAAAGGCTAGAAGAGGGGAAATAGAAATATATGACTGTAATGCTCTCATGGTATTCATGAAGTCATTCAACATAAGTTGAAGATAGACTAAGATAAGTTAAAAAAAAAAATACATGATGGGGCACCTGGATGGCACACTCGGTTAACCATCCGACTCTTGGTTTTGGCGTGGGTCATGATCTCGGGGTCATGAGATGGAGCCCTGCATGGGGCTCTGCTTGGGACTCTCTCTGCCCAACCCCCTCGTGCTCTCTCTCTCTCTCTAGAATAAATAAATCTTAAAATAAAAACCACATGATAAACCTTAAAGCAAACAAATAAGGTATACCTAACAATATAACAAAAGAAATAAAATGGAAACATTAAAAAAAAACAACTCAACTAATCCAAAATAGGTAAAAAAAGAGGAATGGGGAACAATAAACAAAAGGGAGAAATAAAAAAATTAAGATGGGAGATTCTTAAACACATTAATAATCACATAAAATATAAATGACCTAGGGGCGCCTGGGTGGCTCAGTCGTTGAGCGTCCGCCTTCAGCTCAGGTAGTGATCCCCGGGTCCAGAGATCAAGCCCTGCATCGGGCTGCCTACTCGGAGGGAAGCCTGCTTCTCCCTCCCCCACTCCCCCTGCTTGTGTTCCCTCTCTCGCTGTGTCTCTGTCAAATAAAAAAATAAAATCTTTAATAAATAAATAAATAAATGACCTAAATATTATACTTAAAAGGTAAGTATTGTCCAATTAGATTAGAAAAAAAAAAGCTCAATTATACATTGCCTACAAGAAATGCACTCTAGGGGCGCCCGGGAGGCTCAGTTGTTAAGCGTCTGCCTTTGGCTCAGGTCATGATCCCAGAGTCCTGGGATCGAGCCCCGCATCAGGCTCCCTGCTCCATGGGAAGCCTGCTTCTCCTTCTCCCACTTCTCCTGCTTCTGTTCCCTCTCTTGCTGTGTCTCTCTCTGTCAAATAAATAAAATCTTTAAAAAATAAAAAAAAGAAATGCACTCTAAATATAGATACAAATATTGTAAAAGTAAAAAGACAGGAAAACACATTATGCTAATATTAATCAAAAGAAAACTAAAGATAAGACAGACGGATGGAGTGGTTATGTTAATAAATACCACACAAAGCAGATTTTATAGTAAATAATATTACAAGAATCTGAGGGTCATTTCATAAAGAGGTGAGTTCACCATTAAGACATAATCCTAAATATTTATGCAACTAATAACTTCAAAACACAGGAAGCAAATACTGACAGAACTGCAAGTAGAAACATACAAGTCCACAGTTATGGTTAGAAATTTCCAAACCCCGGGACACCTGAGTGGCTGTCAGTTAAGCATCTGCCTTCGGCTCAGGTCATGATCCCAGGGTCCTGGCATTGAGCCCCACATCAGGCTCCTTGCTCAACAGGGAGCCTGTTTTTCCCTCCCTGTCTCCCTCTGCCTGCTGCTCCCCCTCCTTGTGTGCGCGTGCACTCTCTCTCTCTGACAAATAAATAAATAAAATCTTTTAAAAAAAAGAAATTTCCAAACCTCTCTATCAATAATTGATACAGCAAGACAGAAAATCATTAAAGATAGAGAAAATTTGAACACTTCTAAACAATTTCACCTAATTGGTATTTACAGAACATTTCGCCTAACAGTAGATACACATTCCTTTTAAGTATACATAGAACGTTTACCAAGATAGACCATATTCAGGACCACAAAATAAGTCTTAATAAATAGAAAAGGATTTGAATTATGCCAAGTAATAGTATTCTCCAATCACGATGGAATGAAAACAGAAATCAGTAACAGAAAGATATCTGAAACACCCCCCCCCAATATTTAAAAATCAAATAACAGGCTTCTAAATAACCCATGGTAAAAGAAGAACTCAAAAAAGAAAGTATTTTGACCTGAATAAAAATGAAAAGACATTAAAATCTGTGGGATGCACCTAAAATGCTACACAGAAGGAATTTTATAGCAGTAAGGCCTATATTAAGAAAAAAAGAAAAGTCTCAAATTACATGTTGTATTTTTGTTTACACTCAGTTCAAATTATTTTGTAACTTCTCTTGTGATTCTCCTTTGACCCATGGGTTATTTAGAAATTGTTTAATTTCCAAATATTTGTAAACTTCCTAATTTAAGCTTCTTCCTTAAAACACTAGAAAAAGCAAATGAAACCCAACATAACTCACTCAAAATGAACACTGAAAACAAGAGGAGGGGCGTCTGGGTGGCTCAGTCAGTTAAGCACCTGCCTTTGGCTCAGGTCATGATCCTCGAGTCCCAGAATCGAGCCCAGGGATAGAACCCCACGTCAGGCTCTCTGCTCAGGGATAGCCTGCTTCTCCCTCTCCCTCTGCCCCAGCCCCCTTGCTTGTGTGCTTGCACTCTCTCGCTCATGCTCTCTCAAATAAATAAAATCTTAAAAAACAAAAATAGAAAAATCAGCAAGGATATAGAAAACCTGAATACCACCAACAAACTAAACATCTAGAAAACACTCCACTCAACACAGCAGAATACACATTCTTTTCAAACACATGAAGCATTCTCCAGAGACCAGGCCGTTGTCATATAAAAAAGAGCCTCAAGTTTTAAAAGATTGTAATCATACAAACTATGGTCTCCAACCACAATGGAATCAAATTAGAAATCAGCACTGGAAAGAAATGTGGAAAATCCACAGATATTCAGAAATTAAACAACATTTTTCTAGATAATCCATGGGTCAAAAAAGAGATCACAAGGGAAATCAAAATATTTTGAGAACTGAGTGTAAACAAAAACAACATATCAAAATTTATGAAATGTAGCTAAAGCACTGCTTGGAGGGAAATTTATAGCTTTAAATACATATATTAGAAAAGATCTTAAATCAATAACCCACGATTCCACTTTAAGAAACTAGAAAAAACAGCAAAAGCAACCAGGAAAAGGAAATATAGTTTAGATCATAAATCAATGAAGTAGAAAACATATAAACAATAGAGAAAAAAATCAATAGAAGTCAAATTCGGAGATGGAAAGGAGAAGGGTGGTTGCCAAGGGGCTGGGGTGAAGGGAGAATGGGGAGCTTTTAATGGGTACAGAACTTTAATTCTGCAAGATGAAGAGTCCTGGAGATTGGCTGTACAACGTTAATGTACTTGACACTAATGTACCTGACACTACCGAACTCTACACTTTAAAAAATGGTTGAGACAATACATTTTATGTGTATTTTATCAGAGTTTTTAAAAATTATGCTAAATGAAAGCAGGCTGCTGCAAAAGATTACATTTTGGATGATTCCATTTATACAAACTATCCAGCTAAGGCAAATTCTAAAAGACAGAAAGCAGATTAGCAGATGCCCGGGGCTGGGAACGGGAACAGCCTCAACTGTAAAAGTGCACAAAGGATCTTTCTGGAATGATGGAAATGTCTTAAAACTGGATTGTAGTGATGGTTGCACAACTCTATAAATTTACTGAAAAACATGAACTATTCACTTAAAATGGATGAATTTTATAAGTTATATGTCAATAAAGCTTTTTTTTTTAAAGCACACACACACACACACACACACACACAAAATAGAAGCAAACAGGGTGGGAAAGGCCTCAGAATAAAGGAAGTCTTTTTAATTGACCTGAAGTCCAGAAGCTATGAAGAAAATATAAGTAAATGTGACTACCAAAACAAAATAAAAAAGCAAACAATAACCAAAAAAATCCTACAACTATGCATGGTGAATTACACTATTAGTCAAAACACAGATTACTCTGAGAAAATATTTACCATATATAGAAACAAAAGACTAATTTTCCTATAAACAGCTCTGAGAAATCAATAAGAAAATAACCACCCCAAAAGGAAAATAGGCAAAGGATTACGAACTGCTAGTTCATGGAAAATGAAGTAAAAATGACTCCAAAATCATATGAAAATACTCTCAACCAAACTCAGAATAAGGGAAATACAAAGTAAAACTATCCTGAGGTACCACTCTTCACTTACTAGAACAGCAGAAACCTAAAAGTCTGAAAGCACACAATGCTGGCAAGGCTATAGGAAAAAGTCACTTTCACTTTTTAAATTTTTGAACAATGTAAACATAATATCTATTTAAACTATTCATTACAAGGGGGGAAGGGTGAGCCCACAAACTTATTTCAACTACCTTACTTGTCTTTCTGAGGCATTTGGCACTTGATTAACTTTCTTATAACTCACTCATCCCCTGGTTTGTTATGTTGGACCCTCAATACAGGTGTTCTAAGATCCAATCTTTGTCCTTTTCTCTTCCCATCCTGCATGAAATCTTGTCTCTTCATGGCTTCAATTACAACATATATGCTGATGACACCCAAGTCTCTATCTTCATATCACACCATGTATATCCCCTAGGTAAGTATCTTCAGTTACTTACTGAAAATCACCCCAGTGTTACAGACACTTGTATTCAGCAGGTCCAAAGCTAAACTCAACCCTTTTCTTCAAATCTCTTCCTCCTTCCACACTCTCCAGCATAGTGACTGGTACCATCATCTGCCCAAGGCCTCTGGATTTCACCTCCCCAACATCTTTCACATCCAGTCCGTCGGCTTTACTCCTGTGGCTACTGCTTTATCAGGTCTTGTTTCCTCTCATCAAGACCATTAAAATAATCTGACAGTTCTACCTCTAGACTTGCATCCATGTAACTCATCTGCCTATGTATTATTTTTATAAGGTGAGAATGAAATTACTGTACTGTCTGCTCCAATTTTTTTTTCACTACTTATAAAGTCTCAACTCCTCAGTGTACAGGCCTTCCATGATTTGGCCCCTGCTGCCCTCTCCAACCTTACTGCTTGCTACAAGTGATATTCCAGGCTCATAACCAAAACTAGCTTATAATGCAGTATATCACAGTCCCTTAACAATGCTACTACATGTAGCAATAATCAGAACTACAAGGTATAATTTTTTTTTTTTTAAAGTAGGCTCCATGCCCAGCATGGAGCCCAACATGGGGCCCAAATTCACAACCCTGAGATCAAGACCTGAGCTGAGATCAAGAGTTGGGGCACTTAGCTTACTGAGCCACCTGGCCCTCAGGACATATTCTTAATAAGTCTGAATGATGAGAATCAGGGGTTAGGTACCCTGTCTTAGTAAGACAATCATCAGCTTCTAGCAATGCCAACTTAAAAGAGGCTCATTCCATGTTTTTGTGACAATTTCCTATCTCTGAGAACCCCTGCAGCAAGATGAATAAGACCATGAGGTATGCTTTTGGTAACAGGGCCTACTTGAGGGCTACACCAACTCTAGAGCTTTCTATCATAATCTGGTCAAGGGGACCCTAGATTGGCCCTCCATTCCAGAGTAAGCTTGTTTACTATATTAAGGACATTGTGCTGACTGGACTTGGCAGTTGAACCTCGTGACCTAGACTCCTTGGTAAAATATGTATATGGTCAGAGTGCGGGAAATAAATCCCACAGAAACTCTCCTCCCAATGAAAACTCTTGGGGTCCACTGGTCCCTGCTATGATATCTCTTCTAAGACAAAGAATAAATCACTGCATCTGGTTCCTGCTACCACTAAGAACTTAAAGCCTAGTGGGCCTCCTTGGATTTGGGAGGCAACATATACCTTATTTGGGTGAACTACTCCAATCTCTTATCTAGTAAACCCACTTTGAGCCAGTTTTGAGTAGGGCTCCCCAACAGGTCCAAGCTGCCATGAAAGCCGTTCTAGCACTTGGGCCATATGACCCAGATGTCATGGTGACTGAAGTATTTGTGACAGATAAGGAGCCTCTGGCCATTCTCTATAGGTTAAATGACAGCACAGACCTTTGGATCGGGGGCAAAGCTATGCTATGCTCTGAACTATTCTCTTGAGTCATAGCCTCTACCTTGTTACTGAGTTCTAGTAGAGACCGAACACTTGACCGTGGGTCACCAAGTTACCATGCGACCTGAACCTCACGGCTTGAACTGGATGCTGCCAGACACCAAGCCATAAAGTTGGGCATTCACACAGTACTCCACCATCAGGTGGGAGTGGTCTATACAAGTCTGGGCTTGAGCAGGTCCTAGAGACATAAGTAAACTGTATGAGCAAGAGACTCAGACACTCATGGCTCCTGCTCATGTTATACTGCTTCATCTCTCTCATCTTATACCTTTTGCCTCATGGGGAGTTCCCTACGACCAGCTGACTAAAGAAGACTTTGGGCCTGGTTTTTAGATGGTTCTACATGAACCATCTAGCACCAACTGAAAACAGCTGTGGCATTACATGCCCATTCAGGGTTGTCCACAAGGGACTGTAATTAAGGGAAAACCCTCCAAAGCACAGAACTTTGAGTGCTATTAACAGTTGTTCATTTTACCTGGAATGAGAGATGGCCACAGGTGTGGATTTACACTGATTCAAGAGTGACTAGCAGTTTGGCTGGACGGCCAGGGACTTGGAAGGGAGATAACTGAACAGCCGGAGACAAGAAGTTTGGGGAAGAGATATGTTGAATGAGCTCTCCAAGTAGGTATTTAGAATGTGGAGATACCCGGGTCCCATATAAATGTTCACCAAAGAATGACCTCCACAGAGGAGTATCTTAATACTTGGGCAGATAAAATTCCCTATTCTCTGGATATCAGTCTCCACTCTGCCCAGCTACTCCTGTCTTGCCCGATGATCAAAGCGGCTGTCTCCAGCAGCCAAGCTGAAGGTTAGCAACATGGATTTTCACTCACCAAAACCAATGTGCTTCTAGCCAATGATGAGTGCCTAGTCTGCCAACTACAAAAAATCAACAATGACACCATTCCTGATACTGGTTCACTTCTGTCATGGGAGGGGCAGCAATTTCTCCTTACTAGAATATATTCTGGGTATGGATCTGTCTTCTTTGTCCTTGGTATTTGTCAAAACCACCATCCGTGAACTTATGGAATGCCTTATTTCCTCATTGTGGTATTCCATACAACACTGCCTGTAACCAGGAAACTTATTTTATGGAAAATAGAGCACAGCAGTGGGCATATGGGTCATGGAACTCACTGGTCTTACTATGTCTCCCATCACCTTTAAGTGGCAGGCCTGAAAGAACAGTGGAACAGAAGGCTAGTTATCAATTTATTGTCTCTGAGCTCCAAATCTATCCTTGTTATCTCAACAAATTCTTTTCCAACTGGCTCAATGATGTGAAGTTTTATTAATAAAAGGCATGGGAGGACCACAGCGAGGTGATCAAAAGGCTTCTCCTGTCAGTTCCATGTTTTTATTTCACACAGTAGCGAGTGATCTGTGTGCAGGTCTGATAGTGCTCACTTCAGTGACCATCACAGCCTGGCTCCTGCCCACACGATCTCTGGCAAGTTTCTCAGCCTCCCAGCAGGCCACTGCTATGGACCAGCTCCAGCTCACTGCCATGCAAATGTCATTGCCATGGCAGATAGCATGTTCCTGTGGAGCCACACCCTCTCCAAAGAGGTCTGAATCTCAGGCTTGGGAGAGGGTTTGGAGAAAGGTATTTTCTTATTTCTTTCCTTGTCCACTCCCTCATCCTAGAGGGTAGCAGCTGTTTTCTGTATATGCTATTTCTGAACCTCTTATGAGTGCTCTTTTACCCGTTTTTAGTAGTTAAGCATCTTTTACTAGTTAACAGTTTTTTATATCAAACTTTTCCCTGTTCAATTACTGGTAAGGTTTCTATCTTCTGAGTGATACAGATGGCCTTTGAGAATAGTTATAGCACCAGCGAGGCACCAGCAACACTTCGTGGGGCTGGGATGTCTAAGATCTTCCAGTATATGGTATATGCTCTGAATCAGCAACGAACCTATGGGATTATTTCTTCTATAGGTACAATTCACTAGTCTGGAATTAAAGGGTGATTGGGATGCCTGGGTGGCTCAGTTAGTTAGGTGTCTGCCTTCAGCTCAGGTCATGATCTTGGAGTCCTGGGATTGAGTCCCACATTGGGCTCCTTGTTCAGTGGGGAGCCTGCTTCTCCCTCTGCCTGCCACTCCCCCTGCTTGTGTTCTCTCTCTCTCTCTGACAAATAAAATCTTTTAAAAGAAAATGGAATTAGGGGCGCCTGGGTGGCTCAGTCGTTAAGCGTCTGCCTTCGGCTCAGGTCCTGATCCCAGGGTCCTGGGATCAAGCCCCGCATTGGGCTCCCTGCTCAGCGGGGAGCCTGCTTCTCCCTCTCCCACTGCTTGTGTTCCCTCTCTCGCTGTCTCTCTCTCTGTCAAATAAATAAATAAATAAATAAATAAATATCTTTTTAAAAAATAAGTTAAAAAAGAAAATGGAATTAAAGGGTGAAAATGGGAGTGATCCTTCTCACTATTACCCCTAATAATCTGCTAGTGAAAATTCTGCTTTCTATTTTCACAACTTTGGATGATGCTGGCTTAGAAGTTTTCATTCCCGAAGGAAATATCCTTCCGTTAGGGGACACAATGGTTCCATTAAACTGGAAGTTGAGACTACTACCTGGCTCTTCTGGCTGACTAACAGAGCCTCCATACAGAGGCAACAGCCGTCCACAGACTTCATCTACTCTCCTTTGCTGCGGTCCCACTCCATCAACCAGACATGGAATCTAGCCCCAGATGTCCTGGCAAGCTTGGATTTGTCCACTCATAACAGTGCTTCGGAAGAGCTGGTTAATGACATTTCTCTGATTCTCCATCTCTCAGGTTTAGCCTGTTACTTATCCAGCTTCTCCCACAATTCTGTAAGATCTAATTCCTACAATAAATCCTTAATTCCATAATAGTCATAGTGGTTCTGCTTCCCAGACTAAACTCTGACCAATAAACCACGTTTTTCAGACAAAGCTTTCTGTCTCTGTGCACAACTTGTGTTTGGATACCATACCTCACCTCATTCCTTGAAGTCAGGAAAGACAACTCTTTAAAGAGTTATAATCACAATTTCTGCCTAAGTAGAGCTCATCTTTATTGTTCTAGGCTTGTGCCATTTGGCCATGGGAATGAATTATCATGATTGTCTTTGTGTCCTTGGAGAGAATATTATGAAAAAGATCCCCCCCAAAACTAAGAAATATGAAGTATCTAGGAACCATTGCAAATAAACGCCTTAATCCTTACTATGGTGCTATATTCCAGATTTTGCTCAAAGTTACATGGGATAAAAAATTTCTGGATGCTTGAGAATATGCTCATGGATGGTAAGTACAGTTTGTAATTTTACTTGTGATTTCCTTGTTTGTCTATTGAGACTGAAGTTAGTATTTTTACACTGAAACTTGACAATTACTGAATGCAGACACCCTGTCAATAACATTTTCCAGATCTTAAACAAGACTATTAGTTTTCAAAAATCTGGATAGATCTGTCCTCTGTGCTGTATATACCTATTTGCTGCACAATTACTCATATTTGGTTGAAGACTAAGAAAAATCTCCTAGGTTTCTGTCTGCTTTACGAGGGCCAATTTATTAAAAAAAAATTATCAAAGATATCTAGAATTCAATCAGATATCATTACAACAGCCATTAGGAGTTGAGTGATCCTATGGGACAAGAAGATATAAAAAGAAAGAAGGATTCTGCTAAGTTCTAAGGTCTTTAGATTTAGGCAGGAAGACATACAGATAATTAAAATCCAAAGAAATGCAAAATTCAATCAAGTAATATAAGAGGCCTAAGGAGGAGCTAATAAGCAAATTCTGTGAAAGTTGGATTAATCCCATCAGGGCTCAAACATGAATCTAGTCACATTCTGGCCAATATCCTCTGGTTATTAAGAATTCTCAGCAAGCAGAGAAGACAATCCCAAAAATTACATGTGAAAGCAACCTAAAAATTATTTGGCATGACATATTCGTTTTCTTAGCAGGTAAACATCTTTTAACCCAAGGAAAATTTAAAATTAAGTACAGAAATGATTAAAGGAAATTATGTATAGTGTTAATATTTTAATGTTAAAAACTCTGTGCATATTTAGTATTTTAAGTATTTATAAAATTTTAAGAGAATTTGCCCTATTAAAGTAATAGGTTAGGTTTGTAATTCCAATTTGAAATGTATAATCAATTGTTGTAGATTATCTTAATCAGAAAGTTTACTATTTATTTATTTTTATTTTTTAAAGATTTTATCTATTTATTTGATAGAGAGAGACACAGCGAGAGAGGGAACACAAGCAGGGGGAGCAGGAGAGGGAGAAGCAGGCTTCCCGCGGAACAGGGAGCCCGATGCGGGGCTCGATCCCAGGACCCTGGGATCATGACCTGAGCCGAAGGCAGACACTTAACGACTGAACCACCCAGGCGCCCCAGAAAGTTTACTATTTATACAGTGTTGAAACATTTCAGAAAACTTAAGTAGCCCCAGACATATAAAAATTATATAAGCATGCAGTGGTTTGTTGAATAATGGGTGTTCTTAAAAAGGAAAATTTTAAATTTGTAATATTCTTAAGATGTTTGTTTGTAAATTGGCCCAAATATTCAAAGGCCCTTAAAACTGACTGTTAAAATTTCCTATACTTTCTTTTTCTTTCTTTCTTTCTTTTTTTAATTTCCTGGCCTTTAAATAGGATAAGATTTGTAAGCTGATTCTGAAAAGCTTAAGAACTCAGTTTTAAAATTTTAGCTTTTACAAATTGAACATTGTATTTTAAAATGAAAGATAACTCTATAAACAGGCTTTTCTGGACACAAAGGCCACCTCCATGGGCATCAAAGGCCTAACCTATTACCAGGGGTGCCTGGCTGGCTCAGTTGGTAGAGCATGTGACTCTTGATCTTGGAGTTGGAAGTTTGAGCCCCACATTGGCTGTACAGATTACTTAAAAATAAAATCTTAAAAATAAACAAAAAAACAAACAAAAACTAACCTATAACCAGTCAATTTGGTGTCAATTTGCTAAATTTTCAGGAGTTTTACAAGCTGGTTGTTAAACACAGTGTTATTAAAAATTAGTACAATTAAATTACATTAAAAACAAAGTTAATAAATAATCTAAATGTATCAGTTCCTGACTATTTTACTACATTTTCTCATCATCTATATTCTTGAGGTTATTTTTTCTATTTTATCTCTAAGGTGGAAATTATAGTTGTATGCTATCCCATTTCTTCCTAATTCTGCATTCGGTGACGTCATGTTAGTAGTGTGAAATCAGCCATGTTGGGTGTATTTGCACCACGGAAATAGGCAAACTTGATCAATCAGGGCTCCGTGGATTAAGAAAAGCCTCATGAAAACAGTGACCTGATACTCCAGTAAAGGAGCCACACTCCAAAGGGGAGAAGACAAATGAAATAGTATATCAGTGCTAAAGGACCGTAGAGCTCACCTAATATCCTAGGGCAGTCCATAAAGACTCAGAGAAAATACAAGAGGAGTTCTAAAGACAGCTGAGTATGCTTGAATATGTTTGAATAGAACAGTGTTCATCGAGACAGTGACATGAAATAGGTACGAAAAGTAAACTGGGACAAGACTGAAACAGTGAGAAATGGCAGCCTGTAAAATGACTGGGACTTACTGCAAATGTCATTCTAAGGGTTTGGGCCATTACCTACAAGGCAATGAGGAGCTACTGAAGGTTTGAGGGTAGGAGGGGGCTTTAATTTGGCAACAACGTATAGGATTCAGTAAAGGCAGTGAAACACTTTATTTTTGGAAACTGTGAGACCTACCAAAAAAACTGCACCAAAAAAATTGCATTACATATAATAAACAAAAGTCTTCAGTTAGGTGTTAAAGAATCAATTAAAACTCAAAGCTCCAACGAATACAAACTCTGTGATTCTATGTATATAAAATGCAAGGTCATCTACTCTGACAAAAAGCAAATACATGGTTGCCAGGTGCTAGAGGAGAGAGAAACTACAAAGGAGCACAAGGGCTCTTGTGGGTGACAGAAATGTTCCGTTATCTTGATCGAGATGGGTGCACAGAACTGTGGAAACTTATCAAATGGTACACTTTAAATGGATGAAGCTTACTGTACTCAAGTTTTCCCCTTGAACCTGATAAGAAAAAGAATTACAACTCAAACAACTTAATCAGACATTTGATGTTATTTAGGCATAAATGGAAAAGTTATGCAAATGATGGCAGTTTTAGAAGAGTAGAACCAAACTAGTTTCCCTCTTTCCATCTGATTAGCTCTCAATATCTATAGTCACTGCCAAGTCTTTTCCCCAGATATCATGTACAGGTAAAACCTCAGTTCAAGACCTTCCCTCACCCCACGGCCATGCTATCCAATCCCTTCCATCCCCTCCTAACAATCTCCAGGAGTTTGCTCATTTTCTTCATCTGTATTATGGGAGTAATATTACCTACCTCACCAATATACAAAACACTTCACACATAGCAAGAGCTCAAAATAATTATTATTTGCCTTAGTCATTTTCTACACACTTATGCTCCTTGAAGGCAGAGTTTTCTCATTTATCTTTGCATCTCTCCCATTTTACCTAGCATAAGTTACAATGAATAGTAGGCCCAAAGTACGGATTTCTTCAAAGAAATGTCTGTGTCTCCTAGAAATTCAGATATGAAGAGAACACTATACCACAAGTGAGAATCAGAAGTGTTACCATAAAGGCACAAACGTTCCGTGCCATTTGAAAAGAATGATTACTTATAACTGAAGGAATTACGAAACATGTCTAAGAGGTGACACTGAGCTAGGTGAAGTCTGAAGGGGAGTAAGGGAAGGGTGCATATCCACTTCCCTAAACAGTAATTAGCAATAGTGTAAAACACAAGTCCAAGAGAAACATCTTCAACGGTGACATGTTAAATTCTTAACAGTGAAATACTATGAAAAGGTCCAAGGCAAGCCAAAGTAGGCTCTACACACTTCGTGCAGAGGAGCAATCTTTTCTAATGACTATATAATCACAGCAGTGTTCCAGTACCATCTGGCAAATGGTCTAGAAGTTCAAGATGGAGTAAGGAAGGTTTAAGGACAAAATCAGAAGATCTGAATTTCAAGATCCCTGTGCCACTAATACTGGGCAGTAAACCCTAGGATTCTGAGGGCTGCCACCTTCCTGCTAAGCGGACTCAAGGGCAAGTATTACTACCGTTCCAACTCTGAAGTCAGAGGTGGTCCAGGGAAAGGCATGGCAGCCCGCTGGGGCCCAGCTGTGCTAGAAGGGCTGCCACGAGCTGAAAGCAGCACAAGGGCTTTTTTTGTGGGGCCTACACCCGCCTTCCTGAGCATCCCAGAAGCCAGCGTAGCGCTGAACTGCTAAACCTAGTCGCCGGAATTGATCGGGAGTCGCTGCGATTGCCAGGAAACACGAGTTTGCCGCCTTCCCAAGTCTCAAATGCTAAGCAACCCCAACTCCCACTTAGAAAGCGCCCCGAGGTTTCCATTTCCTCTCCTGCCTCGTTAGGAGGAATGGAACGTCAAGAGCCGGCTCCCCGCTCCGCCCCTGGCAGGCCCCGACGCAGCTAGGGGCTCAACACCGGGGGCGGACAAAGCGACCTCTGGCCACTCGCTCCACAAAGACAAGGAATGATCCAGGCGTCAGACCCACTCAGGCCCTCGCACAGGGGGCCAGAGGTCTGCCGGGCTCCGCAGGGGCGGCGTCGAACGGAGACGGGGAGCCCCGGGAGACAGTGGGCGGCCAACCTCACCTGCCGCTTGTTCATTCGCCGCACATCGTCCAAAAAATCTAGAGACAGCATGGCGCGGCCGGCGAGGGGGACACGAGCAGCGGAGAAGGCGCGAAGTGACCAGCGGGCGGAACGGCTGGCGCACCGGCCGGGCTCTCAGTGGACAGGACCCCGCGGCGCCCGCACTTCCGCTTCCGGGGCGGGAACCGGCGCTCCCTGCCCCCTCCCCGCCCAGCGCGTCGCTGCCGAGAGCACACAAAGGGACTCGCGACTCTCCTAATCTGGTCTCCCGGCCTCGTCTCGCTGCAGGAGGGCGCTCCCACGCCGAACCTCGCCTGCCGAGAACCTACGCGAGCCCTGTCCCCTCACCTAGCCCCCGGCCCCTCGCGGAGGCGGCTACTCGGCTTCTCCCGGAGGCCCTCCTGCAACCTCCGGAAGGCGGGCTCTCGCGCACGCCCGGCCAATCGGGAGCCGGTCTCGGGCGTCCCGGGGGCCGCGGCGGCCCCTGAGTGGCCGGCGGCTGCAGTCGGCGGGTCTGGGTGTGGCACTGGACTTGTGGCCGAGCCTTGCCCTTGCCAAGTTGGGGCTGGTGTCCCGCGCTACGGGAAGTGGCGGCTCAGGTGGTTTCGTTAAGTGCTTTATGGGTAAAGGTGGAGGCTAGGAGAGCCTTCGGAGCACTGCCTGAACCTCCCGGGAGTTTAAGAGGCTCTTGGTGGAAGAGAGAACGACCAAAGAATGCTACAGTGTGATGTGACCACCAGGGGTGCGGGGTGTCAGGAAGTCCCTAGCTGCGCCCGAACGTGACCCCGCTAACAGGATCTGCCCTCTCCTTGAACTCTGCCTCCTGCTTTTGTTATCTTGGGCACCTGGATGTGACCCTCTTCTCGCTGCCCCTGACTCTGTACCCCGAACAGCCTTTGCCTTCTTGACTTGCTCAGGCTGCTAATATGCACCTACGACGAGAAGGACCAACGCTGGTCTCTTGCTAGAATTTCTATCTTTTTCAAAATACTAGTTATCTCATATTAGGGTGAAGGATCTACCGGAACTTTTTGCAGTATCTTTGCAATTCTTTTCATCGAAAATTATCCCAAAATAAGAAAAAATATTTTGGAGGATGGCTATAATGAAAAAGATAGATAATAAGTTTCGGGGAAGATGGAAGCTTCATAGGCTGCAGGTGGGAATGTGAGATAGTCTACGGCCATACCACCCTGAACGCGCCGGATCTCGTCTGATCTCAGAAGCTAAGCAGGGTCCGGCCTGGTTAGTACTTGGATGGGACAGCCATTTTGGAAAATGGACTGGTAGTTCCTCAAAAGGTTAAATACAGAGTTATTATATTAACCATATTAACCCGCAATTCCACCGCAGGTATATATCCAAGAGAATTGAAAACATATGTCCACACAAAAACTTGTACAGGAATATTCATGACAGCATTATTTGTAAAAACCAAGATGTACAAATAACCCAGATGTGCATTAACTGATGAATGGATAAACAAAATGTGGTATAGTCATACAATGCAATATTGTCAATAAAGAGAAATACAGCAACACGGATTGGACCTTGATAACATTAGGCTTAGTAAAAAAAAAAAAAAAAAGTCATAAAAGTCATATACTGTATGATTCCATTTATATAAAATGTCCAGGATAGTCAAATTGGTAGAGATAGAATGAAGTGGTTGCCTAGGGCTGGGAGGGTTGAGAGAAATGGAGAGTGACTGCTACTGGTTACAGGTTTTTTTTGTTTTTTTTTTTAAGATTTTATTTATTTGACACAGAGAGAGGGAGAATGCAAATGGAGCCTGAGAGGGAGAAGCAGACTCTCTGCTGAGCAGAGGGCCCAATGTGGGACTCGATCCCAGGACCCTGGGATCATGACCTGAGCCGAAGGCAGATGCTTAACCAACTGAGCCACCCAGGCACCCCTGGTGTATGAATTATATCACAATAAAGCTGTCATGAAAAAGAAAAAGAAAAAAAAAACAAAACATTGCTGTCTTGTTCACTGCTAAATTCCCAGTGGCGAACACACAACCTGGCGCATATTAGGTACCCAATAAATATTTGTTGAATTTGGACTGTGTGTATGTGTATGTATGTGGCCATCTCTGACTGCTGCCCATAGGCACCCATACTTACTGAGTCAAAAAATGAATTCCTGATTTCTCCAAATTAGGAGGGCCTGTGGAGAAAAATACCCATAAACTCCATGAGGGCAGGGACCTTGTCCACCCTTCTACCCCCGGCTCTCATAACAGTGCCAAACTCGTAGCAAATACTTAATAAGTATTTGTTAATAAATGTTGAATATGGAGTCTAACCTAAATTCTGGCTAATAGAGTGCTTGGCCTATGCTTGTTAATGTTGAATTCAAATCTAAAGATGAGGCCCTATAACCATTTAAATGCGTATGAGCCTTGGTCAGTCTTCATATTGTGAAGAAAAGATCCCTAAGAGAGGCACAAAGTCCCGGGGGCTTCAAATGTAGCAGGAGTCAGTGTAGTTAGGGATGTTCAAAGGGGCCTCAGAAGGAAAGAATATTTGATATATGGGTAAAATTGATTTGCTATGTGAGTCAAGTTGGCAGGTGAAAAGGATATACCCAGTGGAATTGTAGGAATAAAGGTATAGGGGCAGGAAACTGGAAAATGTATTTGGAAAATCCAGTTTGATTTTCCAACTTTGCCCATAACTTAAGGAACTGGGCTAGTTGGGTCTGTAGGTGCTCTCTTGTCATTGAGGAAATTTAAGCATGCCTAAGATGTCATTTGTTGGATTTGCACAATTCGTACTTATGGCCACATTGAGCTAGCGCTCTACATCTGAAACCTTGTATGTCCATAACCCACTTTCTGATAGTTACTTTTTTATTTCTCTGTATGTTTTAAATTATACAAATAATACATGAGTACATTCTCATCATAAAAGATTAAAACAAGACAGTCAATCCAGCCATTCCACTTCTGGGTATATACCTAAAAGAATTGAAAGAAGGGATTTAGGGGTACCTGGCTGGCTCAGTTGGAAGAGCATGCAACTCTTGATCTCAGAGTCATGAGTTCGAGCCCCGCGTTGGGTGTAGAGATTACTTAAATAAACACTTAAAAAAAAAAAAGCAGGGTCTTTTTTTTTTTTTTAAGATTTTTTATTTATTTATTTGAGAGAGAGAGAATGAGAGAGAGAGCACATGAGAGGGGGGAGGGTCAGAGGGAGAAGCAGACTCCCTGCCAAGCAGGGAGCCCGATGCGGGACTCGATCCAGGGACTCCAGGATCATGACCTGAGCCGAAGGCAGTCGCTTAACCAGCTGAGCCACCCAGGCACCCACAGCAGCATTAGTTAAATACCCAAAAGGTGGAAGCAACCCAAGTGTCCATGAACGAATGAATGAATGAATGAATGAACAAAATGTGATATAAACACACAAAAGAATATTATTCAGTCTTAAAAAAATGAAGTTCTTTTTTTTTTAAAGATTTTTATTTATTTATTTGAGAGAGAGTGAGAGCGAGCAAGAGAGAGAGCCCAAGTGGGGGGTAGGGGCAGAGGGAGAAGGAGAAGCAGACTTCCCGCTGAGCAGGAAGCCTCACTCGGGGCTTGATCCCAGGACCCCAGGATTGATCCCAGTACCCCAGGATCATGACCCGAGCCGAAGGCAGACGCTTAACCCACTGAGCCACCCAGGTACTCCAGTCATTTTGCTTTTAAGGTTTAGGTTGTGTTGGCTCCATAGTTTGTCTCAGCTAATATTCAAGTATTAGGGTGTAGTTAATCTAAACTAATGGGTTGTTTCACAATATGTGTTATTGTTTATGTGTTCAATGTGAAATTTCATTGGGTTACATTTTATTTTAAATTCACAAAAATAGATCAGTAATTCACCTCAGTAATTCAATTAGTTAGTTGAAAGTTAATTAAATCAGGATGCTGAATACTTTTAAACTCAGGGGAAAAAAAATTGTAACTGAAACATGGACCAGGAATCCAGCACAAATAACAATACAGTGTGACTATGCAGGGGCTGGGCCATCCACAAGCATGATGAATTATGATGAACAGCTGAAAAAGAAAAGGGCTAATAAGAAATACGATGAGCCTCTAGGACATATGTTTTATTAAACTGGTAATCTATTTTCCCCTGTTTCCCAGTACATTAGGTTATGAAACTTGGCCAAATAGTGGCATAAAGCCAATGAAGACTTAGTGGCATTTTTAAGAAAAGCTCAGTGGCCAATCTGATAATCAAAACAAACTTTCTAGAGGAAGAGAAGCCCACAAAATAATGCTTCCTGATAAGAAGCATTATTGATAACATTTACCCCTAAAGATAAGAGAAGTGGTCAAAACTATAAAGGCATCCTTTAAAGTTGCAATTTTCAAAGCCAAAACAGTGACAGGTTATATTCTTGCCAAGAAGCTTTTAAAGTCAGTCGTAACATTGATGATAAATATGCTCAGTAAGAAAGATAAATAAGCTTTTGGTAAAATTCCTTTATCAAAATGTATTGTTGGGGAAAAAAGATACTGTTGGACATTGCATAATATCAATGGCATACAAAGTGGATGAGCACATTGTCTGGGGCTGTTGGAGAAAGTCATCCAATCATGCTAGGCCCTGGAAACCTATCTCACCACTTTCCACTCATTTTCATTGATCTGATGAATTAGTTGCCTATTTCTGTATAACAAATTACTCCGAAACTTAGCAAATTAACACAACAAACATTATCTCACAATGTCTATGGGTCAGAAATTTGGGACCATCATAGCTGGGTGGCTTGAGCTCAAAGTTTTCCATGACATTATAGTTAAGATGTCCAGAGGGGCTGCAGTCTCATCTGAAGGCTTAACTGAAGGATCTGCTTCCAAGCTCCACTCATGTGGCTGTTGGTAGGTCTCAATTATTCTTGGACTACTGGATTGAAGTCTCAGTTCCTAGTTGGCTATTGACTCCAGGTCTCCCTCAATTCCATGCCATGTGGGCCTCTCTTTAGGGCAGTTGCAACATGGCAGCTAGCTTCCATCAAAGTAAATGATCCAAGAGAGAAAGAACCAGCTCAAGAATAAGATTACCAATGCATCCTGTTTTTGCACTGAAATTTCCGCATCTCAGAAAACCCTTCAGTCCCAGGTAAAGCAGGATGGTTGGTGACTCCATCAAGACAAAAGTTGCAGTGTTTTTTTGAGCCTAATCTCTGAAGTGACATATCATCATTTCTTCCACATTCTATTCGTTAGAAATGAGTTCAGTACAGACTCAAAGGGAGGGGAATTAAGTTCTACCTTTTGTTTTTGTATTTGTTTTAAAGATTTATGTATTTGACAGAGAGAGACACAGCGAGAGAGGGAACACAAGCAGTGGGAGTGGGAGAGGGAGAAGCAGGCTTCCTGCTGAGCAGGGAGCCCGATGCGGGGCTCGATCCCAGGACCCTGAGCCGAAGATCATGACCTGAGCCGAAGGCAGACGCTTAACGACTGAGCCACCCAGGCGCCCCAAGTTCTACTTTTTGAAGGAAGTCATTTATCAAAGAATTTGTAGGCATATTTTTAAAACCATCACATATGGAGTCCAGTTTCATGGTGAAAAGAAAATATTACAGAGGAACTCAATTTTTTAACTTACTCCCTACCCAACTTATCTGCTCCCATAAACATCCCTTCCTCCTCTTCTCTCCCTCCATCAGTGAAAGAGGCATCCCTCCTCCTGTCTAAAGCTAACTTCTTCCACCTACTCAAAACCTTTTCTCTCACTCCCTCAGTTTCTTCCCATTAACTTTCTCTTTTCCTAGCATATGATCATGTTCAAATAGATCTTACAAAATTTTTATGCTGAGTGTTTTATGGAGGTATAATTTACATATAGTAAAATCTGTAAATAGTATATATACAGCTCGATGAATTTCAACAGACAGACATATCCATTCATCATCTATATCTTTCTTCAATTCACTGAAAGCTGGTTTCTGCCCTTAACCCATGGCTGAAAGCCATAAAATAGTCTCTTAAAATCCCTTTAGGTCCATTGGGTCCCCTTTTCAGTTTGTCTCCTGCCTCTCTGGCTTGTTGTTCTCAGTCTCCATCATGGACTCTTTAGTTTACTCCTTAAATGGAGGAATCCTGCACCACTTCTCACTCTACAATGCCTCTGGGTGATTTTCTCTGCTCTCATGACTTCAGCTACCTTCCTTATGCATTCACCTCTCCAATATCTATAGCTCTGATCTCTTCCTGGATGTCAACTTTTATATCAACTGCTTCTGAACATCTCCACTTGGATGTCCAACAGACACCTCAAGCTCACTGTGTCCCAGATGTCACATCTCCCATCCTCATTACTCCCCACTAAAGACCTGTGCTTTCTCTTATGTTCCAAATCTCTATAAAAGGCACCATCTCGGGGTGCCTGGGTGGCTCAGTCAGTTAAACATCTGCCTTTAGCTCAGGTCATGATCCCAGGGTCCTGGGATCGAGCCCCACATCTGGCACTCTGCTCAGCAGGAAGTCTGCTTTTTTTTTTT